>NC_080165.1:148107943-148450443 GCF_950295315.1 Erinaceus europaeus | reverse complement strand
CGTTGTATTGTATAGTAACTCCCTATTGTGCATGTGGCAATTCTGACTGTGCCTACTTTGGTTGTAGATTGTGAATGACTATAGTGAGAAAAAAAATAAAAATTTAAAGAACACGCATAGACAGTTCTCCCCATTCTGAAGTAAGTTCCTTTGTTGAACTCTGAATGCTTTATCATTTGACTAAAACAAGAGTCATTAACTGAAAATTTAGCTATGAAAGTTTAATCTTTGCTATGAATAACACAGGTATTATTATCATATAAATTTTTCATTATTGGTTTAAGAAATAATCATTTCATCTCATAATAAATTATTTATCATAAAAATAAAGTGCAAATAGGATCATAATAAAAAATCTCCAAGTCCTTGGCAAAGATTATCCCTGAATTTTTCCATCTTTATCTCTTGTCAGACTCTCACAGAGGTGAAATAATACTTCCTGAAAAGTAATATAGTTAATATATTGCTTTTACATTTACGTCCAGTTGAAAACTGAGCGTCAGTTACAAACATAGCGAATAAATCTGGCTAGTTAAAGAATTGTGTTTTCTGACTCTACCCATTACAAACTGAGGCCGACACAAGAAATAGAGGAAGTTGAAGTATTTATTCACACAAACACATAGACTAGCCATTATTGCAAACTTACACATGTACAGACACAGAACAGTGGGACCTCAGGAGACATGACCCCCCCCACCCCTAAGCCCGAGTGCCAACAGTGGCCCCTTTGTTTGGGAGAGAGACATAGGTGCTGGGAGCTCATCTCCTTTTAAAGGAAATGGAGATGGGGGGCTTCAAGGGGCTCACATGAGTACATTCCTATAATAAACATTCTGAAACTACCATATGGCTCCCTGAAGCAAGTGGGCAGGTTAGTGATAACCGTCATGGCACAAGGGTTACAAGACAGACGGGTTTCGGGAGCATTCTTAGTTAGTCAGAAATTCTCTGCTGTCCTTGGGTAGGGAAAAGGGAGTAATTCCTTCATGATCTTGTTCTCTAAAGGTTTGCTCTTAATCACTAAAATCACCTTGCTTTCTATATGGGGGATTTCTAAATGAATCAACTTGGGGGACTTTTTCCTCTACAAAAGGGAACTCACAAGGGGAACCCTGGGTGTGGGGTATCACAGCAGAGTAAAGGACTCTGGGAGACGGAAAGTGAAGTGTGGGGAGGACATCAGGGACCCAGCACATAATGTCAGAGAAAGACTTGGTGGTGAGATCAGTGCACAGATATCTACTCCAAGGAGATGAGAAATTGTAGCTATTCGATAAACTGTTGTCTCCCCAGTAAAATGCTAACACCTTGTTACGTTGTTCAGTTGGAACTTTATTATTATAGAGAATAAATGGAGCAATTAAGCTAAAATGATTTTTCTGTATCTTTTCTGTCTTTGCCATAGCATTAAAATGTGCTACATGTTCTGGCTATTTTGAAGTATTTCTTGAATATAATAATTGTATAAAAGTTAAAGTTGGGGGGGGGGGCTGAGCAGTAGCACAGCGGGTTATATGCACCTGGCACAAAGCACAAGGACCAGCATAAGGATCCCGGTTCGAGCCACCGGCTCCCCACCTGCAGGGGGGTCGCTTCACAGGCAGTGAAGCAGGCCTGCAGGTATCTGCCTTTCTCTCCCCCTCTCTGTCTTCCTCTCCTTTCTCTCCATTTCGCTCTGCCCTATCCAACACCAATGACATCAGTAGCAACAACAATAATAATAACTCCAATAAAGATAAAACAATAAGGGCAACAAAAAGGGAAAATTAAAATGAAAATAATAACTAGTTAGCTAGATGATAGCCAGAAAAGAAACAAACAGACTTCACTTGAGGCCTTTATTGAAATGTTTCCCACAGTCTACTGAGTTTTGTTTCTTTGGGATTATATATATATTTCCCTTTTGTTGCCCTTGTTTTTTATTGTTGTTGTAGTTATTATTCTTGTTGTTATTGATGTCATTGTTTGGTTAGGACAGAGAGAAATGGAGAGAGGAAGAGAAAACACAGAGGGGAGAGAAAGACAGACCTCTGCAGGTGGGGAGTCAGGGCTTCGAACCGGGATCCTTAACGCCGCTACGTTACTGCCCGACTCCCTTCTTTGGGATATTTTTATGACAAATATTTTAGTTGTAAGTATATATAATTTTTTATAATTGTTGATAAATACGTCGTTTTTCTAAGTAACTCCCATAATGGAAGATATTGAAATACTTAGTTTTGGCTGTATAGTCAGCATAATGGGAAAGGTTTTATGTGTTTTATTTTTATTGTTTTATTTTTTATTGCCATCAGGGCTATTGCAGGGGACTTGATAAAGAGGGGAAGAAAGAGAGACACCAGTACTGCTTGACTTCTCGTAAAGCTACTCCATTGCAGGTGGGGACCAGGGTCTTGAACCCAGCGTCCAACCACTGGTAATGTGCGTGCACTGCAGAGTGTATCGCCACCTGGCTGCCATGTGTAGATTTTAAAAGTTACTTTTAAAAGTTTTAAACAGATATTTGTTTACTTTTGAAGGGTGAATCTAGTGTGTTATTAAGTAACTAGATGGTTACAATTGTGCCTTAGATATGGAGAGATCTAAGGGAAAATAACGAAATAAGTGAATTCTAAGAAGAAAGGACATAATTTGAATTGTACAATGTAGTTTTTCATTTTTTTAAAATTAGTTTTACTTATTTGAGACAGCCAGCTATCAAGACGGAAGGGGGAAAGGTAGAGAGGAAGAGAGACAGAGAGAGACCTACTAACCTGCTTCACCACTCGTGAAGTTCTCCCCCTGCAGGTGGGGGCCTGGGGGCTTGAACCGGGGTCCTAGAGCACTGTAACATGTGCACCACCACCCGGTCTCCAATGTAGTTTTTATTACATGTGCTTTCTTTTCATTGTAATAAAATAGATAATTTTTAATGATAATGATAATTTTTAACCTTAGTTTCACTTTAGTAACCAGTGAGTTATATATTATATTTCCAAATATTATGAATTCACTTTACCTTCTAATGAAGTTTGCTATTTAAAACCATAGTCTCTGGGTTGACAAGAGCTCACTCTGACTAGACAATGTGTGTGTTTTACCCTGGACTTGACTCGGGTTCGAGTGCAACTTCTGCTGCACTGAACAAAGACTGGATGATTCAATGTTTACCTCTGTGTTTCTCTGTCTTCCTCCATGGAAAAAAAAAATCATGTAGGACCGAAGAAATCCCACTGACAACAAAAAGAATGGTCTTAAAATTTCTCCAAAATACAAGTCATACCCGAAACATGTATGATTTAAAAACAATATTTTGTAATCACTTTTATACTGAGACAAGAATGTTTATTCAGGTAAAACATCGCCCAAAGTTCGAGAAAGAATGAAATGTATTTCCAAAATCTGTAGTGATACATAGTGAAGTAGCGGAAGTGATGTTTCTTAGGTTTGGTGGAATGATATCTTTTTACTCCTTTAATTATTTGTAACCCATTGGTTTCCTCTCTTTTTCCCCTAGGCACATTGGGAAGGTCTCACAGGCAGAATAACTTTCAACAAAACCAATGGCTTACGGACAGATTTTGATTTGGATGTGATCAGCCTCAAGGAAGAAGGTCTGGAAAAGGTACTTGAGTCCCTCAGCGTATTTGTCTGACTCATACAGGAAACATGCCTTAAGGAAGGAATAAAGAAACATTCCCTCTTGTAGTCACATTTCACTGCCATTTAGTTTGTGAGCAAGTGTAAAAAAATGCATCTTCAATTCTTCATATTGAATATGATAATAGACAACTAGAGCTCACAGGAAAAAGGAGTGTTTTAGAAAATTTAAATGTAGGATTTTCAGAATAAGTTTTTTTTTTCTACTTTGAATTGCATGTCCTCTTAATTAGCCATAAGATGTAATGTAATAATAAGAAAATACGCATATGTGCAGTTCCCTGCACTTGCATTGTTGGAATAGGCCACGCAGAAAGGTGTTATGCTTCCTTGCTTGGTCGTATTTAGGTAAAAGTTTTCATGGATGCATAGAAGTAAACTTGATCTGAACAGAAATCCAGCACAGTATACTAGGTCTGTTTGACTTGATTGTATGTCTAGGACTTGAGGTAAAACACAGGCATAGGTTTAAATAATATAGGTGTATGCAAATGTGAAAACTGTTTAAGTGCAATTTTGCAACATATAAATTTAGATATTTGTCCTGTATACTCATTAAAATTTTTTTTGAGAGGTTTAATGATTTACAGTGCAATTGCTGACATATGCAGACAATTTCATTATGTTATAGGCCCCCAGTGTTTTCTTCCTATCCTTCCCTTCACCCCTGTAGTCCTTTGCTTTGGTGCAATACACCAGAAATTTGTATATTAAAATGATAACTAAGAGCTAGCAAACAGTTGGACAGTAAGTTGCTTTTTTATGTTCAAGACCCAGGTTTGATTCTGGTTGCCACTGCATTGCAGGAAGCTTTATAACAGTGGTTTCTCTCCTCTCTCTCCCTCTCCCTCTCCCTCTCTTTCTCTCTCTCTCTCTGTCACTTTCTCTCTCCCTGTTTTGCTGCATCAGAAAATTTATTTTCAAACATGTTTTATAAGATTTTGATAAATTCTGACTGAGATAATACAGCTTTAAAGATAGTAATGCTGTTTGCATTTCATCTAGCAATTGAATATGGAGAAGGAATTATAGATGGAAACTGGAGAAGGGAAATTGAATCAGGAAGAGTTTCTCTTTAGCTTGAAAGAGAGAGTGACATAAAGGGATGTTGAGTTAATGGCTAAGGATTTTGATGATGTCACTGAAACAAGGAGACGTCTATGTGAACTGACTGATGACTGAAGTTAGTAGGGTATTACCCCCCACCCCCACCATGAGAGTTTCAAATTGCACTTTCCATTTGCTATGCAGAATATGTAAGCTTGGTAATTTCTTTGCTTTGTCATCTGGGTTACTGCTGGGGCTCCATGCAGTGGAGACAGAGAGGAGAGAGAAAACTAGACATTTGCAGACCTGCTTCACTGCTTGTGAAACGTTAGCCCTGAGGTGGGGCAGGGCCTCACACATGGTCCCTCAACTGGGGGTACCACCAGCAAGCTCCTCAATCAGTAATCCTTTACAGTTATAACAAAAAAAGAAGAAGGAGGAGGAGGAGGAGGAATGATATGGAGAAAGACATAGTGTTTGATTTAATCACTCTCTTTCCTTCTCTCTCTAAAGATGTATAATGCGGGCAGTAGAAAAGAGAGATGAACTAAATGCTAGTTTTGAGTCACAAAGTGAATATTATGTCAGTTTCTTTGCAATTTATTAATATACAACATGAATTCAAAGAGAGAATGGTCTGCAGGACTATGAGTTGCTCGGGAAGGTATTGTCATTTGGAATGATTTTAATATGTAACCATGAATTTAAAAGTATTCTCAGGGTGAAAGATGAATAAATAGTGACAGATGGCATTAAATAAACTTTCGGCAATATTATCGGTTCAAGAAATAGCAGAGCGTTCAGACTATGTTTTGAAGAAATGATGAGCTGAGTTGCAAAAATGGGAGGAGAGAGTACACACTTAGAGCAAGTAAGGGGTCCGAGCGGTGGTGCACCCAGTTAAATGCACAAAGTACTAAGTGCAAGGACCTGCACAAGGATCTGGTTTGAACCCCCACTCCTCATCTGTAGCAGGAACACTTCAGGAGCAGTGAAGCAGGTCTGCAGGTGTCTATTCTTCTTTCTCCCTCTCTATCCCCTACCTCTCTCAGTGTCTCTCTGTCCTGTCCAATAAAATGGAAAGTATGTCCACCAGGACCAGTGGATTTGTAATGTTTGCACCAAGCCCTAGAGATAACCCTAGAGAAGAAAGAAAAAGAAGAAGAAGAAGAAGAAGAAGAAGAAGAAGAAGAAGAAGAAGAAGAAGAAGAAGAAGAAGAAGAAGAAGAAAGCTAGAAATAAAGATACAAGTCAAGGAAAATTGTGGGGGACATTAATATTAAGAAGAAATTAGTACCTATTTCCTAAGATGACAGGACTGTGAGTGAAAGAAATTTAGTGAAAAGGTGAATTAAATCCATTAAAGTGAAGTGATTTCAATATTCCCCCAAATATTATGTGAAATGATCAAAGAGAGAGGTTGTATTTAGCTTAGCTTGATTTTAAGAATAATGAAGATGTTTTGAAAATGCCATTATAGAAAACTGTGACTTAGAATAAGGTTAAGCGAGCTCTCTATCCCCAGAGGGGGAGCAGTGTTAGGGGGAAATGACCAGAGGGCTCTGAACTCCACCTTCATCAGGACCTCAAGACCTGGAAAGAGAAGAGGAATAAAGGAAAGACATTTGGAAGAAGCAATAGGTGCAGGAGTGACTTAGAAAGGAAGGAAAGGCAGGACCATAGGGGGGAAAAAAGATCAAATATATAAATATAGATAGTTATAGAAATAACAGTTAACCCACATCTGTGACCTTGGGAGAACCACTGCAGTATCCAATGGAGAGAATGTGGTGGAAACAGTGCAGAATTGTAATGCAGTTATCTGATAAACTTGTAAGTCAATATTAAATCACTAATAAAAAAAGAAGTACTGATAAGTAGCAAAAGGTACTGGCTTTCTTAATTAAGTAGAGCAATTTAAGAAACAAAGGTCTAGATGAGACTTTGAAGAAAATTGAAAGTAGAATCTGAGATTCAGTATTTAAACTGACCAGACTAGTTTGAACTGGGAAAAAAAAATCTATTATTCTCATTGTTTTCCCTATTTTATGCTCAATATCAGGCTCTTAAAGATGCTGTCGCATTATTGTCAGAGTGAACAAAACCAAGAATGGTAGTTTGATAACTAAACTGCTCAGAAAAAGTAAAAGTGAATCCGTAACTTTCACTATTTACAATACCATTACTGCTACTACCCCCCATAATAAATTTGAACACAAATTGCTTTAGAATATTTAGGTGACTTGTCTATAAATAACAGTGAGGATTTGAGCACAATTCTGTCTTAATCTACATCTTCAAATTTATTATTGGTGTAGTAGCAGTAACTGTCTTATGATTAGCATTATGGATTTCCTTTTGTTTTTTTCTGAGCAGTTTATCAAACTACCATTCTAGGCTTTCAGACAATAATATGATAGTGTCTTTATTTAAGAGTCTGATAGGGTGGGGGAGATAGCATAATGGTTATGCAAACAGACTCTCATGCCTGAGGCTCTGAAGTCCCAGGTTCAGTCCTCCATATCACCATATGCCAGAGCTGAGCGGTGCTGTGGTATTTCTCTATGTGTTTCTCGCTCTCAAAAATAAAATAAATAAAATATTTTAAAAAGGGCCTGATACTGAATAGGAAGTAGGAAAAACAATTAGAATCACAGTCTACCAGTGAAGCAGGTCTGCAGGTGTCAGTCTTTTTCTCCCCCTCTCTGTCTGCCTCTCCTCTCTCCATTTCTCTCTGCCCTATCCAACAACAAACAACAATAATAACTACAACAATAAAAAACAACAAGGGCAACAAAAGGGGAAATATATATATAAAAGCTGGATGAGGACCTGAGGGCTGACTCACCACGCTTCCTGCCTCCCAAGTGCCAGGTCTTAGGCTTGCTGCCTTGCACTATCTGGGGGCACTGTAGAAAGACGCAAGACGCAAGGCTAAAAACTATGGAATTGCATAGATGGTGGAGCAGTGCTTGCTCCCTTCTCCATCCCCCAGCTCAACCTCTGAACGTGTTGAATGAAAAAACTGGGCCAAGGAGAAGGTCCAGTGGTACAGGGCATGTCTGTGGTCCAGGTTTAACACACACACCCCTACCCCCCCAGGCCCACGTTAACAGGAAGACTGAGAAGCACTATTTGAACTTTTTAAACATTTATTCCCATCTACTTTTATTAAACTCTAAATGTGTTTTACTGTCTATGCTGAAACTCTCATCCCCCACTCAGATACATCTATGCTGTAACTACACAATTTATTTATCATAAACACAGTGGCTTTTGCTCTGACTTTGGCAATGGTGTTTATGCAGCCTGGGGTACCTAGCCCTATCCTCACTGACTAGCTGTGTCTTATTCAGCCAGGACATCAGGGGTTAAAGCATAACTATAATTTCCTCAGGCTTAATTTCCTTAAGCCTAAACATTTTTTATTTTCTCATAGTATTCTAGATTTTTCTTTGCTGGATTTTAACACAATGGATAGTTAAATATTTATAGTTTTAAAGTCTGTGTTCCTAATCAGAATACAAGTTCCATTAGATATAAAAAAATGTTTTCTTTCCCACTGTTTTCAATTTTCTTTTCTTTTTTTATTTTATTTTATTTTATTTATTTATTCCCTTTTGTTACCCTTGTTGTTTTATTGTTGTAGTTATTATTGTTGTTGTCGTCGTTGTTGGATAGGACAGAGAGAAATGGAGAGAGGAGGGGAAGACAGAGAGGAGGAGAGAAAGCTAGACACCTGCAGACCTGCTTCACCGCCTGTGAAGTGACTCCCCTGCAGGTGGGGAGCCGGGTTCGAACCAGGATCCTTATGCCGGTCCTTGTGCTTTGCGCCACCTGCGCTTAACCCGCTGCGCTACAGCCCGACTCCCTCAATTTTATTTTCTAGCTGTCTGACACAAAGCAGATCCTCAAATATATATACACTACCTGCTGCTGAGTGAATAAAGAACCATTATCAAAATCATTTTATATAGAATGCTTACTTAAGTATCTGGTGCAAAGCTACTTTTCTATGTCATAGTTTACAAGTTTCCTTGACTCATGATGCTAGAGTGATAGAAGTGAGAAGAGTGAAGAACGAGAGTGTCACTGTGTTCTGGAAAAAGCTTGTTCTAGGGATGCACCTGCATTCCCGGAGACCTGAGGAGTGCAGGTGCTGTGCCCGCAAAGCTATCTCCATGGCTCTGTTTTGTTTATTTTTGCCTTTTGTTCCTCATGTGCACAGGGGGAACAGAGCTATCTAGCAGTCAAGTAGACGGGTTTGTTGCAGTGTACCTGAGGCAAATTTGGTCCTTTGCCTAATGTAATTAGTACCTTCTGATTCTCCTATATTCTGACATACCTAAAATTGAAGGTGAATATTCTATCAACTCTTTTTTCCTTATTATAAGTTTATGATATAGAAGTAAACAAATACTATTCAAATACAAACTGACATATTCTTCACAGTATGTGATGGCGAGCAACTGAACCACTGTCATTTGCCTTTAACAAAAATTCAAAAGCAAACAAGTGTTATGGAAAGGTTGTAGAGGGAGTAGGACAGTAGGACGGTAGCGCAGCGGGTTAAGTGCACGTGGCACAAAGCACGAGGACTGGCGTAAGGATCCCAGTTAGAGCCTCCGGATCCCCACCTGCAGGGGAGTCGCTTCACAGGTGGTGAAGCAGGTCTGCAGGTGTCTATCTTTCTCTCCCTCTCTCTGTCTTATCCTCCTCTCTCCATTTCTTTCTGTCCCATCCAACAACGATGACAATAATAACTACAACGATAAAAAACCAACAAGGCCAACAAAAGGGAATAAATAAAATAAATATTTTTTTAAAAAGAGGAAAGGTTTTAGAGTAGGCTAAAATGGCAGTTTCAGTGCTCATATTGGAGTTTGCTGGCATGAAGAAATGGAGGTGGTTTAACTAGAAGTTAAACATCTTTTTAGTCTGGAGGACGTATTTAAGTTTCTCTTGTTAATCACAGGATTTAAATTTTAACTACAGAGATATGAAAACAATTAAGATGCAGTGTAATGTGTATATGTTGAGTGGTTACACTCATTAGTCTAGGCACTGGAGGGTCTGTGTTTACTACTATTGAACAGTAGTGATCAAGATGCATGTGTAAACTAGGGAAATAATAAATGCAACAAAATCCAATTTATAAAGTGAAGAAATGAATTATAGACATTGTGTAAAGGAAGAAGAACCTTCTTTCTCTCACTAGATTTTTAGCCTTTCAAATAGAGATTATATCATGGAAAAAACAAACATTAGGACATACTGGGCTACCCTCATTCTTTCTTAGAGCAAATATATGAAGAAATGAGTAACGTTTACAGAGCTCTGAAAGAAGCAGTGGAAGATCTTTAATCTGCAAACATAGTGAAGTATGCCGCAAAGATAGATATCCTTTCCAAACCAATTATTTTGTACAGAGCATTGACAAATAGAAAGCAAACACAAAGTGAAAAGGAAACTAGCTAGGATTCCTAGGAAACTTTAACGTATTTAAAGCAGGTAGGTGTTTTGGATAGATGTGATAGAAATTATATGAAATTTCTTTTAACTTGAAAGTAAATTAGCTTTATTATGTGACACTAGAGAAAAATATAGGTAAAAGAGTTAGTCTAGATCAGTATAATGTCTCATAAGGTCAGGGTTTGACAAAACTCCTCTACTTATGTAAAAGATTAAATTACACGCTTCTGAAAACAAACAAACAAGAAAAGAAAGGCCAGGTAGGGAGTCAGGCAGTAGCGCAGCTGGTTAAGCTCAGGTGGCACAAAGCACAAGGACTGGCTTAAGGATCCCGGGTTCGAGCCCCCGGCTCCCCACCTGCAGGGGAGTCACTTCACAGGCGGTGAAGCAGGTCTGCAGGTGTCTATCTTTCTCTCCCCCTCTCTGTCTTCCCCTCCTCTCTCCATTTCTCTCTGTCCTATCCCATGACATCGATAATAACTACAACAATAACTATAACAATAAAAGAACAAAGACAACAAAAGGGAATAAATAAATAAATTATATATATATAAAAGAAACGCCAGGTAGTGGTATACCTGGTTGAGCATACATCTCTCCATGCATAATGAACTAAGTTCAAGTCCCTGGTCTCCACCTGCCAGGGAGAAACTTCACAAGTCGCGATTCAGTGCTGTAGGAGTCTCCCTGACTTTGTATTCCTGTACTGCTCCTCCCATCTCAGTTTATCTCTGTTTTATCAAGTTAAAAAATTACAATAAGTAAATATAAAATAAAAGAGAAGAGGAAACAAACAAACAAAAAAACTTGTCTTGCCAAGATCTGTCACCCAAAGTTGACAAAGATTTTAAAAAGGCAAAATAGTGATTGAAGATACTCAGTCATGTTTTATATGAGAGTGAACATCATTTTTGTTGAATCCCCATGGAGACTACTTGTCTGAGGGGTGTTGCTTAAGGTGAATTTAGATTTAATTCTTCTCCATTTTCAACACAAGTCTAAAATTATGTGCTGTAGCATTCCATATATTTCTTAGAATTTGCTTTTTCCTAGTAAATGAAATTCCATCCTCACTCTTAAAAACACAAGAAACAGAAAAGCAGTATTTGCCACCTCAGATGAAACCAACTAAAACTGTTAATCAGACGTAGAGTAAGTAGCAAGAACCATCCAAATCTGTGCATTCTCATAGACTAGATCTCGGCTTAGCTTTTATGACTTAATATTGTTTTAGAGTATGGGGGTAAAACTGTGTCAAATGTTGATAATACACATTAAATGTTGATAATACACATTGGTGGTGTTTCCCAGATTAGCACAGGAAAAGGAGCCCAACTAAAACATTTTCTGAAAGAAAAGAAATAGTAGATAATGTGAAAGAATGTGATTTAAAATGATTCAATAAGACATTAAAATTTCCATCCATAAACTACTAATAAAGCAAATCACAAAATGAAATATATACTATCAATGTAATTGTTCATAATGATTTATCAGCTAATGCAAATTCAAAAGAAATATAAGTAAAGTAAGCATACTAGATATTAGATCCTGGTGCATGAAGGTGGAGGAGGACCTAGGCTGGGGGTGAAAGTGTTTTTCAGAAAACTGAGATATTTCACATATGCACCAACAACTGCCCATACTGTAAGCTGTTAACCCTCCTAACAAAATAATATACAAAATCGATTACTTTAATAAGTAAAAAAATTAACTGGGAGTAAAGCAGTTTTTAATATATTAATAATTATATTAATATAACAAACATACTACATAGCTCTGTGAGGTCTGCAGTATTCACACATACAATTTTAGAGCTGAAAAATAGTGAAATGTTTCATTAGATCAAACTGAAGTGCTATGAAAGTAGATTTTTAAAAAGGTTGTCTTAACTGAGTCTATGTTTCTTAAGTGAGATTCTTCCGGGCTAGCTTTGCAGGCAGGAGACCAGGAACTCATGGCGGCATGGTAATACAATTCTTTATTCATGAGTCGGGTATGAGCACATCGGGTTAAGCCCCGTGGTGCCAGACCGCAATGGCCGCCTCCCACTCTGCACACCAGCCCTTCTCCAGGTCGGGACATGGGAGAGAAAAGAGAGGAGAGTGAAACCAGGAACAGAAGTGGCTTTATAGGGTAAAACCGGAAGTGGCAAGTCAGGAACAGAGATGGCTGGGAAAGGGGGTGGATAAAAGAAAGAGTGGGAAGGTAGAAAACTTCTGTAGCAATGGTTGCTACGGTTTTACCTGGTGGGATTAATGTACCCTGCAGGCAGGGCAGGTCTCAAGGTAGAAAGAAGACAGATCAAAGGAATGGGTGGGAATTCCTTCAGGCAAAACATGATTATGTAAATAGGCCATAGTGTCAGCAATGGAGGATGGAGCAGTGTCAGGCTAGCTTCATGAGCGGGAGAGAGAGAGATGACCATGGACTCATGGCTGAGTGGTACGCAGTTCAGTCTTTATTCATGTGGAACGCAGCGCAATCTAAGCTATCTCTAATCACAGTCTTGTTCTTACATATCCTGAGGCGGAAGTGTCAGGTCTGAAGAGGATGTACGTAGGATGGGGGTGGGGAGAAGAAAAAAGCGAGCAAAACAGTGAGGATTAAACCAGTGCCCTGGAGGCAGGGTGGTGCTTAGTTAACAGTGGTTACGTAAATAGAATACAGTGTTAAGCAGGGGGGATTCAACCAATGAAACAGGAGGGGTCTTAGAAGCAGAATTTAGAAGCAGACCAAGAGAGCAGGGGGCTGTCCAACAAGATTCAAGAGTTTATAATATTTGTGACTATAAGAAATTGTTAATTTATGGACTGGAAAGACAGTATAATGGCTATGCAAACAAATTTTGTGCCTGAGGCTCAAAAGCCTGAGGTCCCATGTTCAATCCCCAGCACCAGCATAAGCCAGAGCTAAGCAGTACTCTAGTATTCTCTTTCTTCCTTCCTTCCTCTCTCTCTTGCTCTCTCTCTCTCCTTCTCTTTCTATATCTCTCACTAAAAAATAAAATACTTAAAACATTATAATTTTATATAATAGGTTCCAGAATGTCTCTTTTTTTTCTACAAAAAGCTATTGTTAGAATATGAAAGTAGGTAAATTTATTTAGATGAATGAACCTTCCTTATCAAAGTTTTTTTTTTTTTTTTTTTATAAATTAATCATGAAGAAAAGTGGCAATCTATTGTTGTTGGATAAGACAGAGAGAAATCCAGAGAGGAGAGGAAGCCAGAGAAGGAGAAAGATAGAAACCTGCAGACCTGCTTCCCCACTTGTGAAGTGACTCCCCTGTAGGTGGGGAGCCGGGGGCTTGAACCGGGATCCTTACAGGGGTCTTTTGGCTTTGTGCCATGTGCACTTAATCCGCTGCGCTACCGCCTAGCCCCCCGCGGTCTATTTTTGATTATGTATCCTATCAGAAATTTAAACTGGTTCATCTATCCTCAATGTGCCAGTAAGCAAATCACAGTACATAAATAATGCTAGCTGACACTTTGCTTGGTAGAAATAAATCTCTGAAAAAATCTTACTATGGCAGAAGTTTACTGTTACTTTGTTGGTTGATGTGTCTGACATCAAAAAGCAGAAAAAAAAAAATGCATCCCATAGCTGGAAGCCTTATAATCCAGCATGGCCCCAGTAAAGATTTTTAAACTCTAGCTTTTCAGTATGAAAAAGAAAGGAAACAAAAGTCCAAGGTGGAAATGCATGATAGATAATAATTACAGGCCAGGCCAAGGACAGAAAAATAACAGTCACTGAAAAAAACACAATCTGCAAATGTGTCTTGTTTAGCAAACAGTGTTTTTTTTTTTTTTTTTTTTAATGATTTTGAATTAGAAGCACTTTAGCAGGTCAGCAGGCATTCTAGGTTTTACATCTCTCCTGTCCTTCCCCACACAGTTTCTCAGCAGTGCCTCTACCAATCCTGTTGATGCCTTGCTGAGAACTTGAACAAAAGCACCTTCTGCAGGAGCAGACAGCCCCAAAGCACAGAGCTTGGTGACTAGACAGGGTTGGGATTATCCCCTACCTGCTACTCTTCTCTGAGGAATCATGAAAAGTGAAAGCTAGAGCCCAGTATTCTGGAAATCCTTACGAGTATAGTGTCCCCTCCCAGCCCCCACTTGCCTCAGTCCAAAGATCTTTTACTGCTGATAATGAGTTTCAGTAAGATTCTATCTTTATGATAGCCTTGTAGTCATAGTCGAAGTTGCATGGACAGTAGTAATTTTCTTTCAAAAAGAATATTCATAAATAATTATTCTCTCACTCCACATGGCAGTCTTTGATTATTTTTTCATTTTATTGACACAAATATCAGGAATGAAGGCTTTAACGGTGAGAGACAAATTGATTTATTAATATGAGAAAATTTGCCATGCATTAACTACATCCCACAAAAAATAAGACATTTATATTTAGTCTGTAGTTTAGGGAAATACATTATTGAAAAAAGGGAGAAAGTGGGGAGATGAAGGGAGTGTGAGTGAGAGAGACAAGAATTCAGTCATTTCTGTTCTTAATGAGAAAAAATGACTAATTTCTGCTCTTATGGCTTCCAATTAGCAGGAGATAGATGACACGAGAGGCAGAATGGCATCCCAGTCAGTTATTAGGAATGATGGTGTCATCTTCCTCAGCTCGTCTTGGAGGAAACTTGAAGGAATCACCTTAAGTGAGATAAGCTAGAAAGAGAAGGATGAATATGGGATGAACTCCCTCATGGACAAAACTTAAGAAACAAGAGCAGAAAGAGGAAACATAAAAACTTGAACTGGGTTTGGAACTCTGGGGAAGGAGGGGCTCCTGTGTGTGTGAGGGGAAGGGGAAGGACTTTGGGGTGCTGGTGTGATGTTGGAAAGTGACCAAGTCTGCGGGTGAGAGTGTTTGTAGACACAGATCATGGTGAGATGAGAAATTGTACCCGTGTGCCAACAACTATACTGTAAACCGTTAATCCCTCCAGATTAAACAATAATTAAAAAGAGGCTACTAGGGACACTAGTCCAATGTAAAAAACAAAACAAACCAAACAAACAAAAGGTGAATGTGATGAGATACACAGAAGACAAGAGGGTTGTGATTTGCATATAATTATACTGATATGACCCTTTTGATCATAATTGGTCAGAGTAAATATTACATGCTGGATCATTATCACGATCAACGTAGGATCATTTCTGTAGAAAGATGTTTTGCGTATAATTGAGTTTGTATATAATCGAAAGCAATTTAAATATAAATTGATAATTGGTATAATTTTTCCTTTGAGTAGAACAAGTGAGATAATTAAATAGAATGCTACTGAAAACAAATTTGACTATTAGTAATTCACAGGCCAGAGAGGCCAATTGAAGAGAACTACCAACTCCAAATGTCCTTTTGCTTCTGTGCTCATTTGTTGGTCACTTTTATTATATGATGGCCCAGCATACTAACCACCTAATGTACTCACTTGCTGTCAATCTGTATCTATGTCTGTTTCTCAGAAATGTCTCTGTATGATCCCATAGGCTGTGTCCAGTGGACATAAAATATTTGAACATTGGGAGTCGGTTGGTAGTGCAGCGGCTTAAGCACATGTGGTGCAAAGCACAAGGACTAACTTAAGGATCCCGGTTTGAGCCCCCAGCTCCCCACCTGCAGAGGAATCGCTTCACAAGCAGTGAAGCAGGTCTGCAGGTGTCTGTCTTTCTCTCCCCCTCTCCGTCTTCCCTTCCTCCATTTCTCTCTGTCCTATCGAACAATGATGACATCAATAACAATAATAATTACAACAACAATGAAAAACAACAAGGGCAACAAAAGGGAAAATAAATAAATAAATAAATATTTTAAAAAAATATCTGAACATTGACAATCTATGACTTAATCTAATCTATCAGGTGTTTAAGTTCATAATATATATGGCAAGTAGTTCAGATAGAGTTGTTGGTATGTGCCGGGCTAACTACATGGGCGGGAGAGAGATGATCAGGGTCTCATGGTTGAGCTGGGATGCAATGCTGTGCTGTGCCGTGCTGTGCTGTGCCGTGCCATGCCATGCTGCCACGCTGGCTTTATTCATCTGCATTTATACTCATTTGCATTTATACCAGGAAGGAAGTGGTCAGGTGTAAAAACAGGGTGTGACGTAGAGAGGGTGGAGCAAAAAGAGAGTGCAAACCTATGGGGATTAAAAGGTGGAAAACAGGGTATGACTAAGAGGGGTGGCAGAGAAAAAGAACTTGAACCAGTGGGGATTAAAACAATTAAAACAATGATTATGCAAATAGACCACAGCGTTAAGCAATACAAGCGAACCTAACGTGATGATCAAAACAGAAGGTCTTACAAGCAGAATTAGAAGCAGACCAACAGGTATAGTTATACAGAGGAGATTGTGCTGTAATTTTTCTTTTCTTGAAGTACTTAAAAAAAAAAACTTCAAAGACATATTTTTTTAAATCCCTAGAGGTAATTTGGAGGTGTGATTTTTGGCCTACTGGGAGTTCTGTGGAATAAAAGTTAGTGCTTCATTTAAGCTTGCCTTTACCTATTAATCTATTGGTGGATTTACAGATTTCTTCTTTCAGTTTTATCCCTAAGGTAGCATATTACCCTTATAATGAGAGAATAAAAGAGCTCTATTATGGGAAGAAATATGCACTACTAATGGGTTTCCAGCCAGCTATCACACTATCATCAAATGTGGTCTGTCGTGGTGAATGAAAGTTTGAATGGGAAATGAAGCTCCCACACTGACTGTGGAAGTGCAGTGGGTCATTTTGTTCTTTAATGCCATGCTTCACTGGACACACTTCACAGAGCAGTGAATCAAGCTTAAAACAAGCAGCCTTTACTCTAATGACAGCAGATGATGCAGCAGAGGTGAATGATAAGTGTTAGCCATCTTAACTTTCTCTGGCAGTGCTCCCTCTCAGGTACCCGACAGACAATTGACAAAGTGCATATGCTGTTTTACAGATTGGAACTTGGGATCCAGCCAGTGGCCTGAATATGACAGAAAGTCAAAAAGGAAAGCCAGCCAACATCACAGATTCTCTATCCAATCGTTCTTTGATCGTTACCACCATTTTGGTAAGTGATTTGTTTTTACATTCTTTTTAGATAAATGTAGGTAAACAGAGTGGATTTTAAAAAAAGAGCATTATAATTGGGATGGTAATGAACAGAATGCAATGTATTTGACAGTTATTTACAATGTCTGTATGATTGATGAGTCCATGTTGATTGGGTCAGAGCTTATTTTGCTAGTTTTCAGTAAAGTGAGTTTTATTACTGGTTAGACTGCTTATGCTGCTTAATAAAATAGCTTCACATATACTATGGATAATAGCATTTCTATTATTTTTTTATTGTTGTAATTGATGTTGTCATTGTTGGATAGGACAGAGAGAAATGGAGAGAGGAGGGGAAGACAGAGACGGGGAGAGAAAGACAGACACCTGCAGACCTGCTTCACCGCCTGTGAAGCGACTCCCCTGCAGGTGGGGAGCCGGGGGCTCAAACCAGGATCCTTATGCTGGTCCTTGCGTTTTGCGCCACGAGTGCTTAACCCACTGCACTACCACCTGACTCCCTAAATCATTGTATTTCTAAACAAAATTGTTTACTGTTGAGGGATTATCAGTGAGGATTTGAAAAAAAAAAAACAAAAAACCCCCCCTGGACATTCTGCTGCATAAATATGTTAGGAGCTGTAGGTGAGCTTTGCGTCTGCAAATAACTTCAGAAGACACGCCATTTACTTTGCAGGAGTTTTGTGATAATTATATTTTAACTTTGCCTTCAGTGTAACTGTTTTTATCATGGGGAATCACTTTTACTTTTCTAATTTACTCATTAAGGAAATCAACAAATGCTTGTTTATGCCTGAATTTTTTTTTTTACTACCAACAGAATTAAATTAATGCTGATAAGGTAGATATTTTTACCTCTCTTATAATTATATATTCCATTTCAGTTAGCTCACACAGTAGTATTTATTTATGTCCACTATTCCATTTGCTGGTGGGATTTTTTTTTTAATTTTTAAAATGTCTTTACTTATTTTCCCTTTTATTGCCCCCCCTTTTCATTGTTGCTGTAGTTATTGATGTTGTCGTTGAGTTATTGATGTCGTCGTTGTTAGCTGCACAGTGAGAAATGGAGAAAGGAGAGGAAGACAGAGAGGGGGAGAGAAAGACACCTGTAGACTGGCTTCACTGCTGGTGAAGCGAAGCCCCTGCAGGTGGGGGAGTTGGGGGCTTGAACTGGAATCCTTACACAGGTCCTTGTGCTTAGTGAACCGTGCACTTAACCCACTGTGCTACCTCCCAACTCTCTGCTGATGGGAATTTTAATTTTAGGATAAGCAAAAAACTCATATTATTTAGTCAGTTTCTTCCACCTATAGAAACTTATCAAGACTAGTTCTTAGGTTTCTTTAGATAGGCAATAAGAAGGTGAGATTAAAAAAAAAGAAGAATGTGCGATTAATGGTCAGAGTAAACCATCAGACACTTTTAGCATTAGTATAGCTTCTGAATTTGGTTTACAGTGACAAGTAAAGCCAAGTGGAATGTTTCATTCAGTCCCGTTAAGGATGCCGGCTATCTAGTCATGCCAGAAAGTCTCCTAATCATGAAACAGTGTTGATAATCATGAAATGACAAAGATGGAAGTTTATGATATATATTTTTAAATCAGTCCCTTGTTAAGAACCTCAGTGAATACTTGTTCTTTATCTATCATAACCAAAATTTCTGACTCCAATTTTACTTAAATTTATCATCTCTCTCTCTCTTTTTTCAAAGATAACACTCATACTTACCAATCCACAAGTCAGGCGAATATCAGCAAACTTTTTCTGCTGATATGTCCTGAATTTTATTAACACTTGCTAGACTTTTAAATCAGTCGTATGACTATTCCTTCTGCCTACAGTCTTCTCCCCTTTTGCAATGAGTGCTAGTCCCTACTATAAACATCTTTTTTTTTTTTCTGTTACTGTGCTTATAGGTCTTCATTAAATCCAAGTTGATGATTAAAAAATTTGACTCTAATGTCCAAAGCCTTCTGCAAGTGTGTGCTTTGCTACCTTTCTGTCCTCACTTTATGACTCTGTTTCAGGGATGTTGTGCTGCACGTAAACAAGCATGACCAGTTGCTTGGTACTGAGATGGAGTCAGCTGTTCTCTTTGCGTGCAAAAGATTTCTTGCCATTTCTGAGATATAATAATAAGCATACTGATTCTGAATAGCAGAAAGTATAATATCTCAGAAATGGCAAGAAATCTTTTGCACGCAAAGAGAACAGCTGACACAGACTCAGTACTTTCCGCAATTAAGAATCAGTATGCTTATTATGCTCTGCTTTGATTATCTCGTGCGTCTACTGTTCTCCCACACATCACCAAATGTCAATGGACTCATACACACACACACACACACACACACACACACACACACCCCTCCCTGTGTCCTCCTTGAACCAGTCAAGCTTCCAAATGCCTTATTTTATGGCTTCAAAGTTTGGCTCATTTTTCACATTCCCCAGTGAGAGTTTCATTCATCCTTCTGTGAAACTTGCAGATTTCTCCACTTTGTTGCATATATTGTGTCAGAAAAGTCATTACTCATTTTTGCATTAAAAAAAAAAAAAAGAACAGAAAAATGCCTCATGGCTTTTCTGATGGCCCATTGTATTGGGGATGGAGTATATCTACTTTATGAATTATAGCACTCTTTAGTGAGACTCACAATATATCTGTATTTCAGAAAATGTGTATATATCTTTGTTTTCATTTGACACACACACACACTGATGATCAGATTTTACATTTTTTGATATTTCACTGTTGAGAAAGATGGCCTTGAGAATAACATTCACTGAATAAGTACTTGTCAAATTAAATTAAATGAGTATTACTTGATCAAATGAAAAATTAGAGGAAGGTAACCACCTTCAAATGACTACACTTAGATGTTTTTTAAGTTCAGTCTATTAAAAACTTCTTGATCAAACAAAACAAGTGATTATGATGCATATAACTAAAATGTCAAATCAGCGATGGAACACACACTAACTTTACATTTATCTTTTGTAGTTTATCTACTGATTTACAGATATTCTGATACTTATTAGAAGGAAAACACCTTGTTTTTGATAATATGTAATGGGAAGAATTATTTTTCTGTATATTCTGATCACAAAGTATCCAAAGTCAAGAAAAGATGTGGAATTCTGTTATTCTTTTTACATAAGTCTTTGCTTGACTTAACATTAGTATTTAATTTAAGGTATTCATTTAATAAGAAGTTTGACCATCTAGCTTATATTATGGTAATTTTGTCCCTTACTTGAAAAATCTCAGAAGAGATTCTGGCTGCTCTGGGAAGAATGACATCTCCACAATGAGAAGTACTCCAATGATTTATGTTGTGTTTCTTACAAAAATCATAAGTATCATAGAGTTTGATATTTCTACTGTGTTAATCATGATCAACCCAAGTTTCCATGACTTTAATGTATATATGTACTTTTATTTACTTCTTTTATTTGACATTATATATATATATATATATATATATATATATATAAAATGATGGTGATGTACCAAGAATTTTATTAAATGGAGTACTTAATAAAATAGATAAAATGTCAGTACTCTTACAGCTTAGAAACTGGAAAGGACAGTGACCCTGGGTCCATACTCCCAGAGGGTTAAAGAATAGAAAAGCTATCAAGGGATGGGATGGGATACAGAGTTCTGGTGTTGGGAATTGTGTGGAATTGTACTCCTCTTATCCTATGATTTTGTCAGTGTTTCCTTTTTATAAATAAATGAATTTTTTAAAAAGAAAAAAACTGGAAAGGACTCTAATGGTGTGATACCTTTTATAAAAGGTGTATAGTCATCACGAAGCCACTGAGCCCCACTTATAACCGTAGTGGAAGAAAATGTAGAGAATTTGAGAGGTGAACCCCCCTAAGGAGTGTAATAATTCAGCAGGCCAGGGCCAGTAAGGGTTGGAGGTTTGATTCTTGACGCTCGCTGACAGAGGCCAGAACTAAGCTGAGCTTCAGTTACAAGAAGAAAAATCTCTGGCTGAATGACACTCTGTTTTGGGGCCAGCAGAATAGCTCACTGGTCATTTAAAATCCAGATGTTTCCACTGCTTTAGAGGAATTTTTAGTCCTGTGGTGTCTTTCTCTGATTTTTTTTTCCAGAAAAAAGTCAGCCTAGAATGGTGAAGCCCCCAAGAGTAAAAACAAAACTATGAATAGCAGAATTTCAACCAGTCCGTTCAGACAATCTGAGAAACCGAAACTATAAAAATAGCACTATTTCCTTCTACTGCGAAATTTAACAACTATAATTTATGAGCCAAATGGCATGTTGATTGATAATAGTTCATCTAAAAATCAATGTTTGTCAGCCAGAAATTCCACATATACAAGAATACTGGGTACTGTCTTGGTGTATTCCCAAAGACGTAGACATCACCCTCTATAAAAGTCAAGATTTGGGCCAGGAAGATAGCATAATGACTATACAAAACCTTTATGCCAGAATCCCCAGGGTCCCGTTTAATTCCTGTTTCTACCATCATAAGCCAGAGTTGAACAGTGGCTCTGGTACAAAAGTAAAAAAAAGAAAAAGGTTAAGATTTAGTATGTGTTTGCTTGGAATTTGTCTGTCCTTCAGTTATCTTCTGTTGGAGAACCCTTAATTATAATGACTACCATTTTTCTGCTGAACTGTTTATTTTTCCTTTATTGGAGGGTTAATATTTTATATTTGACAGTAAATATGATAGTTTGCACATGCATAACATTTCTCTCTTTTCCACATAACAATACAACCCCCATGAGGTCCTCTGTCATCCTTTTCCAGGACCTGAACTCTCCCCCCCCACCCACCCCCCACCCCAGACAGAGTCTTTGACTTTGGTGCAGTACACCAACTCCAGTGAGCTATCTTTCTTAATTACTAAGAGCTATGTATTATACCAGATATGCCAGAAATTTCTTGCTGTCTTTAGTTCTGTCTGCAGCCTCCAGGGGATGTTATGGCCATGTCATGGTGAACACAGATAGTTGTGCCTACATCCTGGGGGTAAGGTCAGGATTTACAGAGCAAACGTGTAGAATCTGATATAACCATTAGAAATGGAGAAAACCTCTAATTGTGACTTTGAGATGTTTATGTATAACCGTAAGATGTTTATACTTGACATAGTTGTATGCACACATACCTGATATACAGGACAGTGAGCCCATGTAAGATATTTAGACATTAGAGATTTAGGAGGCAGACACAGGCAGAAGATTAGGAGACATTTCGCCAGAATCTCAGAATCTCATGGTGCCTGTGCAGGTGACACTCTCATCCCTGTGTGCTTAGCCAGGTGAGTCAAGGCCTGGCCTCTGGCCCTCTCACTCCTGTTGGTGTGCTCAAGTTTATTTCTCAGCTCTGAGATGCAAACCCAACTCTGCTTCCCTGAGAGCACGTGGTTATTTGTTAATAATCTTCTCTTTATTTAGCACTCAATCTCTTTTAATCACAGCACTTTTTTTTTCTGAGCAATTATATTAAAGCAATTAAATGAGACAAGCTCATTCCCCCCAATAGACTTTAAGGTAAATATTTTTGCTTATAAATGTTTCTTAGTCCCATTCAACACCACAGCCTAGTCCTGATTCAGTATAGAGAGGACATATACAGAATGCCATAGACTGAATTAATTTTAGAAAGCACTGTACATTTTGTAACATTAAATTTTATTTTTCAACAGAATACCATAGACTGAGTTAATTTTAGAAACCACTATTCATTTACTAACATTATTTTTCAATTGTGAATTACTAAGAAATGAATATTCTAGTAAGTTAATTAGTATTTTATCATACAATTTCAAAGTTTATGTCCTTTCACCTTCAGATTTATATTTGAAACTCAGGTCTACGTATATCTTCTGAGTATTCCTCAGATTATTTTTCTGCTCTTCAAAATCACAGTTTAAATGCAGGTAAGAATCTCTTTGGGGTCCTGCTGCATAATGAAATTGTAGCCAGGTGTCAATTATGCATAGAAATAGTCAAAATGTAGATTTCTAACCACCAAAAATAAAGCTTTTAGAGAATACTGTGTTTTTTTTTTTTTAAAAAAATTTTATTTATAAAATGGAAACACCAAGTCCACAGGATAAGATGGGTACAATTCCCATCCCCAGAACTGCACACCCCACCCCGTCCCTTGAAAGCTTTCCTTTTTTTTTTTTTTTTTTTTGCCTCCAAAGTTATTGCTGGGGCTTGGTGGGTGAACTATGAATCCACTGCTCCTGGAGGCTCTTTTTCCCCTTTTGTTGCCCTTATTATTTATCGTAGTTATTGCTATTATTGTTCTTATTGCTGTCATTGTTGTTGGATAGGACAGAGAGATATCAAGAGAGGAGGGGAAGACAGACAGGGGGATAGAAAGATAGACACCTGCAGACCTGCTTCACCATTTGTGAAGTGCCCCCCTGCAGGTGGAGAGCTGGGGGCTCGAACAGGGTCTTTTTGTCAGTCCTTGCACTTGGCTCCATGTGCGCTTAACCAGCTGAACTACTGGCTGGCCCCAAAGCTTCCCTATTTTTTATCCCTCTGGGAGCATGGACCCAGGGTCATTATGGGTTGCAGAAGGTGGAAGGTCTGCCTTCTGTAACTGCTTCCTTGCTAAACATGGGCGTTGGCAGGTTGATCCATACTCCTGGTCTGTCTGTCTCTAGAATACTGTGTTCTTATATTTTAGTTCAGCTCTGCTTATTGTTATGAATCTATTAGCAATGGGCAGTACTGAGTAATTGAGTATTTAGGTTCATATAGAGAATGCCGATTTTTCCTCGCTTTTCTGAGTACTTCCCACTTTGCCACTTCTATATAGAAATTTGCTTTTCTCTATCAGAAGATTACCAGCACTTAAACAACACTGCCTGTGCTCTTTCCCTTGGTGACCAGTAGCAAGCTCACTAGTGTGTGCAAGTGACTATGACTTTCATTTCTATCTCGGAAAATCACATACTCTTAAGAGGCTCCTTCTTATCTAGTTGTTCAATCAGTTTAACAAATGTGTTAGTATATGCAGCTTCATCCCATTTTTATTTGCCTAGCACTTCCTGATAGGTTTCAGTACAGTTTACTTGCTTAGGCTTGAAAAGTTTGATTGTTGTAATCCACAGATGCAGAAAGCTTATCTGTAAGCAGACTCCCAGGGACAATAGAGAGAAGCACAGCACAAAAGAGAGGAGTGACCAATGGGATCATCCCCTAAAGGGTTCTGCAGATTTCTCCTTGACATTAACAAAAGCAGATGTCTGGGGCTCCGAATCTGCTGCTGCAATAGATTTACCCTCCGATGCTTCTCTTTTCATTGCTGCAGAAGCGGTGTCAAGCACATGGTTTTTAGACAGCTGCGGGCATTCAAGCTTGGAAACCTAGACACACAGCTCCGCAGAGAAAGATTGCCAGCCCTTTACACCATTTAAACAGTTTTAAACATGAACCGAGACCTAGTAAGATCAAAATAGTTTTAAGGGATAGATGGTAGGTGCTCAGGGATAAGCACTACTTACACTCAGATTAACATGTGAATTGAGTGCCTCATTCAAACTTAATTTTCTCGAACCCCCCATGCCTGTCACCCACCTGTTCAAAGGAAACTAAACTTGCTTCGTAATAATGTTTATTACTTTATTTCAGAGATGATGATGACACTACGTTCTCCCTTTCTTTCTTTCTTTTAATTTTTTTTTTTCTTCCAGGGTTATTGCTAGGGCTCAGTGCCTGCACTACAAATCCACGGCTCCTAAAATGGAGGCATTTTCCCCCCTTTTGTTGCCCTTGTTTGTTTTTTTTTAATCATTGTGGTTATTATTATTCTTGTCATTGATGTCATTTTTGTTGGATAGGACAGGGAGAAATGGAGCGAGCGAGGAGGGAAGACAGAGAGGAGGAGAGAAAGACAGACACCTGTAGACCTGCTTCACCACTTGTGAAGTGACTCCCCTGCAGGTGGGGAGCCGGGGGCTCCAGCAGGGATCCTTACGCTGGTCCTTGCGCTTTGTGCCACCTGCGCTTAACCTGCTGCGCTACCGCCTGGCCCCCTAATCCCTTCCCTTTCATTCTTGCTCTAATAGTTCAGTTCATTTTATTTAAAACAACTGCACATATTCTTTTAGACCTCCACTTTAGCTAGATTTATCCAAACCTTGTTTTATTTTTTTTTGAAATCACTATTTTGAGGAAAATAATGATTAACAAGACAGTTGTAGCATGAATAAAGCTTCTCACTCCCCATGACAGGTGCCACCACAACACACCTTCTGATAACAGTAGTCTCCCTCCACCAAGTGCACTGGGCCCCCCAGAATGTCTCAAGCCTCCCCTGCTTCCCTCCACCCCGTCTTCAGTTCTGCTGCACTGGACCACAAGCAGGCTTAGCTTCACCTTATACTTTCCCTTTCTTTATTTCTGTAGTCCCACCTCTGACTGGACTTAACCAAAGCTCATCTTTCTCACTCTGGTTTATCTCATTCAGTATGATTCCTTCAAGTTCCAACTGACTAGTATCCCATTGTGTATATATATACCACAAATTTCGGGCTGGGCACAACACATGTTACAATGTGCGACAACAGGGGTTCAAGCCACCGGTTCCCCACCTGGATGGGGAAAGCTTTGCAAGTAGTAAAGTAGTGTTGTGGGTGTCTCTCTCTCTCTCTTTCTCTCCCCTACCCTATCAATTGCTGGCCATCTCTCTCCAATAAATAAAGATTTAAAAGGCAAAGCTTACAAAATTAAAACACACACACAGACACACACACACACGTCACAGCTCTCTTAACGGTTCATCTACCCTTGGAAGTATGGGTTATTTTCATATATGGGCTGTTAGAAGTAGTGCTTTATGAACAACAGAGATTTTGTTTTCACCATTGGAGTGTATCCCAACAGGGAGAAATACATGAGCAATAACAAGTTAACTAAATGTGTGCTTAATAATCTGTGTATGCTTTGAATTTCATAAACTGTATTTTAAAGAGAATAATACATGGAATAAATAATAAGCCCTATTTTATGGGCTGACTTAAAACAAGAGATACTGAAATTTGTTATAACTAGAGGATCGTTTTACATATATCATATAAATTGTAGTATATTAAGATACTTTATATCATTTATATGTGTATTTTTATAAAACTATTAGTCTCTTTGTTACATTACTGTCTGTTGCCACCAGGGCAATAAATATTGCTGAGGCTTAATGCGTGCAGAACAAACCCACTGCTTTGGGCAGTGATTTGGTTCCTTTTGTTGATAGAGATAAAGAAGTTGAGGAGGGAAGGAGAGATGGAGAGGGAGAGAAAGAGAGAAAGGAAAAGGCTTACCTCTATCACTACTTCACCGCTCCTGAAGCTCCCCCCCCCCCCCCCCCGCAGGAAGGGACTGCGGACTAGAACTCAAGTCTTTTCATGGTACCTGTGCGTGACACAGTGTGTGTACCACTCCCCAGCACCCCCATTCCATTATTCCTTGCTATAGGCAAGATACGTTTCTTTCTGAATTATTTTATTTGAAAAATAATATTTACAAGACAGCTGTCATGTGAATGAAGTCTGTTGCCCTATGATAGATATCTGCACACTACCTCCACCACAAACTTCAATCCTCTTTTTCCGTCTTGTCCTGGGTCAAACAATACCTGTGTTCACTCTCCCCTCCCGTTGCGTCACAGAACCCTAGGCTTTTCTGCAGTGGATCATATCTAGTCCAAGTCTCACCCTGTCTTTTCCTTTTCTTCCCTTCTTTCTTAAGTGCCGCTGGTAAGAGAAATACAGTATTTGTCCTTCTCCTTCTGACTTAACTCACTGAATAGGACACCTTCAAGTGTCATTGAAGATGTGACAAAGGAGATTTCATCTTTTCTTTCCATTGTGTATATATATATATACCCCAAGTTTCCTTTCTTTCAATGCAATTTCTTTTTTAGTTAAGGATAGAGAAGAAGAGAAAAACAGTGAAAGAAACTATAGCACTGAAGCTTTCTTCAATGCCGTAGGGAACGGATATCAGCCTGGGTCCCACACAAGACAAAGCAGCACACTATACAAGTAGCTGTTTTTTCTGGACTCTCAACTTTCTTAACCAATTAAAGAAATTCGAGTTGCTTCGAAGCTTGAGCTATTGGAAATTGTGCTGCAGGAGTTGGGCAGTAGGGAAATGGGTTAAGCGCTCGTGGCGTAAGAATCCTGGTTCAAGCTCCCAGCTCCCCACCTGCAGGGGAGTCGCTTCACAGGCGGTGAAGCAGGTCTGCAGGTGTCTGTCTTTCTCTCCCCCTCTGTCTTCCCCTCCTCTCTCCATTCCTCTCTGCCCTGTCTAACAGTGACGACATCCACAACAACAACAGTAATAGCTACAACAACAATAAAAAACATAGGGCGACAAAAGGGAAAATAAAGAAATAAATATAAAAAAATAAAAAATAACTTAAAAATAAGTTGTGCTGCTATAAATAAAGGTATACATAGATTTATTGGGGCATTTTTTTATTTCTTTGGTAAATCTCCAGAAGAGGAATTACCAAATCATAGGCTTAGTCCATTTCTAATCTTCTGAGAAATCTACAAACTCTTTTAAACAGGAGTTGAAACAATTTATATCCCCAAAACAGTATAGAAGTGTTCTGTTCACATCCTTGCCAGCACTAGTATCAGTCCATTCATATGTATATTTTCACAGTTGGGAAGTGGTATTTTATCATTGTCTTTATATGCATTCTGTGCATAATCAAATGACTTGTAACATTTTTCCATGTGTTTATTGACCATATGTGTATCATTTTTGGTGACAATTCTGTTCATGTCCTCGCCCCAATTTAACGGGTTTGTTGTTGTTGCCGAATTCTATGAACTTTGGTTCCTAGCCTTTTGACTGAGGTATGGCATATAGAGCTCTCTCCTATTTGGTAAGGTCTTTGTACTGGTTCCTTCTGCTGTGTAAAACTGCTTAATTTGATTTGGCCATTTTGTTGGCTTGTTTGCTTTCTGAGCGCACTACTTAGTTCTGGCTTACACTGATGCTGTGGACTGAACTTGGGAATTCTGTTCATGTTTTCCTTTCTGTATTGTATGTTTTCTGATCTAATTCCCAGTCTTTGATCCATGGAGTTGGGAAAGTGGAGCAAGAAAGACACCTACAGTTCTGTTTAAACATTTGTCCACCCTGCAGGTGGGGACAGGGGACTGGAAACGGGTCCTTGCACACTGTAGTGTGTCTAGTCAGCCAGGGATGTCACCACCTGGCCCTGATATCTCAAACACTTGAAATCCTATATTCACAACCCTTATACCAGAAAACTAGTCTAGCCACAGGCCCTTTGGAATATAACTAAAATATGCCTACTAGCTATCTACAAAACGGAGAGAACCTCCCCCCCCCCCCCCACCAACTCTTCATCTGCACTATTCCAGCCTTTAGGTTCATGATTAGTCACAGCTTGTTTGGCTTTATATGTTAACTCTTTTCAGCCAACAGGTTTCAGATGCCAGCATGATGCCAGTCAGACTTCCCTGGACAGACAACCCCACCAGTGTGTCCTGGAGCTCAGATTCTCCAGATACCCTGCCCCACTAGGGAAAGAGAGAGGCAGACTGGGAGTATGGATCCACCTGTCAACGCCCATGTTTAGCGGGGAAGCAATTACAGAAGCCAGACCTTCCACCTTCTGCATCCCACAATGACCCTGGGTCCATGCTCCTAGAGGGTTAAAGATTAGGGAAGTGCTTCACAGGCGGTGAAGCAGGTCTGCAGGTGTCTGTCTTTCTCTCCCCTCCTCTCTCCATTTCTCTCTGTCTTAACGATGACAACAATAATAACTACAACAATAAAACAACAAGGGCAACAAAAGGGAATTAATAAAATAAATAAATATTTTAAAAAAGAATAGGAAAGCTATCAGGGGAGGAGATGGGATACGGAGTTCTGGTGGTAGGAATTGTGTGGAGTTGTACCCCTCTTATCCTATGGTTTTGTCAGTGTTTCCTTTTTATTAGTAAAATAAAAAATGAAATAAAATAAGAATGTTAGCCTCTCATTGAGGCTAACAGAGAAGTGAGCTAAAGTAATTGCTGAGTGAGGTATCTTTTTTTAAATGAGTTTTACTAAATGGGGAAATTAAAGTGGGATTTTAAAGGCATTGTACCTGCAGAAAAGAAGAAAGACATAGTAACAATGAAGAACCAGGTCTGAAATTTCTTGTTGATGGGTTAGATGTGGACCATGACTAGTGGAGAAGTATGGATGAGGAACCCCTGGTTAAAACCTGGTAGGGAAGGGCTTAGATTTTCCCGGAGAACATGATTGAGATATTGGGAATGAAGATGATGAGTCTTGGTTGGTTATATGGTGATGGGGATGTAGAGCCAAATTTTGATTATTCATGTAAATGGATAATAAATTAGGCTGAGAAATGCAATGCAGTTTGAAGGTTATCTAATAGGTGCAGTTACCTTTACCCCTGAACCTTTTACTGGAAGATAAGTGAAATCACAAATACGATTGGTTTGAACTTCAACATTTTTTTTTCTCTTTACTCTTTCACTTGAAAAGCAAACTAATGAATATTAAACACATTCACACAGGCACACCAGCAGAAAGATTGTAACAATCAAGACCCCCAATCAAAACTGATCATTCAGTTAAGTAGAGAAGTTTAATAGCATACCAGTTTTACTAGAGTATAAATTATTTTTTGTTCACATAAGCATGAATAATGATAAGCATTAAGCCTAATCCTCTTTTGGGCCCTAATTCCTCTGGCATCAGTATCTTTCCTGAAATATTTGTGAATAGCACACTGGAAAAACTTTACTTCATTTTTCTTGAATGTTAATTTTCATAAATTATGCAGACACAATTTCTGTCAGCTTCACTACAACTTCAGTTGATTCAATAATACATTTAAAAAAAGGTTTTTAGGTTTTCTCACATCACAGCAGACTTTTCTATGCAGACAGAAGGGGCAAAACAAAACAATTCTTTTTTTTTTTTTAATTGCTGTAGTTATTATTGTTGCTGTTGTCGTTGATGTCATCATTGTTGGATAGGACAGAGAGAAATGGAGAGATGAGGGGAAGAATGAGGGGGAAAGACAGACACCTGCAGACCTGCTTCACCGCCTGTGAAGCGACTCTCCTGCAGGTGGGGAGCCGGGGGCTGGAACCAGGATCCTTATGCCGGTCCTTGCGCTTCGTGCCAGGTGCGCTTAACCCGCTGTGCTACCACCCCATCTCCAACAAAACAATTCTTAGAGCAATAATTATGGCCAATAAAGTTTTAGATTTTTGTATATTATGTAAAATCTCAGAAGTTATTCTTCGGAGAGGAGCAAAAAAAAAATTTGCAGAACATAAAAATTTGATAATTTTGCCCATAGTCACATGTAAGAATCATCCATTAAAAAGGATGGCATTGCTTAGTAGACTTGCAAAAGTAAATGAAAGAGATAACACAAAAAGAAACTTTGAATGTTGCTTCAGAATGTACATTCATTTTTTTTAAGTCAAAAGGTACAAAATATAGTTTATTTAAAAAATTTTAAGAGTAAAACTGCACTGTAGACCTGCTATATTATTTTTTGTTGTTTATTTAAAAAAAAAGGGAGTGAGGGGCAGCAGGTTAAGCGCACGTGGCATGCAAAGCACAAGGATCTCGGTTTGAGCCCCTGGCTTCACAGGCGGTGAAGCAGGTCTGCAGGTGTCTGTCTTTCTCTCCCCCTCTCTGTCTTCCCCTCCTCTCTCCATTTCTCTCTGTCCTATCCAACAACGAACAACATCAACAATAACAATAACAACCACAACAAGGCTACAGTAATAACCACAACAAGGCTACAACAACAAGGGCAACAAAAGGAAAAAAAAAATAAAGGCCTCCATGGGTAATGGATTCATGGTGCAGGCACTGAGCCCCAGCAATAACCCTGGAGGCAAAAATGAAAAAAACAAAAGCCCTCAGAGTATGGTAGCTTTTCATTTTCAACACATACAGGTCATGTGAAAGTGTCTCTTTAATAATAGCCTGGAGTTAGGAAACTGAGCTTTGTCTGTCAAGCTAGGAAACAATGTATTAACCCATCTGAAAACTCTCTCATCAGTAGTTTTTGATTCTAGCAAACTAGTCATCCTTAGAATGGCCTTTTCCTGAAAACATTAAGTTGTTAGAATGGTCACTGCTAATTTTTGTCTGGTGTTGCTTGAATTTTTTATTAGTTTGTTTTTTATCACTTTATCTCCTAGTATTCTCACTTTGGACTGTGATGACCTGTAGTGCTCCACAGGCTTTTGACATGAATAGTAATGAGGAAAAGCAGCATTGAGAATTTAAGATTCAGGGTGAGGGGCCGGGCGGTGGCGCACCTGGTTAGCGCACAGGCTGCAGTGCTCAGCGACCCAGGCTTGAGCCCCTGGTCCACACTTGCAGGGGGAAAGCTATGCAAGTACTGCAGGTGTCTATCTCTCTCCCTCTCTATCACCCTCTTCCCTCTCCATTTCTGGCTGTCTCTATCCAATAAATAAGTAAATAATAATTATAATAGTAATATTCATGGTGAATGGGTGGATTCTCTTATACCTGGACTCAAATAATGGCAAAACTTTTCAAGTTCTAAAGTGCCGGGGGCCAGCCCCAGCAGGTAATTAGGGTAACCTGAAAGAGGAGGGGAGTCCGCACAGAATGAGGATGAGAAACAAGTGAGTAGATGCAGAATCAAGCTCCAGCAGACGTCTCTGTCATAGTTAAGCAGAAGTTTATTTTTATAGTCTCGTAAGGCTTAGATCATTGAAACAAAAGTCACCAAGGCCTTGATCACTAATACAAAACTCACCACGTAAGAACAGCCCAGGTAGGGAACACCTCCTGCTTGGTGGAACATTCATATTCCAGGGGCACTTTCCTCCCTAGAGATCACATCACCGTTTCTGTGTTTTTTGTTATTCCTGTACCTGTGTGCTAGACAGATGTCCTATTGATTAAGATGGATATTCTATCTGTATGCTTATGCCATTCGCTTGCCCCTATGCATCAGGAGCCATTGTTCATAGAAAGTTCAAGCTTGTTATGATTCTAGGGGCCTTAAACAAATTGAGCAGCCCATTTTTCATAAAAATCTTTTCCACTGTTTGATCAAGGACTATTGTTTTGTTCCTTACTGAGAAGGCACCAAGGCGGTGCTGACCTGGCCAGCCTCTCCATAAAGTTCAGCTCTCTAGCTGGAATCCATCTTCTGTGTATGCTCACTATGTGACTGAGGCTCTCGTGTGCTATTCCTTCATAAGGAAGTGGGAGCATAGTGGTGGGTGGTAGATTAAAAAGGCCCATTGTATCTAGGCAGGTACCATAACTTTCCATTTATTAACTATGCTCTGTAAGGTGGCCCCTCCACTGTGGGAACCACCAATCTTTCTCTATATTTTAGGAGGAATTCTAAAGGAAGTGGTGTTGATAAAGGGGTAAACAGTTTTTCCTATTGGAGTCTCCTAAAAATTCTGCATGACTGATATTGCTTGTTCCATTATGATCAATCTTACAGAGTGCGGTGCAGGTCTTGTCATTACTTTTGTTATTGGCCAGGCTCTGAGCCTGGCTATAGGTAAATATTATTAAGAGCACACAGAGCTTAATCTCAAGCCCTATACATGGCAAAAGGCAAGATGGTTTCAGTTTGGCCTGGAGAGTCCAGCCATGCTGAACTCGCTGTGAAGCTGGTATCGTGTCAAACAGCTCGCCTGGCAGTGCCTGCGCCACTAAACCAGTAAAAGCACAATAGTTAGAATGACAGAGGCTACAAAAGAGAATTAAGTAATACTGTTTTTTTTCTTTTTTATGTAAGAAAGGATTAATTAACAAAACCATAGGGTAGGAGGGGTACAACTCCACACAATTCCCACCACCCAATCTCCATATCCCACCCCCTCCCCTGATAGCTTTCCCATTCTCTATCCCTCTGGGAGCATGGACCCAGGGTCATTGTGGGATGCAGAAGGTGGAAGGTCTGGCTTCTGTCATTGCTTCCCCCCTGAACATGGGCATTGACTGGTCGGTCCATACTCCCAGTCTGCCTCTCTCCCTAGAAGGGTGGGTCTCTGGGGAAGCAGAGCTCCAGGACACATTGGTGGGGTCTTCAGTCCAGGGAAGCCTGGCCAGCATCCTGATGACATCTGGAACCTGGTGACTGAAAAGAGAGTTAACATACAAAGCCAAACAAATTGTTGAGCAATCATGGACCCAAAGCTTGGAATAGTGGAGAGGAAGTGTTAGGGGGGGTACTCACTGCAAACTCTTGTGTACTTCTGCTTTCAGGTATATATTTTGCAGTAGTTTACGGATACGTGTGAACATATGCTCTCTCTCACAGAAACTGGTGTATATCTAGGTTTTGGGACTTTGTTAGAAAGTGAACCACCTGGGATGGAATTAGAGAATACTATGAAAGGAAAGGTCTCACCCGAGTAATGAAGCTGAAGGGTTGTCATTCCACACGTGAAGTCTCTGGACACAGTCTGAAGTGAAGCATGTTGAGGTGGCAATCGTTGCGTTGGTTAGGTTGTGATCGGCAGATGCAATATTATTTGATATGGATTGGGAGAGGCATACGGGAAAGTGGGCCATATACAAGGGTTCCAGGACTGGAGGAAGTGGAGGCTCTATAGTGGAGATGTGAGGTTGCTGCTGTCTTAGGGTTCAAAAAGACAATCGATAGTTAATGTTATCATCATATTATTTGGTAATTGGGTTAACTTTGAAAAGTCCTTTTGTTAGGGTTTGCTGTACAGTACCCAGTATCTTGTATATAGCTGTACTATTGGTTGCTAAGTAATACTGTTATCTGAATGGAGCTTTTAGCAAGGAGCTGTCCTTATCATTTATGCCAATCTACTGTCACTTGTTCTTATTTTTTTCTTGAAATTCTAAACTGGAAAATTATTTTAGCATGTTTACTTTATCAGTAATTATCCAGTAGCATCTAGCATATTATGAATCATTATGGTATAATGAAATATTAGTAGCTCAGTTTATTTTCCATAATTTCCTTGAAATACACGCACCATTTCCATTTTTAAGAAACTTCTTTAATTTGGATATGAAAAAACTAAAAATAATATTTTAGAGTGACGAGGATGCAGCATGAACCTGTAGTGATATGTATTTTATAAAATTGAACTACAAGGTTAAAATTAATTTCAAGTCTAGATTGCCAAATCATCATTAATCTTTACAAATATTAATGATACTGCACCAGGCTTAGTATTTGAAATTAGCACAAACAATTATCTTGTGAATGAATCACTTATGTATAGTCTAATGATATTTTTTTTCCCAAGATTTATTTACTTATTAATGAGAGGGAAGTGGAAAATTAGAATACCACTCTGGCACAGGCAATGCTTGGGATCAGACTCAGGACTTTATGCCTGCAAGCTGGATTCTCTAGGTACTGCACAAGTCCCAGTCCACTAGTGTAACATCGTCTGAATTTCTGTGAAAGAATTCACGAAACAGGACCAACTAAATTAGCATTTAAATGTATTCACTTCACAGTATTGATAACTACATTTCTCTTGTTTTTTTTTTTCTCCATTGTTCATTTTGTCATTTTTTTTTTTCTTTTTCTTGGCTAAAGGGTGAGAAAGCAAGAGAGAGTAGAAGAGAGACATCTGTAGCACTGTTCCATTGTTAGTGAAGTCTTCCCTTCACAAGTGGAGGGGCTTGTATTGGGTCTTCAATCCCAGCACTGTGCGTATTCTGTTGGATGTACTACCACCCAGACCAAGCCCCCCCCCCCATTTTTTTATCATGTGTTCTAGCACTGAGCCACCTCTCCAATCCTTAATATGTTTTTAATTAATAGAAAATTCACATATTCTAGATTTTTTATTGTTTATTTCTTCCCTTTTGTTGTCCTTGTTGTTTTATTGTTGCAGTTATTGTTGTTGTCGTTGTTGCTGGATAGGAGAGAGAGAAATGGAGAGAGGAGGGGAAGACAGAGAGAGGGAGAGAAAGACAGATGCCTGCAGACCTGCTTCACCGCCTGTGAAGCGACTCCCCTGCAGGTGGGGAGCCGGGGACTTGAGCAGGGATCCTTACGCTGGTCCTTGTGCTTTGCGCCACATATATTCTAGATTTTTATCTCAAAATGTACCATGAACATACTTTGTCCTGTTTAAAATAAAATTAATATAGATAACAATTAGCAGAATGCACTGTAGTGAAGTCAAACTTTAATCTCTCAAACCAAAGTTTTGAAATTCAGGATATCCATCATTTGGTAATTGTCCAAATAATCTAGTTTCTGAAATTTCTTCTTAAAGTCTAGACATTTCTTTAATTATATCAAGAACTTTAGTTAGCTTAGTCTTACTGGTTTCTGCAAAGGTTATACTTCCCATTCTTGAATCCTTTAACTGCTTAGTATTAAGGATTAATAATTAAGGATTCTGATTTCCCCCCTTTGCATTCAGAGTGCATTACTGCTAATTTTCATTTCAACAATAAACTTCATGGCAAAGTAGATCTCATTTAATGAATTTAAATTTTCAACAATTTTCTTAAAATTATTTCTGTTCTAAATGTCTATGGCACTTCCTTAACATTAATATGATTTCTTCCCTATTTTTTTTAAATCACTGTTTATCTTCTAATTAGTTTTTAGACTTCTCAGCACCATGTAGACATTAGGAAAAATTAGCTTAAGTCCATTCTAAAGAGTGATGCCCAGTTTTCATATCCTTTGCCATTTGATTGATGGGACCTTATTTTTATTTTTTATAGCTCTTTATTTATTCATACTGAGAGACCACCAAGCACTAAACAGTGAAGCTCTCTTTAATACAGTGCAGGGTAGGTTCAGACGCGGCTCATGAAAATGTCAAAGAAACATACCATGCAACTGAGCTGTCTCAGGTTCAGGGGGCCTTTGTTTTTAATAGTTTTTTTAAATTTATTTTTTATTTAAGAAAGGATAAATTAACAAAACCGTAGGGTAAGAGGGGTACAACTCCACACAGTTCCCACCACCCAATCTCCATATCCCACCCCTTCCCCTGATAGCTTTCCCATTCTCTATCCCTCTGGGAGCATGGACCCAGGGTCATTGAGGGTTGCAGAAGGTGGAAGGTCTGGCTTCTGTAATTGCTTCCCCCCTGAACATGGGCATTGACTGGTCGGTCCATACTCCTAGTCTGCCTCTCTCTTTCCCTAGTGGGGTGGGTCTCTGGGGAAGCAGAGCTCCAGGACACATTGGTGGGGTCTTCAGTCCAGGGAAGCCTGGCCAGCATCCTGGTGGCATCTGGAACCTGGTGACTGAAAAGAGTTAACATACGAAGCCAAACAAATTGTTGAGCAATCATGGACCCAAAGCTTGGAATAGTGGAGAGGAAGTGTTAGGGAGGTACTCACTGCAAACTCTAGTGTACTTCTGCTTTCAGGTATATATTTTGCACTAATTTATGGATACGTGTGAACATATGCTCTCTCTCACAGAACCTGGTCTATTTCTAACAAAGTCCCAAAACCTAGATATAGACCAGGTTCTGTGAGAGAGAGCATATGTTTTGGATAGTTTTAAGTCACTTCGTATGACTTCAAAAATCCTGGAGTTTGTCACAGAATTTCATCTTTGTTTGCCTCTATTCTGCTTTCTGAAGGAATTTCTCAACTTCCCCTACCAGCTCATCAGTAGTCTCATTCACTCCTATTTTAAAGATTTTTTTTTTTTTAAGTCTACTTTTAGACTCTCAGTAAAATGGATGGAAAAGTACAGACACGGACTGTGCATCCCCTCCTTCCGCACACGTGCCACCCGTCTCTGCCATTACCCCCTCCCTCCACCTCCAGAGTCTTTTGGTTGCTACACTTGGCATTTCATATTTGCTGAGTCACAGCTCACACTGATGGAAAGTCAAGAATCTGGATGAATGTATAATGGCATGTACCCATCTTTATTATGCTGCTGAATTTTTCTGTCCTGAAAATTCCTCCTCTACCTAACCTATGATAATCACTGACCTTTCACTATCTCTGTAGATTTTTTAAGAACAGAATATATAGGTGGATAAATCGTTGAAATCATATAGTATGCCATTTTTTTCAAATTGACACCTTTCACCTCATAGACGTCTAAGTTCCTCCATGATGTTTAAAAGATTACTGTCTCATCTATTGGTATAAGTTTTGTGTTTGTTTACAGAATTAATGCATGGATGCATGATATTTATAAAATAGGTACATGATATTTAAAAATAAAAAATATCTATAAAATAAAATATAAAACATTTATAAAATATGGAAAATACAGAGAAAATGAAAACTTCTAAAAACAATATACATATAATTCCAGGAATAATTATTAATATTTTTACTATCAACCTTTACATGCCTTTTAAATCTTTTTAATTCATTAAAATAAAGATGAATTATATAATGCATTCATATTATTTAATCCATCCATATTATCTGATTTATTATTATTAATGTTGAGTATTGGTACTAATATGTTAATATTAATAACCCTTATTCACATTTTAGTGTAAGACATAATAAATATAAATAGAAGCTTCCATATGTGTAGGGGAAATTCATATGGTCTCCTATCTGGGGAGGGAATAGCAGTTATTCAAATATTCTTTTATATTTTCTTATTTTGTATGACCTAGCAAGGGATCTTATCGTATGGGTGACATAAACACAGTTGCTGTCATTCTCAATTAAGAAGGGACTGTGTGCTGGATGTCATTGTTTTAGCTGATCAGACTTTAATTTAGCTCTAGATGTTAGCATGGCACAAACTGTTGCTGAATCCAGAACCACTTGGACTCAAGTTCTCTTGCCATTTCCTATTGTGGTAGGGAAAGTAAGGATGAAAAAGGTTCACAGAAACATGCTGAGCAATATGACTAATTTTCTGAGGTGTACAGTGTGTGGAAGTCTGACCAAAGGCTTTTAATGGGGAGATCAGAGTTATTGTCTCCAAAAGAATGCTTTTCTGTGACCTTAGTGATTTTTTTTTTCCAGACATAAGAATCATTTCCTCAGCAACTGCCTTATGGCTGTACTTTTTCCATCATTAAAAAAATAATGGAGTCAGGAGTCAGGTGGTAGCACAGTGGGTTAAGCGCATGTGGTGCAAAGCTCAAGGACCAGCGTAAGGATCCCGGTTCGAGCTCCAGGCTCCCCACTTGCCGGGGAGTCGCTTCCCAGGCGGTGAAGCAGGTCTGCAGGTGTCTGTCTTTCTCTGCCCCTCTCTGTCTTCCCCTGCTCTCTCCATTTCTCTCTGTCCTGTCCAACAACAACGACATCAATAACAACAACTACAAGAAAAATAAAACAAAAAGGGAAAAACAAAAGGGAATAAATAAATATAAAAAAAAGAAATAAAGATAATAAATTTAAAAATGATCATAGAGTCAGGTTAGAGCATTATGGTGTTCACACAGTAAAGTGTCCATGCATGAGGACTTGAGTTGAAGCCTCAGGTTCCAACATACAGGAAGTTGCACCAGCAATAGACAGTACTAGATGTGTCTCTTTCTCTCCCTTTCTCTTTCTCCCATTATGTCTCTTTTAACCTCGAGGGAAAAATGAAAAACTTCTGAGAACTATAGAGTCAGGTGATCACTGTGCCCCAATGATAGCACTGTTAGAAAAAAAGAATAAATAATAAATAAATTCCACCCAGGTGTACGGTTCATCCTGACCATTTTGATAATCATGGTATCAGCATACTATTGTAATTACAGGACAGTGGTGCTGCCTATACTTTCAACAAACAAAACAAAACAAAACCAGTTCTTAGGATCTACAAGTTTGCAAAGAGCCCATTCTTTTAAAAATAGAAAGAATCATCAATAGCGCTGCCTTTCTGATCTGGCACTAAAAGGAGTTCTCGTACCTAATAGACATTAAATACATGATTGAACAAGTAAATGAGTTAGGGTAACCTTAACATCAGAATAGTACTGCCGTAGGACTATTTAATAATACACCATGAAATTAATTTGTATTTTTATGTCTCTGTCTTTTGGATATCTTGGATTAGACCATGAAAGTTCAGAGGTTAACACATGAAAATAACAATTTAGTTCTAGATAAGAACTGCGGTCTAAGAGTTATGAACTTGAAATTATAAAGTTTTATTGGAGTTAAATAAAACATTTAGTTCCCCTGAACCTCACAATGTAATTCACTCTTTTTTTAGAAGTTCCTGTTGAATTTATTCTGTGTCAGTTCCCAGTCTAATGCAGATAAAAGACACATGAGTTATTTGGTTCCCTAAAACTGGGGTTGATAGAGAAATGCTGACAAATCCTTATTATAGATGCCAGTGGAATGAAGAGTCTTTACCTCCGGCAAATGCTGACGTGGAGATTTAAGACTATATGAGAAATCAGTGAAGCTGCCCAGGAGAGTTTTATCATACTATTCATTGAACTCAGTGTGTGGTACAGTAATTGCTTCTGGTACCATTTTTCTTTTCTTACACTGGGTTATTATTTATCCTTATGCTGTGTGAAACAGAGAACAGTGAGTCTAGAGGAGAGTCATAACTCCATGTAAAACTATCTAGTGACACAGTGTAGCTGGGGATAGGAATCACAGCTGGAAAATTATGTCTTCGTTCTCAGAATTAAATGTGGGAAAACTGATATTTGACATTGAGGCGATCCGTAAATACTAAAAAGATGCTAGGTATTTTCTCCGGTGATATGAAAACCTGTTTACTACCTAGAAAGGTTTTTTTTTTTTTAAATTTTTTATTTAAGAAAGGATTAATGAACAAAAACATAAGGTAGGAGGGGTACAACTCCACACAATTCCCACCACCCAATCTCCATATCCCACCCCCTCCCCTGATAGCTTTCCCATTCTCTAGCCCTCTGGGAGCATGGATCCAGGGTCATTGTGGGTTGCAGAAGGTGGAAGGTCTGGCTTCTGTAATTGCTTCCCCACTGAACATAGGCGTTGACTGGTCGGTCCATACTCCCAGTCTGCCTCTCTCTTTCCCTATTAGGGTGTGTCTCTGGGGAAGCAGAGCTCCAGGGCACATTGGTGGGGTCTTCAATCCAGGGAAGCCTGGCCAGCATCCTGGTGGCATCTGGAACCTGGTGATTGAAAAGAGAGTTAACATACGAAGCCAAACAATTTGTTGAGCAATCATGGATCCCAAGCTTGGAACACGTATCCATAAACTACTGCAAAATATATACCTGAAAGCAGAAGTACATTAGAGTTTGCAGTGTGTACCTCCCTAACACTTCCTCTCCACTATTCCTAGAAAGGTTTTTTAAGCTCACAGGCTAACAAATGTATTAGCCTGTGATGTGTTTCTCACTGATTTAAGTGGAGAATATCAAGCTAATAGGAAAAATGGTGATTAAGAAAAGCTAAATTGAGGAGATAATGAATAAGACGGCAATTAAAAAAAATAGTGTAGTCCTCTTTTGTACCTTGTGGGTTTATCCTTGCCTTATGCCTGCTCACTCTTACTCACTAATGTTGATCACATTTCCCACAGTGTGCAAGTGACAACCAGAGATATTTTGAAACAAGAAACTTCAGTAGGAACAATGATCATTTCATATTCCAAATAGGAGAAATAGACATATTTAAAATCTCATTATATCTAATAGGCTCACAATATATAGTTTATGCAAAATTTTAAAACACATTTATGTTGAAAACATGTATTCTTCTTTGAGAAAGAAGTAACTAGCCTAGGGAAGAATTTTTATATTATGTATTCACACTCCTTTTTTTTTTTACCGGTAATAATGTATAGTTATAGTAATTTTTAAAAAATATTTATTTATTTATTTATTTATTTCCTTTTGTTGCCCTTGTTTTTGTATTGTTGTGATTATTATTGTTGTTGTTGGATAGGACAGAGAGAAATGGAGAGAGGACGGCAAGACAGGGAGGAGAGAAAGGTAGACACCTGCAGACCTGCTTCACCTCTTGTGAAGCGACTCCCCTGCAGTTGGGGAGCTGGGGGCTTGAACCAGGATCCTTATGCTGGTCTTTGTGCTTCATGCCATGTGCGCTTAACCCCCTGTGCTACTGCCTGACTCCGAGTTATACTAATTTTTGTGGTTGGCAGGATAAAATACATTTCTTACCATGTAGTATGCAACTCGACAATCGCCATTTTTTCTTTATTCATCCTATTGAGGTTCTATTGTAAGAGTACACCAGATATTGATTAAGTAGTAGAAGTCAGTTTGGACTGTTGAAGTCATTTTTAATTAAATATTCTACAGCATGTATCATATTGTATGTTCCTTGTTATGTGTATTTAAAATACGTGACACAGAAGATAGGACCTATACGTCACGGTATAATTAGTATAGTTAAATTTTCTCTTGTGAAGCACAAATAATTTTGAAGTAATCTACGTTCTTTGTATTTCTTTTTTTTTAAAATATTTATTTACTTATTCCCTTTTGTTGCCCTTGTTTTATTTTTGTAGTTATTGTTGATGTCGTTGTTGTTGGATAGGACAGAGAGAAAATGAAAAGGGGGAAAGACAGAGAGAGGGAGAGAAAGACAGACACCTGCAGACCTGCTTCACCACCTGTGGAGCGACTCCCCTGCAGGTGGGGAGCCGGGGCTCAAACCGGGATCCTTGAGCCGGTCCTTGCGCTTTGTGCCACGTGCGCTTAGCGCTTAACCCGCCGCACTACCACCCAACTCCCCGCTCTTTGTATTTCAAACCATACTAATAGTAACTAAACTAAAATAAGATTGGCTCATCCTAAACTAGCACAGAATTTACTGTCTTCTAAAGAAAGCTTTAATTTTAATCATAAGTTTGACAATTAACTGATAATGGCCCACTTTTGTCTTCACTGCTTCCAGGAAGAGCCCTATGTCTTGTTCAAGAAGTCTGACAAGCCTCTCTATGGGAATGATCGTTTTGAGGGTTACTGCATTGATCTCCTCAGAGAGTTATCTACAATTCTTGGCTTTACATATGAAATCAGGCTTGTTGAAGATGGAAAATATGGAGCCCAGGATGACGCCAATGGGCAATGGAATGGAATGGTTCGTGAATTAATTGATCATGTGAGTTATTCTTCTCCTTATTCACTAACTTTGGTAGATTGCTAAAATCTTTTATTATTCATAGTCATGGGTAAGTACTGGCGAATAGTGGCATATTTCAAATATGTATTCTTTTTGATCATTATATTCAAAGTATATATATATATCTTAAAGAGTATATATAAGAGAACTTCACAGTTCGATAGAGGATCATTTGTTAGACTTACTAGTGTTTAGCAATTTAATAGCTTGGAATGCTTAGTTCTGATTTATAAATTGGAAGATGGTTTCCCAATGATGATTTTTTTTATTTTTGTCATACTAGCTTCCTAACCAGAAAATTAGTGAAGCTAATTAGTGATTTCATGATGAAAACTTACTGTGCAATGAAAGGATACTTATATTTAACATAGAGATGAGAGAAATCTACAGATGAAAAAGCACAAATTAAGAGCTTTTATGGAGGCTGGATGGTGGTGTACGTACTTGGTTCATCACACACTTCACCAGGCACAAAGCCTCCACCTCCCATCTGCGGGGAGGTATGTCAGCAGGTGCTTTCTTTCTCTCTCCCTCTCTATCTCCTCCCTCCCCACTCATTTTCTCTCTGCCCCCATCACATAAAAAATAGAAAGGAAAAGAAAAAAGGAACAAATGACTCCCGGAATCAGTGGATTCATGGTGTTGTCACTAAGCCCTAGTAATAATCCTGGTGTCAATTAGGAAAAAAAAAAATGTATACGACTGAACAACAGAGTTGGAAAAATAGCTCACCTGGATAGTATGTCTGCTTTGCTCTGTGTATGACCCCAATTCAAGCTCAGTCTGTACCATATGGTGGGAATGTGAGTGCTGTGGTAGGTCCCTCTTTGTTTCCTCTGTCTCTGTACTGTGGACTCTTTCTGTCTGAAAAAGACAGCTTGTGGTGGCAGAGTCCCAGGGAAGATCCAGACCAAGCCAAACCAACAAATTAGAAAAGAATATTTGGCATATGGAAGCAATGAGGATAGATGTTTTTTTAAATTTAGTTATTCCCTTTTGTTGCCCTTGTTGTTTTATTGTTGTTGTTATTGATGTCATTGTTGTTGGATAGGACAGAGAGACATGGAGAGAGGAGGGGAAGACAGAGAGGGGGAGAGAAAGATAAACACCTGCAGACCTGCTTCACCGCTTGTGAAGCGACTCCCCTGCAGGTGGGGAGCCGGGGGCTCCAACCGGGATCCTCATGCCGGTCCTTGCGTTTTGCGCCACCACGTTCGCTTAACTCACTGCGCTAGCGCCCGACTGCCAGGATAGATGTTTTATGGCTTATTTGAATAAACTATTATTACTTCTTGTCTACTATTTAGTATTTCTTCATTTGGTTGAGTTTATTATTTCATCTCTTCAAAATTGACTTTTTCGGGGGAGTCGGGCGGTAGCACAACAGGTTAAGCGCACGTGGCGCCAAGCGCAAGGACCAGGGAAGGATCCTGGTTCCAGCCCCCAGCTCTCCCCCTGCAAGTGAGTCGCTTCACAAGCAGTGAAGCTGGTCTGCAGGTGTCTGTCTTTCTCTCCCCCCTCTTTGTCTTCCCCTCCTCTCTCTATGTATCTCTGTCCTATCCAACAATGACATCAACAACAACAATAAAAAAACAAGGACGACAAGAGGGAATAAATAAATATATTTTAAAAATAAATAAAAATAAATAAATTGACTTTTTCAATGAAGTCAATTTATTGATATTTTTACTCACAGGACTGCTGTCACAGGGAGCAAGTTCACATCTCCTGAAAATTGGTGCAAGTCTATCTCAACCACAGGCACAGTGTCATCTCACCATGGGTCACTGAGCCCCAAATTGTCATTTTACCATAGGTTACTGGGCCTACGTTACTGGGCCCCAAGTTGTCATCTCACCATAGGTGACTGGGCCCCAAGCCTCTTATGAAATCTCCTCTCATCACCTCTCCTTTTTGAATCTCTGGACTTGCTGAAATAAACCTCAGCTTATTAATGCCTCACCCTGTATATTCTCTTACCTTGACTCTTATGTCTCACCTGTGAGTGAGATAGACCTGCGGGTACCCTGTGACTCCTCATTTGGCTTATTTCACATCCCATGGTTTTTCTCTAGTTTGAGGCATTCTTTAGCAAAGGAGCTCCCATCTTTCCTTATGCCTGAGTAGTATTCTCCTGTGTAGACATGCCACAGCTTCCTTATGTACGGATCTGTCACTGGACACTTAAATTGTTTCCAAGTTTATGCTCCTATATATAGCACTATGGACCTACACATGCTTAGATGATTTTCGATAAGTGTTCTGGTGTACTTTGGGTGAATATCTAGGAGAGGAATTGTCTGATCAGATAAGCTCTACTTCCTATGTCTGGAAGACTCTTCAGCCTGGTTCCCACAGGGATTGGATCAATTTACATGCCTATCAATGGTATAGATGGATTCTGTTTCCTACATGTGTGGTTGATATCACTGATTTCTTGTTGCGAATCCTTCTGATAATAATTGGCAGTGAAAATTTTGTCATATACCTGTTTGTCATTTGAATATTTTCTTCAGTGAGAAGTCTGTTCAGATAGTCTCTCTCTTTTTTTTTTTTTTTCATGGGTTTAACTATTTTGTTGCTAAGGTTTGTGAATTTTCCCTATATTTTATTAACTCTTTCTGATGTTCAATGTGCAGATGTCTTCAATAAAATAAACTATCTTTTGTGGCTAAAAGTCACAACATAGAGTTTGAATTAGGTGTTTTGGGGCATTTAAGTTTATTGTTACCACGTCTTTTAGTACTAAAGCATTTAGGTATTGCTAAGAGTTCTGTAAAATAATGAACATTTTTTTCTTTTAAAAAATTGTGCAGATTTATATCAATGTGGAAGTACTTTTCGCTAACAATATCACTTAACTATTGAGAATAAAGAAATAATAGAGTGTCTTTCATCTATCATCTATCTATCTATCTAATCTGTCATCTATCTATAGCAGGAAGCAGATACTAAGTTTTGGCTAGATGTAAAATAACAGCATAGATACTTTAGTGTTTTCCAAATTGTCAGTACATCTTGTTTTAATGAACTGGAATCACTGGAATGAGAAACTAAGATTTTACTTTATAGATTACTTTTCAGAAATCATGTTTAAATGAAACATTTACACCGGATGAGTAAAGTTGAGATTTCATACTTAAAGTTATGTCTCACGTAACAATTTCCCTGTCAAAAGTGAACTGTCTCACATATGGTAGTAGCCCAGTAGCTACTACTCCAGAGCCTGGCTTTGTAGGAGGTACTACCAAGATTTGTGGAAATAAACTCTGTAACGTTGCCACAACAATGAATTGTCTAATGATACTTTCCTTCCAGTGCAAAGATGACAGTGCTTTTTATCTGTTTTGTGAATACTAATTTTATATGAGAATTAATTAAACTTAAGGAAGTATTAATAAAGAATCAAATTCACTGTTAAATTAGCAATAAAGAAAATAAAAGTAATATTTATGATTAGAATGATAGGAAACAAGGGGAATCCATTTTTTAAATTTTATTTATGTATTTAATTTGCCTCCATGGTTATTGCTGGAGCTCAATGCCTACACAACAAATCCACTGCTCCTGTGGTCATTTAATTTTTTTATTTTTATTTATTGTTTGGATAGGGCAGAGAGAAATTGAGAGAAGAGAGGAAGACAGAGAGGGGGAGAGAAAGATAGATACCTGCAGACCTGCTTCACCACTTGTGAAGCGACTCCCCTGCAGGTGGGGAGCCGGGGGTCTGAACTGAACTGAGATCCTTGCGCAAAAAAAAGATCCTTGTGCTTTGTACTATGGGCTTAACCTGTTGCACCACTACCTGCCCCTGTATCCGTTTTTTTTTTTTAATTGCTACATATATTTTATACATAAGGCAGTCATTATTGGGAAAACATTTTTGCAACTTTTATGCTTATGTTATAGTTTTCTATATTATCAATTTTGCATTATATGTAAAACTGCAAGAAAATATGTGTATCTTCATTGTATAAATCTTTCAAATTTTGGTGCAGAATTTCTCAGATTTTTTACATACAAATTATTTAAGGACTCCTTTAGAACTTTTCAAGAAATTTCACTAATATATGTCTCTACTACAAAGAAAATAAAATAGAAATCTAGACAGTTTCAACTTTTTTTCTGTTTTCAATATACTCTTTTGAGAATTTTTTTAAAACTTTCATTTATAAAAAGGAAATACTGACAAAAACCATAGGATAAGAGGGGTACAACTCCACACAATTCCCACCACCAGAACTCCTTATCCCATCCCCTCCCCTGATAGCTTTCCTATTCTCTAACCCTCTGGGAGTATGGACCCAGGGTCACTGTGGGATGCAAAAGGTGGAAGATCTGGCTTCTGTCATTGCTTCCCCACTGTATTTTAAGACTTTGAGGTCTTTCCATCTGAGTAACCATCTTTTGATTTTTTAATGTTGATTGGTGACCAGGGTCATTCTATCCGAGAAGTACTTGGAAGCTAATTACAGTTGATATTTTTGTGAGTCTTTAGACTGACTAAGCTCTTTATCAAGGAGAGGGCAGTGACTCTAAACTTCAGTTTCTGCATCTTTATAGTTCCTAATTTTTAAAAATTATATTTACTTATTTCCCCTTTTGTTGCCCTTGTTTTATTATTGTTGTAGTTATTGATGTCATCATTGTTGGATAGGACAGAGAGAAATGGAGAGAGGAGGTAGAAGACAGAGAGGGGGAGAGAAAGACACCTGCAGACCTGCTTCACCGCCTGTGAAGCGACTCCCCTGCAGGTGGGGAGTCGAGGGCTCGGACCAGGATCCTTACACAGGTCCTTGTGCTTTGTGCCAAGTGCTACCACCTGACTCCCCAACTTCCTAATTTTGTCTCTCACATATAAAATGCCCGAATGATGCTCTGGCCTTCTCTTTCTCATAAGTATATTTAAATGACCTAAATCAAAATATTTTCCTATATCAGTTTCTTGTATTCATGGCCTTTAGGCTTGTGATCTTTATTTCTGGATAATTCATCTGCATTAGATATACTGAGCATAAATTGGAGAAGCCAATACAATAGCACAAGTGCAGAAAGTTTTCAACACTCAATATTTACTGAAAGAATCACACAGATGTTTGACCATGTTGATGGAGCAGAACACTCCCTTGCTCCTTTTGTTTTTTTCATATGTCAGCTATAAAATCAAATTTACATCTAAAAGATCAATAGAGGAAAATAGTTAATTACATGCATATATAAAATCTACAAAAGTGTGGTTCCCAAGATTAATAACGATAAAAGAGACTAACGATAAAAGAGACTAATTAATAACGATAAAAGATACTGAACTAAGGAATGGGGTCAGGGTTGGGACAAACATCAGAGCTTCAAGGACAGATAGGAAGCAAGTGGATCACATAGTGCAGACCAGCTGATGTTTAAATTGGTTTTGTTGCTGGGTTAATGATTTACAGTGCAATTGTTGACATATGGAGACAGTTTTTCATCTCCCCATATTAAGTATCTGTAAAACACTCCCCCTCCCAGCGTAAGTCCTTTTCTGCCATGGTACACTGGGACTCCAACACTCTCTCCAGCCTCTCCCTTCCCACTTTCCCAGTATCCTAGGGTTTGGGGCAATACACGGAATCCAATCCAAGTCTCACTTTGTGATTTCCCTTCCTGCCCCTGTTCCTTAAACCCACCTATAAGTGAGACTATTTAGTATTCATTCCTCTTTTTGACTTATCTCACTTAAAACTTTTCCTTCAAATTACATCAAAGATGTGACAGGGGCCAGGCGGTAGTGCAGCCGGTTAAGTGCACATGGCGCAAAGCACAAGGACCAGTGTTAAGATCCCGGTTCGAGCCCCCGGTTCCCCAACAGCAAGGGGGCTTGCATCATGCTTTCTCTCCCCCTTTCTGTATTCCGCTTCTCTCTCAATTTCTCTTTGTCCTATCCAACAACAATGATAACAACAATAATAAAACCAATGATAAACAACAAGGGTAAAAAACGAGAAAAATGGCCTCCAGGAGCAGTGGATTCATAATATAGGCACCAGGCCCCAGGCCCCAGCAGTAACCCTGGAGACAAAAAAAAAAAAAAAAAGCAGGTGAATTCATTTTTTTCCTTTTGTTTTCTCTATTTTATTTTGTTTTTATTAGTGATTTAATCATGACTGACAAGATTGTGGGACAAGAGGCATACAATTCCATACAGTTACCACAACCAGAGTATCATATCACATCCCCTCCAGTGGAAGTTTCCCTACTCTTTATCTCTCTGGGGTACTGACCAAAGATCTCTATGGGGTGCAGAAGATGGAAGATCTGTCTTCTGTAATTGCTTTTCTGCTGGGCATAGTCATTGACAAATGGATTCATACCCCCAGTGAGGTGACTTCCTATTTTAATATCTGATAGTATTCCATTGTATATATATATACCTTGATTTTTTTAAAAACCATTCATCTGTACTTGGCCATATAGGTGAGATGAGCTGCTTTCATATGTGCGTATAGTGTCAAGGTCTTGCATACTCTTAATTTCTTTAGCCTGTGACATTATTTTTATTTCTTTATTGGGGGATTAATGTTTTAGAGTCAACAGTAAATACAGTAGTTTGTACATGCATAGCATTTCTCACTTTTCCACATAACAGTACAACCCCTGCTAGGTCCTCTGCCATTCTTTTCTAGGACCTGTACTCTGCTCCTCCACACACCCCAGAGTCTTTTACTTTGGTGCAATGCACTGACTCCAGTTCAGGTTCTACTTGTGTTTTCTCTTCTGATCCTGTCTTCAACTTCGGCCTGCGAGTGAGATCATCCTATATTCATCCTTCTGTTTCTGACTTATTTCACTTAACATGATTTCTTCAAGCTCAATCCAACATAGGCTGAAAAAGATGAAATCACCATTTTTTCTAGCTGAGCAGTATTCCATTGTGTATATATGCCACAACTGCTCAGCTACTCATCTGTTGATGGACACCTGGGTTGTTTCCAGGATTTGGCTATTACAAATTGTGCTGCTTAAGGACACATGTGCACACAGATCTTTTTGGATGGATGTGTTGGGTTCCTTAGGATATATCTCCAAGAAAAGAATTGCAGGGTCACAGGGTAGGTCCATTTCTAGCCTTCTGAGAGTTCTCCAGACTGTTCTCCACAGAGGTTGGACCAATTTACATTCCCACCAGCAGTGCAGGAGGGTTCCTTTGACCCCACACCATCTCCAGCATTTGCTGCTGTTACCTTTTCTGATGTATGACATTCTCACAGGAGTGAAGTGGTATCTCATTGTTGTCTTTATATGCATTCCTCTGACAATCAGAGACTTGGAGCATTTTTTCACGTGTTTCTCAGCCTTTTTAATCTCTTCTGTGGTGAATATTCTGTCCATGTCCTCTCCCCATTTTGGGATGGGGTTATTGCTTTCTTGTTGAGTTTGGCAAGCTCTTTATATATTTTGGTTATTAAATTCTTGTTTGATGTATTGCATGTAAAGATCTTCTCACATTGTGTGAGGGGTCTCTTGGTTTGGGTAATGATTTCTTTTGCTGTGCAGAAACTTTTTAATTTGATGCAGTCCCACTAGTTTAATCTTGCCTTAGTCTTCTTTGTAATTGGATTAGTTTCATTGAAGATATCTTTAAAATTTATGTGGAAAAGAGTTCTGCCAATATTTTCCTCTAAGTATCTGATAGTTTCTGGTCTAACATCCAAGTACTTGATCCACTTGGAATTTACTTTTGTATTTGGTGAAATATAATGGTTCAGTTTCATTCTTCTGCATGTTTCAGCCCATTTTGCCAGCACCACTTATTGAAGAGACTCTGACTTCCCCATGTAACAGTCTGGGCACCTTTGTCAAAGATTAGATGGCCATAGGTGTGGGGGCTTACTTCTAGGCTCTCAATTCTATTCCACTGGTCAGTGTGTCTCTTCATGTTCCAGCACCAAACACTTTTGATGATAACGGCCCTATAATCCAATCTGAGATCTGCGAGTGTGATGCCTCCAAGTTCTGTTCTTTCTTCTCAAGATTGTTTTGGCAATTCTAGGTCTTTTCTGGTTCCAGATAAACATTTGTAGCATTTTTTTTCTATTCTCCTAAAAAATCTGGTTGGGAACTTGATGGGAATATTATTAAATTTGTATATGGCTCTGGGTAGTATACTCATTTTTTTATGTTAATTCTTCCAACACATAAACATGGAATAGCTTTCTACTTCTTTTTGATATTTATTTTTTTATTTTCCCTTTTGTTGCTCTTGTTGTTTTATTGTTGTTGTTACTGATGCTGTCTTTGTTGGATAGGACAAAGAGAAATGGAGAGAGGAGGGGAAGACAGAGAAAGGGAGAGAAAGATAGACACCTGCAGATCATAAAGGGATATTGTATTTTCTCAAAGGCTTTCTCTGCATCTATTGATATAATCATGTGGCTTTTGGTTTTACTTTTATTGATGTGGTGGATCATATTGATTGATTTATGTATATTAAACCAGCCTTGTATCCCTGGGATAAACCCCACTTGGTCATGATGAACAATCTTTTTCATATACTGCTGTATCTGGTTGGCTAGAATTTTGTTCAATATTTTAGCATCAGTGTTCATCAGAGATATTGATCTGTAGTTTTCTTGTTTGGTTGTGTCCCTGTCTGCTTTCAGTATCAGAGTGATGTTGGCTTCATAGAAGTTGGAAGGGAGTATTCCTGTGTCTTCAATCTTCTGGAAAACTTTCAAAAGTAGAGGGAGTAAGTCTTCCTTGAAGGTTTTGTACAATTCATTTGTAAAACCATATGGTCCAGGACTTCTATTCTTGGGAAGGTTTTTGATAACTGTTTCAATTTTGTTAGCTTTGACAGAACTATTCATATTATCTAGTTCCACTTTATTTAATTTTGGAAGTTTGAAGGTATCTAGGAAATCGTCCATTTCTTCCGGATTCTCTAGCTTGGTGGCATATAGTTATTTATAGAAGCCTCCCGTGATATGTTGAATTTCTGTGGTGGCTGTTGTGATATCGCCTCTTTCATTTACAATCCTATTTATTTCAGTCTTCTCCTTTTTTTTTTTTTTGTGAGTCTGGCTAAAGGTTTGTCGATTTTGTTCACTCTTTCGAAGAACTGACATTTACTTTCACTCATCTTTTGTATTATTTTCTTATTTTTGATGTTATTTATTTCTGCCCTAACTTTAGTTATTTCAGTCCTTCTGGTTGCTTTAGGGTTCCTTTGTTCTTCTTCTTCTTCTAGATATTTAAGTTATGCAATCAGGTTGTTAATGTGTGCTTTTTCTTGTTTCTTAATGTGTGCTTGCATGGCTATGAACTTCCCTATCAGAACTGCCTTAGCTATGTCCAAAATATTTTGACAGCTTGTGTCTTCATTTTCAGTGAACTCTCAAAACATTTTGCTTTCTTCCTTTATTTCCTCTTTGATCCAATAGTTGTTAAGTAGCGTACTGTTGAGTTTCCACATTTTGGGATTGTTACTAATCTTTTGTTTATTGTTAAGTGATAGTTTAATTCAACTGTGGTCTGAGAAGATGCTTGGGATGATTTCAATGCTCTTGAATTTGCTGATGCTGTCTTTGTGGCCTAACATATGGTCTCTCCTTGAGAATGACCCATGTGGACTTGAGTAGAATCTATATTCAAGTTTCTTGGGGTGAATGACCCTGAAACTGTCCACTAGTTCTAGTTTATCTATCTCCTCATTTATCTCCCTCATTTCTTTATTGATTTTCTGCCTGGATAATCTGTCAAATTTAGAGAGTGGTGTGTTGAAGTTCCCTATACTATTACTGTGTTGCTGTTTGTATATTGCTATAGTTCTCTCAGTAGGTGTTTGATATATTTAGATGACTTCTCATTGGGTGCATAGATGTTAATAATTGTTAAGTCCTCTTAATTGACTGATCCTCTGAGCATTAAGTAATGCCCATCCTTATCTTTTATAATTTTATTGATTTAAAGTCTTATCTTGTCAGGTATGAGAATACCTGTTCCTGCCCTTTTTTCATGGTCCATTGGCTTGCATGATAGTTTTCCATCCTTTCACTTTGAATCTGTATTTGTCTTGTTAAGGTAGGTGGGTTTCCTGTAGACAGCATAATGTTGGGTTGTGTTTTCTGATGCATCTTCTTACTCTGTGCCTTTTAATTGGTGAATTCAGGCTGTTGGCATTTATTGATATCATAGATTGAAGATATTTTAACACCATTATTGGATATTTTTAGAGTGTTCTGATATATGGCCTATTTATGGTGGTCTGGGTGTTCTTCTTCTTCTTCTAGCGTTTGCCCTTCTTCCGTAGCCAGTCAACAGCATCAGGTTGAGCCTGATGTAAAGTTTCGAGACCTCCTTTGAATCTGGAGAGGTGGCAGTCGTTGACTATGTGGGTCATAGTCTGTCTGTAGCCACAGGGGCAGTTCGGGTCGTCTCTGGCTCCCCAGCGATGGAACATAGCGGCGCACCGGCCATGGCCTGTTCAATAGCGATTGAGGAGGGCCCAATTATGACGTGCTAGGTCAAAGCCGGGTTGACGCTTGTTTCCAAGAGTCTGGAACAGAGAAGTTCAGTGTAGGCGTAGGGGACCAGATTGGATGATGAGACGTCAAGTGTTGGACAGGGTGGGCGAAGATATCCGCGTATATTGGCAGGTCCGGTCGAGCACAGACGTGGGAAATGAACTTAGATGATGCCACATCCCAACGAATATCTGGTGGGGTGATGTTGCTAAGAACTGGCAGCCATGGAACCGGGGTGTAACGGATGGTTCCAGAAATGATCCTCATGGAGGAATATAATTTGGAATCGACCAAGTGGACATGGGGGCTACGGAACCATACTGGGGCACAGTATTCTGCAGTGGAATAGCATAATGCCAGAGATGATGATCGCAGTGTGGAAGCGCTCGTGCCCCATGAGGAGTTGGCCAGTCTTGCAATGATGTTATTCCTCGCGCCCACCTTTGCTGCAGTTTTTATGAGATGTTCGTGAAATGACAGGGTGAGATTGAGAGTAACGCCAAGATAGACTGTCTGGATGTTTATTGGAAACCTTTCAGAACTTCTCTCAGGACAGGTTTGGTGACAGTTGATTCTTTCAACTGTTGCTTGTCTGAGAAGGTTTTTATGCCTCCATGTAATCTGAATGAAAGTCTAGCAGGATACAATAGTCTTGGTTGAAAGCCTTTCTCATCAAGCACTTGATAGATATCTTGCCATTCTCTTCTGGCCTAGTGTTTGTATGAACAAGTCTGCTGATAATCTTATGTGGTTTCCTCTGTAGGTGACTCTTTGTTTTTCTCTTGCAGCCTTCAGGATCATTTCTTTATCCTTATTCCATTCCATTCTAAATATGATGAGTCTTGGTGTCTTTAAGTCTGGGTTGATTCTGTTTGGGACCCTCCAGGCTTCTTGAACCTTTACGTCTTTTATGTTGTCTAGACTAGAGAAGTTCTCAGCTATTTTGTCCTGAAGAATGTTTTCTTCTCCTCCTCACTTTCTTCCTCTGGTAAGCCAATAATGCGTATATTAATTCTTTTGAAGTCATCCCATAGGTCTCTATTGTTGTTTTCAGTATCTCTTAATCACTTTTTGAGATATCTTACTTCTTTTTTAGTTGTCTCTAATTCCTCCTCGATCTTGCTAATTCTGTCTTCAGCCCCATTTATTCTATTCTCTTTCCCCTCATGCTTTCTGGACTTCATCTATTCTGTTACCCTGTTCCGATACTATTTTAGCTTGTTCAACTAGTTGTATTCTTAGCTCAGCTATTACAGCTTTCAACTTTCTAATAAGCTTGAGATAATTAGTATTTTCCTCCAGAGTCTCATTTGTTGTTTCTGCATCTGATGACAATTCTTTCAAATTCTTTCTCTCTCTCTTTTTTATAATGGAGAGAGAAGGGGAAGACAAGAGAGGGGGAGAGAAAGATAGAAACCTGTAGGCCTGCTTCACCACCTGTGAAGTGATTCCCCTGCAGGTGGGGAGCCAGGAGCTTGAACTGGTATCCTTTCACCAGTTCTTGAGCTTTGCACCACATGCGCTTAACCCACTGCAATACTGCCCAACTCCCTCAAACTCTTTACTCACTTCTGTGACTATTTCCTTAACTAGCGTTTGGATGTTTATCTCATTATTCTGTGCTTCAACCTTTGGGGGGAGGGATTTTAGCTGGACTCTTGTCCTGGCTCATTTCCCCAATATTTCTTCTTGTTGGTTTAGCCATTCTACATAGTCCTACATGAGGTCCCTCTCTCAGTACTTTTCAAAGTACTGATCACTCTTGCCTGGATTGGCTTTTGTCTAAGTAAGGTACTTAAAGAGTTCACTGGTACGGAAATCAATAGTTGTTTCAATATTATTTCAATCCCTGAGTTGGAGCACAGTGGCTTAAAAGCCTCTTTTGTTCTTTTTCTTCCCTGTAGGCTATGGGAACCTGAGGGCTTTTAGACCATAAGTAGTCTTGTTAGCTTAATCAATCACTCTGTTGATTTGGTGGGTTCCTAAAGTCATTATACTCCTGTCTTGTTGTGGTGCCAGGTGATCTCCTCTGGTATTCTAGTTGACCCAGGAGAGGAGAGTAAAGAAACACAGCTGCTGCTGTTCCATAGCCCCAACTCCAGAAGTCCCCTATGACACTTTTTTATGTGGGTAGGTATACAGATGATAGATAGATAGATAGATAGATAGATAGATAGATAGATAGGGATAGATACCTGGTAGATTAGGAGAAACCATAGCATCCTATCTTCCTTAGTTCATAACACCTCTGATATGGTGTGGAGGCTTAAACCTGGGCTCTTTCTTCATAAGGAAATTCAGGAACACTACCCAATGAACTTCATCATCAGATGTTTTGTTTTAATTAGATGTTTGTTCTACTGTATAGATTGGTTTGTTTTATCAAAAGGTCATTTCTGGTAAGAATCTTAATTCTGGGTAACACTCTAAATTTTGATCTTCTAAGTAGTTAAATAAGTGATAAAAGTTTCCTTTGAACTTGGAAGGCCTTGGTTAACCATAACTCAAAATAATCCACATGCCAAAGTGGTATGTCTTGGGAAAGGCTGATATGAACATCTTATGGAGATCTATCTAAACATCTTGAGTTCGTTCTTTCTTTCTTTCTTTCTTTCTTTCTTTCTTTCTTTCTTTCTTTCTTTGCCTCCAGGGGTTATCACATGGGCTTGGTCCTGGATGCTATTTTTTCCCATTTTGTTGACCTTATTGTTATTATTGTTGCTGGATAGGAAAGGAGACAGGGGGAGAGACAGTTCTGTTTCACCACTTGGGAGGCAACCCTCCTGCAGGTGGGGAACCTGGGGCTCGATCCAGGATCCTTGCTCTGTTCCTTGTACTTCGTGCCACGTGCGCTTAACCCACTGTGCTATCGCCAAGCCCTCTTGGGTTATTTTCTTCAATGATACCTGACAGAAAATGTTGAATTCAAGTTTAGTAAACTTTAGAGAACAAACTACATGTTTTCCAAATGCTTTTATTCTTAGTTAGTCTTCCAAGGAAACTAATCAAACTGTTAATTCAAGAAACCAATAAGGAAGTAAAAAGTGATATGAATTCCTCTTGAGACTAAATCACTGGGTTCTGACAAGTCTCTCATTGGGAGGGTGTCTGCTTTGCAAGGTGTGTGAATTTGGTTTGAGCACATAGGAGTGCTGGGAGAAGCTTCAGTGCTGAGAGAAATCTCCAAAAAAAAAAAATCAAAACAACAAAATGTCATGTAATGTCTTATGAAGTATTGATGTATCAAGTTTCTTTATTCATAAAAGCAAGCTTGGCTATTGATCCTGACTCAGTAGAGATTAATACACAAAATTTTGCTAATGTAGCCATTGTGTTAACTTAGCTGTAATTTTACTTAGAACTTTGAGTTGTGTGCTTCCCATGGCTAGTAATTTGTTCAGGTCCTCAGGAGATTGCTGCTGTGTGTTACTAATAAAACCCTTAATATGTAAGAACCTTTCATATGTTGCTACTTAGAAAAAATAAGGACAGTCAGATTATTTTTGAATCTCTGGTAATGTTTATCTTAGCATTGGAAAGCTTCAAATATGTATACTCTTAAGCATTGACATTTAAATTAATAAATCAATATGCAGTTAACTTCTGCATGTATGTGTTAAAAATAAACCTTCAATTTATCTTTACCTTTCAGTTTAATACCAGAAAAATTTCTTTGAATGTGGGCCACTTCATTCATTCTTTCTTATTTTCTCCTTTTTTTTTTTTTATTTTTTCTAACCGTAGCACTGCTCAGCTCTGGCTTATGGTAGTGCTGGGGACTGAACCTGGAACCTTGGAGTCTCAGGCATGAGAGACTTTTTGCCTAACCATTATGCTGTCTTCATCAGCTCTCACTATTTCCTTATTGTGTATTTTCTGCTTATATTTTAGAAGTCACTTATATGTTATAGTTAGATTTTCATTTATCAGCCAGGTCTTCTCAAAACTTTTCCTCTCAAAGTATCATAGAGCTATCAAAAGAGGGCAGCATAAAATTCCAATTACATATTCAATTTCGTTATCACCTACCCTGATCATATGAAATTAATGCACTTCTCTACAAAGCACTTCTTGACCATATATTTCACTACCCTAAGCTCCTATTCCTAGAACACCTACAAAGCTAGTACTTCTAGGTACTTAATAACAGACATTCCTTGTTACTGGACATCTCTGTTCTTTCACCTGTCCTACATAATAAATCCTAGCTGTTAGCAAGTTTCTGAATACCCTTAAGCCAGTGATCTGCAGAAGTTTCTCTGACTTTATACCATAATGCTGATTAAATGTGTTAGGATGTATTTTGTGACCATGTTCTGCAGAACTGCAGTGAATGCTTAATTGTGTGAATTTGGAAGCTAAAGTGCTGCCTATCTATCTATGCTTTGTAGTCTTAAGAAAGTCATGCTAATTTTTGCTTAGCCTTGTATTTGCAAATGGTATTCATGTTACTGTCTAGAATTATAATGTGGATTAAATGTTAATATTTGAGAATAAAGGAGCCAAGCATTTATTTCATTGTTTCCATTGCATCAATAATACAGAAGTGGTGGTGATAGATGGAGTGACACGGGAAAAGGAATAAAGACAAGAACAGTAAGATAAAAGCAGTTTAGACATTCAACCAGTGATGTTAATCCTATAAAACCTAGGTCTTATCTTGTTGGTCTGCTTCTAATTCTGCTTCTGTTTTGATCATCACGTTAGGTTTGCTTGCATTGCTTAATGCTGTGGTCTATTTACATAATCATTGTTTTGCTTGAGACCCACATTGGTTTAATCCCCACTGGTTCGAGCTCTTTTTCTACTCTGCCCCCTCTCCTAGTCACATCCTGTTTTCTACCTTTTAATCCTCACTGGTTAGTGTGTTTTTTCCTTCTCCTCACCCCCTATCCTACATACTTCCTCTTCCACCTCAGGAGATATAAAGGACAGGATTTTCTAATGAAGAGAGATTACTTTGATTACACTGCATTCTCACTCATAAGTAAAGATTGAATTGCATCCCAGCTCAGCCATGAGTCCCTGGTCATCTGTCTCCTGCCCGCAAAGCTAGCCTGGCATTATCACTATAAGACCTTATAAATATTAAGACCTACATAGTAGGTCTCATAAATACTGTGTGAGAAGCTAGAGGAGGTGGATCTCCTCATCCACACAGATAAAGGAGATACAGATTAAGATGAGTCCCTTCCCTAAAAACCTAGCCCTACTGATAAAATAATGCTTCATCTAGTATGCAGAGTAGAAACCTAATTTAGTTCTATAACCAGGCTATTTAAGGAAAGTTTATATTCCATTATTACTATTTGAATTACTCCAACTATTACTACTGTTAATGCAACTGCAAGAGTATCAGCAGTTACCATGCATAAGCACCCAAGTTCAAGTCCCCAGTCTCCACCTGCACTGACTGCTGGAGCAGTGTTGCAGGTATCTTTCTCTCTCTTCCGGGCTATCTCCCCCACCCCTTTCAATCTCTCTCTGTCTCTAGTCAATAAATTAAAAAAATCTATTAAACTTATTTTTAGAAAAGAAATATTTTAATATAACATTTGAATATAGACTTTATTCGCTTAAAGATACCACAGAATCTGTTTGTATTTAAAGGACTTGTATTCTGATATCATTGACTACTGGTAGTTGATGAAACACTGTATTTGTCAATAAAAATCTATCAGTCAAGAAAATATATTCTCTAAGGTTACTTATTATTATGACCTCAGCTTTGTTAAAAACAAACAAAGGTTGGTCATTTGACAATTAAGAATAGAATAAGAAATGTACTTTTTTATTTATTTTAATTACCTTTATTTATTCATTGCATAGAGACAGCCAGAAATCGAGAGGGAGGGAGAAAGAGAGAGTGAGAGAGACAGACACCTGCAGCACCACTTGCAAAACTTTCCCCCTGCAGATAGAGACCAGGAGCTCAAACCAAGGTCCTTGTGTATTATAACATGTGTACCCAACCAGAAAAGCCCCCCCAACCCTGAAAATTACTGTTTTATATTAAAAATATAATGAAGTGGGAAATTCATTGTTTAAAGCTTTATTTATTTATTTATTTTCCCTTTTGTTGCCCTTATTGTTTAACATTGTTGTGGTTATTGATGTCGTTGTTGTTGGATAGGACAGATAGGACAGAGAGGGGGAGAGAAAGACAGACACCTGCAGACCTGCTTCATCGCCTGTGAAATGACTCCCCTACAGGTGGGGAGCCGGGGGCTCGAACCGGGATCCTTAAGCAGGTCCTTGAGCTTTGCGGCATGTGCGCTTAACCTGCTGTGCCACCACCTGACTCCAGGGAAATTCACTGTTACGGAATTCATTGTCATCTAACATTAGTTTTAAGCTTACTCAGGTTGTTGTAGGATTTCAGCTACGTGAATGTTTCCCAGCTGCTTCACGTTGCAGCGGGTATTTAACACTATCGAACCATTTATGATTCACAAATGAGCCTTAGAGGACATCACTATGCTTTATTTCTGTCTTCTGGTTGTTTTTTTTTAATTGTGTGCTAGGGAGGAATTCAAATATTTGTTTTTCAGGGAACTTAAAAAGGTTCCAGGTCTTATCATAAATATGGAAAGGCTACATCAAAATAGTTTCTATGAATTGGAATTAACTTGCACCCTTGCTTTGTATTTTGAGACTTTATTGTCTCAATTTTGCACTCCTGTGAAAACAATCTAGTATTTTTGGTAGAAAGAAACTTGAAGAGTAGTATCATTACTATGTTAATTAAAAGTAATTAAAAATAGAAGTACATATTTGTAATTTCCCATGACTACCCCAGAGGGACAACTATTAACAAGCTTGTTGCCTTTGCTCAATTTCATCTCCTGCGTTATAAAAGATATAGCACAATACAGGCAATGTGGAATCCCTTTATTCACCATAAACATTTTCCTTTTAGTAATTTTATGAGTCAAGCAAAAAAAACATTTCTCTCATCCCTCTCTCCAGGTAACTAGTACTTCAAGTTTGATGTCATTTTAGTCCATTTTGTATACATAGTTCAATGATATTTTTTATATATTTATTATTTATTTTCCCTTTTGTTGCCCTTGTTTTTTGTTGTTGTAGTAGTTATTATTATTAATGCCATCGTTGTTGGATAGGAGAGAAATGGAGAGAGGAGGGGAAGACAGAGAGGGGGAGAGAAAGACAGACACCTGCAGACCTGCTTCGCCACCTGTGAAGCGACTCCCCTGCAGGTGGGGAGCTGGGGGCTCAAACCGGGATCCTTACACCGATATACCGATCCTTGCGCTTTGTGTCACATGCACTTAACGGGCTGTGCTACCGCCTGACTCCCGCTCAATGGTACTTTTAAGGGGGACTATAGCATTTTATTTTACTGATCTTCTCTTTTATGGTATTTCCAGTATTCTGACATGAAAATCAATATTATCTCCTGGAACACCTATGTGACAATTTCTTTTTCTGTTTACTTTTTAAAAAATTATTGTTATTTATTTATTTATTGGATAGACACAGCCAGAAATTGAGAGGGAAGGGGGAGATAGAGAGGGAGAGAAAAAGACACCTGGAGCCTGCCTCACCACTTGCAAAGCTTTCCTTCTGCAGGTGGCCCCCCGGGGCTGGAACCTGAGACCTCCAGCATTGTAACATCTGTGGTCAACCAGGTGCGCCACTACCGTCCTCCCCCTCCTCCAGAGTATCTCTGCACAAGCTATACTGAGAAAGGAATTGTTGGCCAGAGTTCACATGTATATTTAGTTTCATTTGATGTCAGAAATAACATTTTAAATTTTTTTTTTTTTTTTTACCAATGTACACTTCCAGCTTACCATTTATAATTTAGGTCTTAAAAGCAATATTGTCCACTGTAGTTTCATTCTGCTTTAGAACACTCTGAGCTCGGTGGGTATTTTTCACACCTATGTGTAATATAAGACTCCTCACACCCACTACCAAAGCTGCAACATCAGTACACCAGAACCTTCTCTACCTATCACCTCGGGCCTCTTCTTGTTCCCTCTGACAACCGCCATTTGGCTTTTTATTATTATTGTTGTTATTGTTTTGACAAGTTTGTTTCTTTACTAATTTGTAGTTCCTGTAAGAGTGAAGCCATGAGTTTGCTTTCACTTTCTTATTTAACGGAGTAGAATCACCTTGGGTCCTTTTCATTTTTATCTGAAACAAATGATTTCATTTTTCTTTCCTTCCTTTCAAGTTTTTAAATACTCTGTCTCTTTTAACACTTTTTTATTGCTTTAATAATGCTTAATTAGGTTGTTGGATAAGAGAGGTACAATTCCATACAATACCCACTACCACATCCCATTCCCTCCACTGGGAGTTTCCCTATTTTTTATCCCTCTGGGAGTATGGACCCCAGGTCATTATGGGGTACAGAAAGTGGAAGGTCTGGCTTCTGTAATTGCTTCTCTGCTGAACATGGGCTCTGGCAGGTGGATCCATACTCCCAGGCTGTCTCTCTCTTTCCCTAGTGGGGTAGGAACCTGGGGAGGTGGGGCTCCAAAACTCATAGGTGAAGCCATCTGCCCAGGGAAGTCAGGTTGTTTGTCTGCTTCTAATTCTGCTTATAAGACCTTCTATTTTGCTCATCACATTAGGTTTGCCTGTATTGCTTATCGCTGTGGTCTATTTACATAATCACTGTTTTAATTGTTTTAATCCCCACTGGTCCATGCTCTTTTTTCCACTCCGCCCCCTCTCCTAGTCACACCCTATTTTCCACCCTTTAATCCCATTGGTTCGCACTCTCTTTTCGCTCCACCCTCTCTTCCTCACATCCTGTTTTACACCCTACCACTTCTTTCCTGGAGAGTATAAATGCAGATGAATAAAGCCAGCATGGCATGGCATGCCATGGCATTGCACTGCTTCCCAGCTCAGCCATGAGTCCCTGGACATCTCTCTCCCGCCTGCAAAGCTAGCCCGGCGTCTCGCGGCTGAACAGGGACCGACATCAGGTTGGTGTCATGGTAGCATTTGCAACTTGGTGGCTGAAAAAGCATTAAGATATAAAGCAGAAAAAATTGTTTAATAATCAGGAACCTAAAGGTAAGAGTATATCAGATGACATTTGGGGTTTTCATGTTGGAAGAAGCTAGAATGTTTTTGTAAGATATATTCCAAGGGCACAGGACTACTAATTTTTGCCTGTGCCCAAAGCTAACATGCAAGCGTCTAGGAAGATAGTGTCACAGTTGGTAATAGGACTAGAAAGCTGGATCAGGGAAGAGTAGCTTCCAAATATGGGGAAAGGTTGTAAATACCATTTACTGTTGCCTTCATCTATCTGACCTAGGGCCCATATGAATTCGTATTCTGCAGAATGAGCCTGTGTAACCTCTGCCTCCCTGTAGGTGTAAGCTCACACCCCATAGTCATAGCTAGGAATAATCTAGGCTGCACTCATTTCAGGACCCGGCTTCCTTGAGTGGCAGAGTATGCTGACCCAGCCGCCCTCCGGAGAGAGTAGGGCAGACCCCACCATTGCTGCTCCACATTGAGGACAAGGTCCTGTAGAGGCCCACACGAGGGTCTATGATGTTCTTCCTGATGGAGATGACCAGTGATGGCAGAGAGAGGGATCTGTTAGAGGTCTAGGCCCATTATGTCTTTGGAAGAATCCCAGGATAATCTGACTAGGGTCCCAGATGATGAGGTGGCCTGGTAGTGACCAAAAGGACCGTCATTAGCATGTGCCAATCTCTTGCCTTTATCCAGCTTTTATAATCCTAACTTTATCGGAGAGCGCTAGCCTTTGGGTGATTGAGGGAAGTGGAGTGTGTAGTAGGTGAATAGCACCCTTAAAAGTATTCTGTGAAGGGGTTGGAGACGGGATAGTAGTTATGCAAATGACTTTTTTTGCCTGAGGCTGGAGATCCCAGGTTCAGTTCCCTACCGTAAAGTGCTCTGGTCTCTGTCTCTATCTCTTGCTCATTAAAATAAATAAATACATGAAAGTTTACATAAAAAGCACTCTGTTGAGTATATATTCTATACTACTTCTTTTCTGAATAATCTGTTGATGACATTTAGACTGATTCTATTTATTTTGGGGGTTATTATGAATAATGCCTCTGTGAACATAGAACTACACTCAGCTTTTCAAATTAGTGTTTCTGCATATTAGCTTCTTTCACTATCCATAATTATAGATATTTTAGTCTTTCTTTTAAATGCCCCACTTACTTTCTTGACTTTTCTTATGAATCAATATGTAGTGGGAAGTTATATTTCTGAATTCTATGCGGTAATGCAGATATTTCTCCTAGTCGTAGTCACATTTTCATTTTATTTTATTTATTTTATTTTTTTTAAATATTTTTTTATTTTATTTATTCCCTTTTGTTGCCATTGTTGTAGTTATTATTGTTGTCATCGTTGTTGGATAGGACAGAGAGAAATGGAGAGAGGAGGGGAAGACAGAAAGGAGGAGAGAAAGACAGACACCTGCAGACCTGCTTCACCGCCTGTGAAGCGACTCCCCTGCAGGTGGGGAGCCGGGGTTCGAACCGGGATCCTTATGCCGGTCCTTGTGCTTTGCGCCACCTGCGCTTAACCCGCTGCGCTACAACCCGACTCCCTCACATTTTCATTTTAATGTGTGTGTTTCATATATGTGTTGACATGAAAGTTTAAAAGTTTGAATATATATATATATATATACATATATACATATATAATTGTTTTTTGCCTCCAGTGTTATTGCTGGGACTTGAAGCCTACACTATGAATCCACTGCTCCTGGCATCCACTTTTTCCATATTTTTAATTTTTTTTATTGGATAGGACAGAGAGAAATTGAGAGAGGAGGGGAAGAAGGATAGACACCTGCAGACCCTCTTCATGCCTTACCATTTGTGCAGCGACCCGACCCCCACCCCCGCATGTGAGGAGCCTGGGGCTAGAACTGGGATTCTTCCGGGGGTCCTTGTGTTTCCTGCTGTGTTTATTTGACCAGGTACACCGCCACCTGGTCCAAATATTTTCTTTATGACTTGTGATTTTTGTTACTTACTGGGGAAATTCTTTATTAAGAGTTCAACACTATCTCCTATCATTTTTCATTTTTTCTCTCAAATCTAGTTCTTTTATCCATTTGTGATTTGTTCATTAAGCAAGATTACCATAATTTAATTTCAACAAAAGTGTGAATTCCTTCTTCTCTCCTTAGTAATAGATCTCCCAGTCTTCTGAGTTATAGCCAAGTAATACTAATTTTTCTTTCAACTGTTAAGTAAAACAAATTAGAAAATAAATGATTTTACAGTTAATGAGAAATTCCTTGTTTTATCATTTTACAGTTACTACTGTATAAAAATAATGTAGAAAATTTACATGAATCACAAAAGGAAGAATTTAGACCCATGACAGCCTCCACCAGCATGAACCACAGAGGCGATACTGGCAAGATACTAGAAAACAGGAAATAAAAAGAATGCATAGCCTTCTGCAAAGAAAGTTTTTTAATGATTTTTTTTTTCACTACAGCTTTAAACAGTAGATTGTTGATCCTGAAAACATACAGAAGCAAGCAACTGAAATAGTCCAGGGTGGCTTAGGAGAGAGACTAGTAAATAGGGTGGGCAGGAGTAGACAGCATAATTGCTATACAAAGAAACTCTCATGCCTGAGGCTCCAGAGTCCCAGGTTCAGCCCCCCTGTCCCCCTCACATATCACCGTAAACCAGAGCTGAGCAGTGCTCTGGTAAATAATAATAATAGTAAACAGAGCATCGGACTCAAGCATGAGGTGAGGTCTTGAGTTTAATACCTGATGTTGCATGTCCCACAATGACTCTCTGATGATCTGGTTCTATCTTTCCTTCTCTGTCCCTCTGTCTCTCAAATAAATAAAGAAATACATAATAAATAAACCTGAAAATTGAGTTGAAAAATAGGATATCACAGAGCAAGTATAAACTTGATTATGCTATGCAATAGATTATGATTCACTGGAAACTAGCCACGGGTGAATACTTAACATCTACCTGTTGAATGTTTGTTTGGGCAAAGACACTATTACCTACATTATATATATAGCAAATATGACTTACCTTAAAAAAAAAAGGAAAAAAAAATCAACCAAAATGAGCATAATAACTTTTCTTCTGATTGTTGTATAAGAAAGAACATCCACTCCTTTTATAGAGTTCCAAAGGAATATTAAAGTTATATTTAGAAAATTCAAGTGTTTTTCAATCAATTTTTAAACTGAAATTTTTTCTATGAAACTTTTAAAAAGATTTTTAAATGAAATTATTTACAATAATATTTGGTGATCTGCTATTAATAAGAAAACTAAGAGCTAAGGATAATATTATTATACAATTACATTAAAAATTATTGACTAAATCTTGATATATATATTTTTTATACCAGAGCACTGCTCAGCTCCGGTTGATGGTGGTGGTGTGTGTGGTGAGGGGGTGAACCTGGGACTTTGGAGTCTCAGGCATGAGAGCATGAGAGTCTCTTGGCATAACCAGTTATCATTGATACTAAAAACTCTTCAAATATGATTCTTGGACTTAGAGAAAAAGTTTCACAAATGCATATTTGACACTTAGAGACACAAAATGGTACATTTACGCCATATGAGTTCCTACAGATATGTGGAAATGCCTATGCTCTTATCATCCTTAAACTTAATTTTGGCCCAATCAAAATGGTACATACACACACACACAAATAAGTTTCCTACCACAGTACACTGAAACATTTCCTTAACACTGGAATGTTTTCTGACAGCAAGAGTGTTTTTCAGAGGCTCTTAAATGAATAAAAAGTTGAACAGAAAACAGCTTGAAATCGAGTATTTTATGGCTCAAATAATGCATTATTAATGATGAAAATAAAAATACTAACTGAAGCCAAAGATATTCTGGGAAAAAAATCAAACACAACAGACTCAAAATCTAGAATCCTTTGAGTTCAATAATAAAAAGTTTACATTTGATTCAGATTAAATTTACAGGAATACAATGGAAGCAGTGTGATTGAAATTTGCTTATCTCTAATGAATAAAACATCTGTTCATTACTAAATAATGTTAAGTAATATTGTTTAAGATCCTATCACTTATTCTTTAAATTGCTTATTGACAAAAACCAGTGCAAACTCATCAAAATAAACATTTAAATGTATTTTTTTAAATTTCTTTATTGGGGGTTTAATGTTTTTCAGTTGACAGTATATTCAGTCGTTTGTACGTGCATAACATTTCCTAGTTTTCCACATAACAATACAACCCCCACTAGGTCCTCCTCTGCCATCCTGTTGCAGGACCTGATCCCACCTCAGAGTCTTTGACTTTGGTTCAATACACCAACTATGTAAATGTTTTTACATTACCCTACAAGGGTGGCTGTGTAGCTAGAAATTCTCAGAAAGCATTTCACTAACATCTAAGAATAAAAGCAATTCAGAAAAGCATATACTTTTATAGGTATATATGTCAATAAATATAATTATTTATATTTCAATGTGTAGTTGACCCACTGAATGTGTGTTGACTTTATTTAAAGCTATTTTCTCTGTGACTCAGACTTCAAGTTCTACTTTTGATGTCTGCCCCATCAAACTTTAAATTCTAACCTATTAGAATCAGAGGATTATGTGTGTCTTCAAACAAATATCAACTCAAAATTTCTCAATTTATATGTTCTTAATTTCAAGTGAGTTCTTAGTTGAAAGTAATTTTATGGTTATCTAATTCTTTAGTAACATATACAGTGGATAACTTTCTACAAATTCTTTCTGATTAGATGTCAAACTATAGTGTTTTCAGTTTCTTTTTCAGCAAAGTGACATTTTCTTGACCACAGTTACCAAAAGAAGATTAAAATTAGACACTTCTTCTTCTAGCGTTTGCCCTTCTTCCGTAGCCAGTCAACAGCATCAGGTTGAAAGCTGTCAGGAGCTGCTTGTTGCTGGCTTGGAAAGTGACTGGGATCCATGTGGAGTCAGTCGGCTAGGAAGGATCGTCAGTTTCCCCAATGAATGGGTACTCACGGGATGCACCACGAGAAGGTCGATCCAATGCATCCCTTCGTAGATAACACTTACTTGCTTGTTTGCTTATTATTTATTTTACCACCAGGGATTGTTGGCATTTGGTATGAATTCACAGCTCCTGGCAGCTTTTTTTCCTTTTTTAAAAATTTTTATATTTATTTTCCCTTTTGTTGCCCTTGTTGTTTTATTGTTGTTATAGTTATTATTGTTGTTATTGATGTCATCATTGTTAGATAGGACAGAGAGAAATGGAGAGAGGAGAAGACAGAGAGGGGGAGAGAAAGACAGACACCTGCAGACCTGCTTCACCGCCTGTGAAGCGACTCCCCTGCAGGTGGGGAGCCGGGGGCTCGAACCGGGATCCTTACGCCGGTTCCTGCGCTTTGCGCCACATGCGCTTAACCCACTGTGCCACCGCCCGGCCCCCCGAACCCGGATTCTTACAGCTCGATCCTTGCACTTCGCACCACCTGTGCTTAACCCTTTTTTTTTTTTAATGAATAGAATAGAGACGGAGAGTAATAGGGCAAGAGAGAAAGACACCTACAGCCTGCTCCACAGCCTGGAAAGCTTCCCCCCGTAGGTGGAGCTCAGGGACTTGAACCCAAGTTCCTGAACATGGTATCCTGTGCACTTTATGGGTTGTACCGCCATCTGGCCCATAATATTTATCTTAAAAAAGTGTATATGCACATTTTTTTTGTTTATTTTAATGATAGAAAAAAGATTCAGTGAGAGAGACCAGAGCACTGCTCAGCTCTGGCTTATGGTGTGCTGGGAATTGAACCTGGGATTTCAGAGCCTTAGGCATGACAGTCTTTTGCATAGCCACTATGTTATCTCCCCTTCCCCAGATATTTATTTTCATTTATTTATTTATTTATTTATTTATTTTTCTTTACCAGACCACTGCTCAGCTTTGGCTGATGGTGGTGCATGGAATTGAACCTAGGACTCTGCAGCCTCAGGCATGAGAGTCTGTTTGCATAACCATTATGCTATCTACCATCTGCCCTAGATATTTAATTTTTAAGCAAAAATAGGAACTATAAAAAAGTTATGTGGTTAATGGACTTGGAAGAATAAGTATATTAGGTAAGAAGTGCCAAACACTTTCATTTATTCAAAGGTATGTTTTATATAATATTCTGTGCTAGTCACCGTTATCAGTAATTCTAAAACTGCTACCAGTAGTCCCACTAAATTCATGAAGCAATGAATAAAGCACATCAAATAAAAAGAAAAAAAATTGTTTTATTCTTTGACTAAAGGGAAGAAAGGGAATTTTTTTTGCTGAAAAATATTTCTTCACTGAGAAACAGAGACTTTATATTGATCGAAATGAATATCTACTTGTAAAATTAAACAATAAAGGGAAGGGGGAACTAAAGAACTAAGTGCATGTACTAATTTTCCAACAAAAGGGAAGATGGGAAGTAAAGAAATGCCTTTGCCCTAAGAATCATGTCTCGGGGAAATCAAGAGGAAGATGCTTAGTGTGCGGTCTTACTAAACAAATTCCAGGGAGCCGGGCGGGGGCGCAGCCGGTTAAGCGCATGTGGCGCAAAGCACAAGGACCGGCATAAGGATCCCGGTTGGAGCCCCCGGCTCCCCACCTGCAGGGGAGTCGCTTCACAGGAGGTGAAGCAGGTCTGCAGGTGTCTGTCTTTCTCTCCCCCTCTCTGTTTTCCCCTCCTCTCTCCATTTCTGTCTGTCCTATCCAACAACGACGACATCAATAACTACAACAATGCTAAACAACAAGGGTAACAAAAGGGAAAATAAATAAATATAAAAAAAAAATTCCAGATCCAGAAACAAGGAGTAGAAATCCGGGTTCTTAAGGCATGGGTGCTATCTCTGTTAGAGATACGAAGCTGATTAAGACTTAGGTTTCACTCTCCCTAGAATGTTTAATACAGAGCAGCAACTTGATGTAAATGCAACATTACCACAAGGGGTTAAAGAATTTGGTATCTTAATGAATGCACACGCGAGAGGTGGAGATTAAATCTAGACACAAGGAGACAACATATGACAAACAACTTGTCGTGAATGGGTCTTGAATGTTTGCTGTCTCATGACCAAGTTTTGAATTACAGAAATGTGTTGACAAATTTTTTTAAAAAAAAACACGGTCAAAATCATAAATCAAGGCAGTGAATTTAACAATTTATGATCACCTTGGCCTAAAATATTTATTTACTGATCAACAACATCTGTTGTTAACTACTGTGATCAGTCAGTCTCAGCAATATGCATATGTAGCTGTACACATACTGAATCTTCAGTTTGCTCTCCATCAGAAGATTGACTAATGCTTATTAGTATAATAGAATAACCTCTCATATTAAGGTTAGTGTTATAAACTCATGGCAGTTTAAGTAATACAATCCGCAACCAGTATTTGAAAATCAAAATTTAAGAAAAAAACATTCAGGCAAAATAGTTAATCATATAACCTGTACCATTTGGCTGAGACAGAATTGTTATTTTTGTAAATCAAAATGGAATATGATAATTTCATATAAGACAGTCTGTATATTTTCCCCACTTGTGAGTCCATGAAATAATTTGTGGAAGTTTCTCCAACCATACCATTTAAATATATAGACATTGAAATTTAAATCTAAAAGCATCGATAGATTCTTACAAAGATCATAGCATCAGAGATTCCTTTTAGATATTTTACAACCTTTATTAAGACTCTACTCCTTATGAGAAACCTAAACCAGCCTAGATAATTAAAATGTGATTTTCTACAAAAAATAAACAAAGAAGATCATCCTTGAAGCTTTGGTTCAAGGCCCATACCTCTGCCAGTGCCAGAGTCTGACACTATTGTTGAAAGCCTTGGCAAAGTTCAAAGAGAGCTCATCAATGCACAGTTAGAATTAATGTTTTCCACTCATTACCCTGCTGAGACCCTTTGTTAAAACAGTCAATTTCTATGCTGTTTGTAAGGCTGTGCAGTTGTAATCCCTGGGTAATTGCCAAGAATAACCTGACTGAGAAAACAACCAGGGTCTTTCTGCTTTCAAATCAGTTTGTCATTTTGTAAAGGATTTTTTGAATCGTGATGAAATTTTCTGCCAATCAGTATTTTTAGTTTATTTCAAGACCCTAAGTGACTGATCTGTTTCTTTTATGTATGTGCTTTCAAACATGCATTCATTTCCATATATATCTTTACATAAATGATGCATGTTATGGTTTGTTGTGAAAGGTGAGGTCACATTTTTTAAAATTGAAGCTGAATATGTAACATACTTACAAATAATACAGGCGTCCAAGTGCCTCAATATGAATTGTGATGTACATATAAAAACCACTTTTCATGATTTAAAAAAATATTTATTTATTCCCATTTGTTGCCATTGTTGTAGTTATTGATGTTGTCGTTGTTGGATAGGACAGAGAGAAATCGTGAGAGGAGGGGAAAACAGAGAGGGGAAGAGAAAGACAGACACCTGCAGACCTGCTTCACCAACTTTGAAGTGACCCCCCCTGCAAGTGGGGAGCCCGGAGCTCAAAACCAGAATACTTATGCCGGTCCTTGCACTTTGTGCCACCTGCGTTTAACCCACTCCCAATTTTCACGATTTTTAAGTAATTGATGAACCCTGCAAACATAGTCACATTTGATAAATTTTTATAGTTATATATTCAGAGTTTTGCAGGTCCATGTATACTGAAAAGTGGTTTTAAAAGAACACAACTGAGTAAATAACAAGTATTTTTGAATGAGCTAAGATTCAGTCTATTGTCAAGGACAATGCATTGTGTTTAAATGTCAGTAAGTTCTTGGAAAGCAATACCATCACAGATTGATAGGCTATCTTCTGTGAAACCTATTTTAGCTCATTATTAACTAATGCATTTTTATTCTATATCAAGAGAGAATCAGTTAAAGTCGGGCAGGCGTTGGCACATCTGGTTGAGTGCACACAGTACAGTGTACAAGAACCCAGATCCAAACCCCTGGTCCCTATTTGGGCTCCTCTTGAATCAAGTCGCTTATGTATTTACCCTCATTTTCCATCATTATTGCCTCCCATCTTATCCAGATAACTTCTAAACTAGCTTGTCATCAATCTGTTTTCAAGTTGTTAAGTCTTACATGAGTATTTTTACCTTGTTTAATCTGTAAGATCTTTGCTCAACTTACTATAATTTTATTGAAATGCCTTCAACAGGCTTCAATAATCTTTTCATTTTCCAGTCACTTCTCATTTCACTGACACTCAGATAGTAAAGCTATCTTTACCTGTTCTATCTTCTAAGTGATACTATAGAAAAAACAAAAAACAAACAACAACACATAAAAAAAAACTTGGGGGTAAAAAACCTATCAAGTCTTAATGACATAGTTGAAGGACATTTTGCAGACTCCTCTGTGCTTAATACATTAAAAGAATTCATGCAAAAAAGACAGAATAAGACTGTCTAAAACTATAAGGTTTGAAGCCCCTGATTCAAAAGTCTGGCATAGTGATTTATAATTGTCCTTGGACTAAAAGAATGATTTATGAAACACAAATCTGAAGGCAGACTCACTACTTGAAAACAGAATATTGGGTATAGATTCATAACTTATGAACACAGCTTTAAAATTCTGTTGAGTAAGGTTTTATCTTATTTGATAGGTGTGATCTAGATAGAAAGAAAGGTTCAGATTCTAGGTAGTCCGATAACTAGAAGTTCTGTCATGCTACCTAATTATTTGTGGACTAGATAGAAAATACACCCAAATCATCAAGACAAGTTTGCTTCGAATCACCATTGTAAAGCACAACTATGTATTGGACAATTAGGAAGGCAGAGAAACTGGGAGGAATTGTGAGGATATATATATATATATATATATATATATATATATAAGGAACAGAACAGAGGGAAAAAAGTGTGAGGCCATACTGAAAAATATGACTGAAGCTGATTTTTATCCTTATGAAATAAATCTTCAGCCTTAGTAAGGACTTTGAAATAAGAAGTAAGGCAAATATATAATTAGATTCTTTAATATTTGGAAAATATATAAGTCATAAAATTTTGGTAGAAGTTTATGACAGAGTCTATATGCATATAGTGTGTTGTTTTCCACTCATGTGTTGATGACTAAATCAGATGAATTTACAAAAAATATGGGAGCCAAACTTTCTCAGACTCTGTGACAACTAGGATCGTTATCAGGGGTGGGTTGTGGAGGGGGCCTGTGTGATGACTCACACCATATATCTTTGAATTATATCCATGAAATCATAATTTTGTAAAAACTCTGCTAAATTATTAGTAAAATAAAAGTATGAAAAATGAAACCTTTAAAATTATAACTAAAAGTCATCTTAAAAACTCATTAGATTTGCCAACATATATTGAACAGGAGAGACCGAGTTAGATGCCGAAAAAATAATTTGTACAAAGTACAGAAAAATTAGAAGATTCAATTTATGAAAAAAGATAGTTCAAGAAATTTCATCACATCTGATAAGAGTTTCAGATAATGATAGAAATTGCAAAGAGGTGATATTTAAAAATGGAAATCGCTGCCTATTTCCTGAAATTTGTGTAAGTATGAAACACTGAATCAAAAGTATAGTTTGAGTAAGAGACAAGAGAGTGAAAATAAATACTTAAACTGCTCTGAGAAAAACAGAGAAAACATTAAGCGACTAGTTACATGTAGATTTCAGATGCAGGGAATTGACAAAGGAATTTAGGTAATCAGAATGTTTACAGATTTTAACTGAGAATGAACTATGTGCAGATAAGGATTTCTGAAAGAGAAGGTCAGTTACCCCATTAGCTATGCTTATGTATGTGAGATCAATCCAGTGGTCAGTGTTTGTTTGTTGGATAGAGAAAAGAAAGAAGTTGAGAGGAGAAGGGGGCAAGGAGAGAGAGAGAGGCAGAGAGATTCCTGCAGACCTGCTTCACCAGTTGTGAAGTTTTTCCCCTGTAAGTGGGAACCAGGAGCCAGGTGCAGCCTCCCCACGTCATTAATGATGGGTTACAAGGTGTTAAGATTACAGGGTGTCATTTCACACCACACTTATCAGCGGGGTTCTGTATCCCCACTGTATAACCCCAGTTGCTCTCCCCAAGTCTTAGAGACAGTTTGACTTTTCTTTCTTTCTCCTTTTCTTTCTGTGTCTTTCTCTGTCTTTATTTCTTTCTCTTTGCAAGTTCATGCAATGCAGGTCTCTGGATGCCACGTATGAGAACAGCTATCCATTGTTGTCTTTCATCTCTTATTTCATTAAGCATAGTCACCTCCAGTTCTATCCATTTTGTCCCAAAGGCCACCATATCATCTTTTGTGATTGCAGAGTAATATTCCAAGGAAAACATATCCCATAGCTTTTTTAGATAATAATCTATTAATCAGCCTTTTGGTTGCGTTCACACTGGTGATTGTGAATAATACAGCTATGAACTTAGGGGTGCATATGTCCCTTCAAATTAGTGACTGTGTGTCCTTTGGATCAATTCCCAAGAGAGATGTTAGAAAGACTAATGTTCTTTTTTTTAAAAATTAGATTTATTATCTTTATTTATTGGGTAGAGACATCCAGAAATTGAGAGGAAAGGAGTGTGACAGAGAAGGAGAAAGACACTTACAATACAGCTTCACTACTTGCAGAGCCCAAACCCCCCCCTGCAGTCGGGTTCCCAGGGCTAGAACCGAGGTCCTTGCATGTTGTACCACGTGCACTCACTGAACCAGGTACGCCATCACCTGGCCCCAAAGCTATTGTTCCTATCCAGATCATGATGAGAGCAGATTAAGGGACCCTCAAGTTTAGTCTTAGTTGCAAAAGATACTCATGTGGTGTAAATGTCCAAAGGGTATATTGCAGACCACAGAAGGTGGTCAGGAAAATAGTGCAGATTTCCCAGGTCTCTTGCTGAAAGTGTGACTAACTATGTAAGCAAGCTGTGACGGCTGATTGGAAACCAGGAATCAACAGTGAAATAATATTTTGTGTTTATTAGCTGCATTATTTGGCATTTCTCATTTACGGTTTAGTCTCACATTTATCATGAATCTTTTCCTAAACACGTCATTAATCTCTTCCCCAGACAGTTCACTGTGTCCTTATAGATTCTCTGGGTATTTCTTGCATGAAAAAATTTTATATAAGCACTGAGAGGGATCTTATTTAAATGTCTTTATTTCCCCACTTTGATTAGTCTACCAGTAAATACAGATTGATAGATTCTGCCATATTATTTCACAGTTGAGAAAATGTAACTTTTTATTTTCACTGTGAGATGTAGTTATGTGGTCTTTTAAAACCAGTGAAGTAGTAGTAATTACCTTTGGAAATCACTGATATTTAACGTTTCTAATCATTGAAGATTTTCTAAATTATTATTTTTTTCTTTATTGGGGAATTCATGTTTTACATTCAGCATTAAAAATAATAGTTTGTACATGCATAATATTTCTCAGTTTTACATATAACAATACAACCCACACTAGGTCCTCTGTCATCCTTTTTGGAGCTGTACTGCCCCACACACACACAGTCTTTTCCTTTGGTGCAATACAGAAATGTGATCTGATTGGTTTTTGTCTCCCATTAATCCTGGAGCAACATGAACATAGTAAAATATAATAATTGGTAGCCTTTTTCTAACATGAGCCTAAGATTAGACATTAGAGGTTACTAATTAAAGGGAGTTTTAAAAATATTTTATTATCTTTATTTTGGGGGTAAGAGACAACTAGTAATTGAGAGGGAAGAGGCAAATAGAGAGAGACACCTGCAACCCTGCTTCACCACTTGTGATGTTTTCCCCTGAGTGAGGGCACTGGGGCCTTGAACCTGGGTGGGTCCTAGAGCATTGTGACATGTGCGTTCAACCATGTGCACCACCACCCCGCACCTAAAAGGAAATTTTTTTTAACCTTCAAAATACAAAATAGCCCGCCCCCCCCCCCCCCAGGATTATTATAGTTGGGTTGGCAACTCTATAAGCCCACCATTCCTGGTGGCCATTTTTTTTCCTTTACTTTTTCTTTTCTATTTTTATTACATAGGGAAGAGAGAAATTGAGAGGAGAGGGAGACATAGAGGAGAGACAAAGGTAGACACCTGCAGACATGCTTCTCACCTCTTGAAGCTCTCCCCGGCCCTGCAGGTGGGGACCAGAGGCTGCAGCCCATGGGCGCCATCTCTCATCAGCCTGTGACAGACATCCGCCAAGTACAGTTGCCCCCCTCCTAGGCGCTTTCCCGCCATCAAACATCATGACCTCAATGCCCTCTCCCTAACAGTGACTCTAAAGGTTAGCTGTCTAAATATATATGCTATGGAAAGGCTTTTGTTGTAAAAAGTGAGTTCTGTTTAAATATTGAATCACTTATTTTTGATGAGAGACATAAAATGGCAAAGTTGGGAGTCAGGCGGTAGCGCCGTGGGTTAAGTGCATGTGGTGCAAAGCAAGGACAGGGGGAAGGATCCTGGTTCGAGCCTCTGGCCCCCCACCTGCAGGGGAGTCGCTTCACAGGCGGTGAAGCAGGTCTGCAGGTGTCTGTCTTTCTCTCCCCCTCTCTGTCTTCTCCTCTCTCCATTTCTCTCTGTCCTATCCAACAACAACGACATCAATAATGACTACAACAATAGGACAACAAGGGCAAGAAAAGGGAATAAATAAATACATAAATATTAAAAAATGGCAAAGTCATTTTTTGTAGTATATAATTCTTAGTATTTTCACCAGGTGCTAACATCCACTTTGTATTTGCTCAAAGTTTATTAAAAAATAAAAGATCTCTGAATTTGCTAATTTTAGAGTTTCACTTGACCCATTCAAAGATGACACTGCTTAGTAATTCATCAGATAATCTAAATTATTTTTTTAATCTTTTATGTTTTTTTAATATTTATTTTCTCTTTTGTTGCCCTTGTTTATTGTTGTTGTTATTGATGTCGTCATTGTTGGATAGGACAGAGAGAAATGGAGAGAAGAGGGGGAGAGAAAGACAGACACCTGCAGACCTGCTTCACCGCCTGTGAAGTGACTCCCCTGCAGGTGGGGGGGCCAGGGGCTCGAACTGGGATCTTTATGTCGGTCCTTGTGCTTTGCACCACATGCTCCTAACCCGCTGTGCTAACACCGGACTCCCAATCTAAATCTTTTTATAAAAAAATATATTTTTTTCTGATGTCATCTGCTTATTTATATTATCCATTGACATGAGAGAGGGAGACGAGGAGTCAAGCAGAGCATTGCTCTGGGATGTATTTCACTGCATAGAGAACTCAGGCTCTTGCGATTCCCGAGCTCAGCACAGTGACGCACCTGGTAAAGCAACTTGTGATTTATGATGTCAGCTTTCCCTCTGTCTCCACCTCTTCCCTCAATTTCTCTCTTTCTCTGTCCAATAATAAGTAAATAAAAAACTAATTTAAAAAAACAAAGAGAAGAAGAAAAAACTGAAATTTTACTTAGGTGGCTTATAAGTGTCACCCAACATTGAACTTATAAGTGTCACCCAACATTGAACTTATTAGTGTCACCCAACATTGAACTTATAAGTGTCACCCAACATTGAACTTTTCCTTTTCTTTCATGTTGAAGAAAATCAAGACAGTCTGAACATAACTTTATTTTTATGCATCAGGGGAATGAACTCAGAACCTTGCGCAATATAACTGAAAGACCAAGTTCTTCTTCCATTTTTTAATTCAAGAGAAAGAGAGAGAGAATGAAAGAGAGATAGATAGAGAGAAGAGGGAGGGAGAGAGACCTAAGCAAGTCAAGGGCTATATGACTGGTTGTAATGTTTATCACTTTTGCTATTGAGTCCACACAATACAGTTATTTATTTATTTACTTATTTTTATGAAGCATACTACTGTGCTTTTTTTTTTTTTTTTTTGTCATTCAGAGAGAAAGAGAGACAGAGTGAGAGAGGGAGAAAAAAACAAACAAACCTAGCAGCAGAACTAGTCTCAGTAATCGTGGTGCCCTGTTACTGTGCTGGGGCTCAAATTTGGGTCATTTGCATTGGAAGGCATCTGCCCTACCAGGCGAAATCTCTCTCTGCTCTCGTCTAGTACTGACTATAGAATCTTTGTGTGTTGATTCAATTTCAGCTCCACGCTTTTAGAATTAATACAAATTCGAATATTGAACAATTTTAGATTAGCCCATTAGAGTAACAGTTAGGTACACCGGTCTCATGCCAGACACATGACTGCTCTTCAGCTGAAGAACTAAGTGGACACTTCTGTTTACGTTCCTATTAACCTTCCATATGACACCGAGTGCGGCTGAGGACTAACAGTGTCAGAAATTCCTCTTAATCCTTTCCTTTGCCGCAGGCCACATACATGGTTGAATTTTGGTAATTCTTTGTCAAGGAATAATTGTCATCTTGACAAATATTATAAACAGATTTATTCTAAAAAATTAAATTAATTTAAATTAATGTTCAATTTAAATATATATATATATATTATTTCCACCAGGCTTATAAGTGGGCTTCAGTAATTGCACTACTTCACTGTGCCTGATGTTTTTTGTTGATTTGGCTTTCTTCTAGATAGAAAGTGAGAGACAGAGCCAGCAAAATAGCTTACTTGGGTAGTCCCCTGCTTTGCTGTGGGTCTAGGTCCAAACCCCCCCCCCCCACATTGAAGGAGCTTTTGGTGCCTCTCTTCCTCTTAATCGAGAGAGAGAGAGAGAGAGAGAGAGAGAGAGAGAGAGAAGAGGGGAGGGGAGGGGAGGAGAGGAGAGGAGAGGAGAGAGACAAGAGTGTGAGAGACTTTACCACAGCCCTTCACTGCATATGCAAGATCCCCTTCTAGATATCTCCCCCTCCCACACCCCGATTTCCCCACATGGTCACCATGGCTCAGAGCCAGCTCCTCACACACTGTAATGTGTGCACTCTGCTAGGTGAGCTGCCTGTCATTAGCCCCCCCCCCCCCGCCACACACACACACCAGTAACAGGAAATTTTATAGATTGTTTGCAGCTATTATATGTTCCCACTGTTTTCAAGCCAGTTCTTGAATCTTGTATACATATAGACACTGAAATAAGGGTTTACTAGTGCAGAATAAAGTCACAATTCCATTAAGAAGGTTCCTTGTGGTTCGGAATCACCTGGCTTAGTGCTAGTAGTAGTTTCTTGATCCATTGTGTTGTCACAGCATTTGAACTAGAGAATGAAAAAGTCTTAGTAGAAATAAGTAGGTGAAAAATAATAGCTCAAATAAATAATAAGAAATGACGGTGAATGTTTTTTATATGTTCAAGAACAGCCTGAGATGTTAAATAAGTTTAACATCTTAAAGCCTGTGTTGCTTTGAATTTTCTCTTTTAACACTATGAATATAAATGTGTTTCTAAGAAGTCATTTATCATCTCTCTCATAGGATAAAGTGACTCATTTCCTTGATAACTATATAACATGAAGTTTGCCTAATATTTTATAGTTTTAAGAATCAAATATAACAGTATAGTTTTTATGTTTAAGTCACTGTTATTGGCTTTGGAAAATGTTTTTAATTATAATTTTAAAACATATTAATGTTAAATCAGAAAATCTGTAATAGCCAAAGTTCAAAATCAGAAATGATAGAAAATATCTTCATCAGGACTTTGTCCATAATTAGAAAATATGCAAAGATCAGATATGACATATTGTTAGTTCTATGATCTATATTATTTTTTCTGACACCAGTGGCTGGGGGCTCGTGCCTGGATAGTAACACAGCTCCAGTAGACCATTTTAAATAGAAGGTGAGAGGACGTGAGGGAGGGCTGGAGAGACAGAAGCGATGTAACAGCACAGCTTCACCCTCTGCATAGTGCTGCCTACAAGCCGCTTTATTGGAGTCGAGTAATGATTCACATACCAGCTGGTGCCAGATGGGGAAACGAGGCTTTTAAATGGATGATTCTTTGAGAATTCGTGGGTACAAAATATTTCTACTTAGTGGTTCCTTTATTTGAAGGGGTCACGTAAATATTTCTCTCCCTGTGCTGAGTGTAGGCACACCGCTCCCACCGCTTTCTCTCTATACCATCTCAAACTCCTCCTTAAATTAAGGCTATCTTCTTGAGTTATCCGATCCCTGTACAAGTGTAATGTCCCCACTAGTTGAATGACTATTTTCATTCATTTTTATTTTAGCTAGATAGTGAAAGAAACAGAGGCGAATATTTGAGAAATATGATTGTTATCATGGGGGCATTGAGGGGGGCTTGGGGCCATGGGGGGAAGGGCGCAGAACTTTGGTAGAACTAAACCCCTAAACCTTATGCTGTAAGTAATTATTCAATCATAATTGTCGATAACAGTTACATCAGTTGTTAATTATATTAATTAATCAATTCAATTGTTAGTACCATTAAATTGAAAACAAAATAAGAGAGAGATTCTGATAAAAATGAGTTTCTCTTAGTGCTATGGTACTCTTGTGTGTTTCTGGGGCTCTAACCCAAGCCACTCTCAGGTAAGGCACCCTGACGGTGAATGGAGCTATCCTTCAGGTTCCAAAAGTCTGATTCTTTACATTATTAATGTTAGGGGCCAGGTGGTAACATACCAGGTAGGTCACAAGATCTTGGTTGAAGCCACTGGTTTATGTTATTACAGGCATTTCTCCTCTCTGCCTCTCTTTTTCTCTCTCTCTCCTCTTTCTATTTATCTTCCTCTTCTCCCCTTCTCTGTCTCTTTCTGTCTTTCAACATGTATCAGAAGGGGAAAAAAAAGGATACCAGATGGATGGAGTTGCCACAGAGGGGCAATAATCTTGGTGGCAAAATAAATGAATGTATCACTGTGAAACGAATTTTAAATTTCCTTTTTAAATTTTTCTGTAGGAAAGATATTTCTAATATCTTTCTAATATTCCCATAGACAAAGATTGTGTGATATTTTTCTTATAAAGAATTCAGAAAGGAATCAAATATCAGTGGGTATAAATAAATAAAGATAAAGCAAGTATATTTAAGTGACCCCTTCAAATAAAGGAACCACTAAGAAATATTTTGTACCCACGAATTCTCAAAGAATCATCAATTTAAAAGTCTCGTTTCCCCATTATCTAGTTAATAGCAAAAGTGGTAGATTTAGTCAAAGTCATTTGAAACCCTCAGCAGATATAAAGCACTGATGCTTACTGAAGCCACAACTGAACCTACGACTTTTTGCGGTTAATTATTTCTTAATGACCACTTCTTAGGTCCTATCAAAATTAAAAACTCCATATTTTATAACTCCGTTGCATACTTTACTTTCACCTTTTAAAAACTATATACTGTCACTTTACTGAGAAAGTGTTGGTTTACCGAATTGTTGTGGTGACAGGCGTAGTTTCTCATTTCTGCAAAATCATTGCCAGTAACCCTCACCCTCCATGAACTGTCACCCCTCCTCCACAATGTGGCACTAACTTCTGGCACCAGTTTATTTTTATTTTATTATTTCTCTCTCTTTCTCTTTACTTATTTCAAATATGTATTTTACATGAGTGCATGTTGTAATATATATATATATTACTATTTCATTTTTAAGTTTTATTATGGAAATAATGGTTTGCAAGATAGTTATCACATGGGTACAGTCTTCCCTTGCTAAGTGTCTGCACACCAATCCCTACACCAGCATAGGTCCTTCTCCATCATTGCTCACTGGGTCCTCACTGTCCTTTCAGTCCCCTCCTTTTGTCCACCAGACCCTTGACCTGGCTGCAACAGACCACACCTAGTTAAGTTTCAACTTGTGTGTTCCTTCCACCTCCCACCACCTTATTTCTTAAATTCTGCCTACAAGTTGTAGTGAGATTCCTATAGTACTCATTCATCCTGTTTCTGAGGTATAAGATGATTCCTTCTAGTTCCACCCAAGATGAGGCAAAGGAGATGGTTTCATCATGTTTTAGAGTTGAGTAGAGCGGAGGTATGCAAAGAGACTCTCGTGCCTGAGGCTCCGAAGTCCCAGGTTCAATCCCCGGCACCACAATAAGCCAGAGCTGTGCAGTGCTCTGGCGTTTCTTTGTCTTTCTCTCTCTGCATCTCTCTCAAAAATAAAATAAATAAAATACCATTAAAAAAAGAGTTGAGTAGTTTCCACTTGTGTCTGTAACACCACTTTCTTAATCTGTCATTGGGCATCTGTATGTATTGCTTCCATATTCGCAACTTTTACAAATATGCTGTTATGAATTATACATAGATTTCTTTGGATAGAAGTTTTTGTTTTCTTTGCCTAGAACCCTAGGATAAGGATTACTAGGTCATAAGGTTGATTCTCTTCTCTCTTCTAATGTTATCAGATACGGAGTTCTGGTGGTGGGAATTGTGTGGAATTGTGCCCCTCTTATCCTATGTTCTTGTCAGGATTTCCATTTTATAAATAAAAATTACAAAAAAAATAATTGTCTGAACTATCAGTTATAGTCCACTAGTCAATGTGTCAGTTTTGGTGCCAGTCCCAGGAAATTTTGTTTATAACAGCTTTACAGTATAGATTGAGGTCAGGAAATATGATACTTTTATTTTTATTTTTTCTCTGGATTGCTCTGTCGGTTTCGGATAAACTTCTGTAGCTTTTATCATATACCTTCGAAGAAATTTGGTGGAACTTTGACAGGGATTGGATTAAATATGCGTAATTTGTATGCTGTTGGAGATTGAATTTTGTATTTCTTCTTCTGGTGTGCTAGTTGCAAAGAAGATTGCCACTAGTTTTTGTATATTAATTTTTATTGCCTGTTCCCTTAATATGTTGCTACCAATTTCCAGGAGTTTTCAGCTACCTAGCTTTGAATATTTTGTCTATTTACAGTGTTGTTGGAAAAACCATGACATACTTTTCTGAGCAATATGCCCCATGACATTTCTGACATCCCAATGTTATCATCGCTAAATAGTGACAACTTTTCTCCTTTTCTGATCTCTGTCCCTTTTATACCTTTGTCTTGTCTAGTTGATGTGGCTAGGGCATTCCAGACTACACTGAATAGTAATGGTGGTATATAGATGTTAGTAAGAGTTATATCTTCCTGGTTTATGGGTTTCCTGATCATTATATCCTGTCTTTCATTCTACCCTATCTTTTATAGTTTCACCTACCATGAAGTCTCTGTAATATATATATATTTATATATATGGCTTTCTTGTATGACCCATTCATGATCTTGAATGATTATTTTCTAACCGTTCACCATTAGTTTTTGTTTATCCTCCCCAAGTTAAGTGGGTCTACTGTAAACAGTATGTGTTTGGGTTTTAAGTAACCCCTTTTGATAGGTGAAATTATGGATTTAAGGGATTTTATTGTCATTACCTTATATGGGCATTGAGTATTCTTGTGGTGTTTTGTTTTTGAGTCTCTTCAGAACTTCTTGTAGAGCCGGTCTAGTGGTGAGAGATCACTTCAACTGTTGCTTGCTTGAGTTCTCTATATCTCCTTCCACTCAAATGAAAGTATGGCAGTGTAGAGTATGTTTATTTGACAATACCACCAAACCTTTCTTGTTGAATACTCTATAAATACCCTGCCATTACTCTCTGACTTACGATATTTCTATAGAAAAATCTATTGATAATCTTATGCACTTTTTTTCTCTTTTTTTTTTAAGTTTGTAAACCTTTGTTTTTCTCTTATTACTTCCAGGAGTCTTTCTTAATCCTCTTATTTCAAATTAATGAGAACAAGTTCTCAGTGCTGTGCAGTGTTGGGTTAAGGAACTCACACTCTCCTTTCCAGGCAAGACTATCTGTATCTTGATAGGACTTGTTCTTTTGCCTTGGGATATGATGCTGATGTGTAGTCTCTATCTGTTTCATCACTTAGACAATGGCTTCCCTACTTCTGTGGTTACTAGAGTTCTGAGTTGTATGTGTGCTTTATGCAAGGTTGTTAATATTCTTCTAAGGAACTGAACTTGGTTTCTGGAGCAGCCTAGCAGGGTTGCCTGTTAGACTTTCATCTTGTCACAAATCACCCGTTATACTTTTTTGGTGGTTCTTAGGAGTTTTACAAAAAAGTTTCCCCAACATGCTAGGATTTTTAGTAATGACATAATCACTTATGAAGATATGCTTTCTTTCCTAACTTCCATTAATGAGTTTAAAATGTTTTACTAGTTTATTGAATATTCACTTTACTTTTAAAGCATACTCACAGTTTAAAGAAGACGGTTTGTAAGTGATGAAATTTTGCTTTTCATATACCAGGGCAGAGGGAGGTTGCATTGTAATCTGATATATAAACTGTGCTGTACGTTCAACCCCCAAAGGAGAGCAGACTACTTTATAGTGTTGATTTTTTTTTAACTTGGAACCTGTATTTTAGATATTCACCTTAACAAACAACTTTCCAAACCAACTTCTTTTTTTATATTAGTGATTTAATGAAGTTTTACAAGGATCTAAGCCGGTAACAGGATTATGGTTCCACTTCACATGGATTGAAGTTCTGGTCACCCTTCCCCCCACAATAACTGCCATAGATGAGTCTTAGAGAAAGTTTAAGTGCTCTTTTTTCTTTTCCTTTTTTTTTTTTTTTTTGAGTTGACATTGTTCAATTCCACATATTCCGTATCTGAGTGAGATCAGATCTGGCATCACACCAACTTGGTTTCCTTATCTTTTGTCATAACAAAACAGCCATCTCCTTCCAGTGGAAAGAGTAACTCTTCCTGAACTCTGCCTTTGATTGTCCAAATTCTCAGAAACTATACTTAAAAAAAAAATACTATCCTTACTTTGATAATTGTCCCTTTAACTACTTATGACATTTTCATAAGTTATTAACTATTTACAACATATTTCATAAATAAAATAGATGAGTGGTGGTGCCTATGATTTCATTTCCGGTTTCTGAGATGCAAGACACTGGTCTAGGTAGAGGATTCCAAAGCTTAGGCTTATGCCTTAGTTCTAGTGCTCAAGTTAGTGACATGACCAACCACAAGTTTTTACCATGTTTTGATTTTAATTTCCATTATCTGCAACAGGAATAGTAGTAGAATTACATGAGGATTACATATATCTGTTTTTGTAAAATTCTTAGCATGCAGGGCCAGGTGGTGGCACACTTAGTTGAGCGCACATGTTATAGTGTGCAAGGACCCAGGTTCAAGCCCCCGGTCCCTACCTGCAAGGAGAAAGCTTCATAAGTGGTGAAGCAGGCCTGCAGGTGTCTCTCTGTCTCTCTCCCTCTCTATCACCCCCTTCCCTATCAATTTCTGACTGTCTCTATCCAAAAAGTTTAATTTTTTAAAAATCTTAGCATGGTGATTATTGTATAAAGCAAATGCAGTTGTTCACATAAAATTTGTCATTTCCTTGACTTGTGAATACAAAAATATATGGACATCTTCCAGAACTCTGAAGATCTGTTTTTAGAGAAATTAATTGTTGTATATATAGCTACTCTTCAAGGATACCCAGCACTGTCACTGAATGTCCACTTGTCTGAACAACCACCAAACACAGAAAACACAAACAGGCCCTACAAACATCATTGACAGGTTGAGCTTTTTAGAGTTTTCCGTGTAGTCCTTCAAAAAGCTCTGAGTTGAGGCAACAGTAGAAATTCAGTTTCACTTGTTTATACAGATTTAGTACAATTCTTTATGTAAGCATTTCTTGCATATTTTCTGAAAGTTCGGTATGTTTATACAACCAAATTGAAAAAAAAAATGTAGCTTCATAGACTTGGAATAGATGCCTTTGTTATTTTAAAATATATTTATTTCTTGCAATATATGAGAGTTTAAGTTCATCCCTGACAGATGGGTATAACATGAGAAGTGAAACGCATTAGTGATTTAATGTATTTAAGCTACCGTGGAAAATTAGCAACTTGGTGAAAATTGAAAAACTCATTTCCTAATGTGATTTAGGCAGGGCTGTGAGGATTTTCATTAAATAATGCAAAACAAATTAGAGGGATAAAAACAAATCTCAGGGCAGTAAACACACTCAAAATAAAATTTCATAATGTTAACCATTTAAAAACTACATTCTTTTAACTGTGATCTGTAGTTTTAAAACAAGAGAAATAATGTTTCTCGGTTACCACCTATATAATCTGAGGATCAAATTACTACTCCTTTCCATGATGTTATTTTTGTTATCAACATTTAGATTTGCTGCTCAATTATTTAACGCTTTAGAAAATTACAACTGAGGGACCAGTTGGTGATGCACCCAATTGAGTGTACGTGTTGACTTGTCATGCACAAGATCCTGGTTTCAAGCTCCTGGTCTCCATCTACAGTGAGAAAGCTTTGCAAATGGTTAAACAGGGCTACAGGTGTCTCTCTTCCTCCCTTTCTATATCCTCTTTCGCTTTCAATTTCTCTCTGTCTCTATCCAATACGTAATAAATAATTAAAGAAATAAAATTACAATGGATAACAAATGGATTTGTAAAATTTAGGTTAAAAGTCGCTATAAGAATGTCATTAGCATAACTCTGGTGCTGAATGTACAATAGGTTGCTCACTTTTTCTTTTCTATTAGAAAATTATAGTGATTTGCTAGTCTAAAATTCATAAAAGTGAGTAGAAAAGTAAATCAGATGCTTCACTTAAGAGTGAAAATGCTCTAAATATTCGTTTAATTGTTATTGAGACAATTCTCAAATGTAAGGTATAGATACTTTAATCTGGTTACTGACATCCTTGTGATTTTGAACCAATATCTTTCTCTTCTTTCTTCCTTCCTCTTTTGCTTCTCTCTACAGAAAGCTGATCTTGCAGTTGCTCCCCTGGCTATTACCTACGTCCGAGAGAAGGTCATCGACTTTTCCAAGCCCTTTATGACACTTGGAATAAGTATTTTGTACCGCAAGCCCAATGGTACAAACCCAGGCGTCTTCTCCTTCCTGAATCCTCTCTCCCCTGATATCTGGATGTATATTCTGCTGGCTTACTTGGGTGTCAGTTGTGTGCTCTTTGTCATAGCCAGGTAACATGCTCACTTTTGTGATTGTTTTGGCAATTGTTACCTCCTTTTTCTAACTAATAATTGTCAAAAGTCACAATTGGTTTTACTTTTTGTTTTCTTTATTCCCCATGAGGTGTTGAAAAATAGTAAGGTTTTAAGTACCGTATAGCTTACTAAAATGTACTATGCTGCCTTTTCTGGGCAGAAAGCATGCTGATTATGTCAATAAGCTATGTTTCTAGTACTTTACAATCAGAATTTAAAAATAGCACAAGTCAGTAGATGAATTATTTCCTCATTTTAAAGATTTCTTGTGACAGAATAACAAAATAGTACACATGAAAACTTGAATTAACACTTCATTGAAGGAACCAGAGTGAGGAAATTTAAAAGGCCTAAAACAAAAACCAAGAAAGTTCATTGAAAATAAGCACTTTAAATATAAAAGGAATACCATGGTTTTCCACATAAAATTTTTAACAGAAAAATACATTATTATTTGTCACTGTGGATATGGTGCACTGGATAAACCATTGAACTCTTAAGCATAAACTCAGAAGTTCAGCCACTGGCATGGTACATGCCAGAATGATACTCTGGTTCCCTGTCTATCACTCTATCATCTGTGTTATCACAAAAATATGCCTCCTTTTTGGAAACATGCAGTGAATATTTCAATCCTAAACTCAGAAATTTGTATGTACAATAAAAACTGTTCTATATTTTTAGAATGACCTTCAAAATCTGTGATACAACTCTATCATGTTGATTATCCTCCTTTCTTGTTTTCCTGAAGGTAGAAATATGTAATCATTTGAATTTATTTTTGCTTTTTTTATATATAGAGAGAGAATCAGAAAGCCAATGAAAGAAACCACAGCATCAAAGCTCCTTCAGTGTGGTGGGGACGAGGTTCAGATCTGAGGAGCCATTTTTTATTTTCTGCTTATCTCATTATCACATTTTCTTTTTTTTTTTTTTTAATTTTCTTTCTTCCTTCTCTCCTTCCTTCCTTCCTTCCTTCCTTCCTTCCTTCCTTCCTTCCTTCCTCCCTTCCTTCCTTTATTGTAAAGAGACAACCAGCAATTGAAAGAGAAGGGTGAGATAGAGGTTGAAAGAGAGAGAGATACTCCTGCAAAACTGCTTCACCACTTGCAAAGCTTTCCCCTTGTGGGTGGGAACTGAGGGATCGAACCCTGGTCCTTGTGCATTGTAACATGTGCGCTTAACCAGATGCACCACCACCCAGCCCTTCACTATCACATTTTCAACACATAAATCTCATTGATATGATTCAGTTTCTTTTCCCTTCGTTAAGAAGATTAAACCTGTCTGTCATGATGCAGAACTCATTTTTGTTATAATGATGTTGAAAGTGACATTCATTCTAGCCTCTGAATTTTCATATCCTATTAGATATCAAAGAGAGCTCTAATTCTAATTAGAATGCTATGTCAATTTTATATATGATGCATACTAATTTTAAATATACTTTCATATTATAAAAATTTAATTTTTGAATAGTGAATACTCTTCAAGTTACCAAGTTATCAAGTTACCAAGTGAATACTCTTCAAGTTACTGAGGTTCTTCTGATGTTATTTAACACTGGAATAGTTGTTCCCTGAATATTATTATTTTTTAATTTGTAATTTTAGCAATAAAAAGGCTTGGTTCACTTAAACAAAATAAATATAATCAACTTCAGAAGTAGGATTTTTATATATTTACGTTTGTCTAAAGGTATTTTATATGTTTACATATAAATCTAAACAAATTAAAGTTTCTGTCTAACTGGATGAATATTAACACTGAACTCCTTACGACAGTCATTTTCCTGAAAATTTATATTAAGACTATGAAGCACTCGTAACTGCATGGAAGGTTGTGAACCATTTTTGTTTGAGGCATAATGTTCTCCACAACATTTAAGAAGTAGACTGTACGGTTTATAGACTTTCCCTTTGCTTTTTCCGCAACTTGTGAAAATAAAATAGCTTTCTCGTTGTTGAACATCTTTGGACAATTTGTTTCTGTTTTTAAAATGGCAAACTACGAGCCATTCGGTTTTATATATGTTAAAAGATGAATCATAGCTTAAAGAAATCTACCACTAAACTTGTCTGCAACTTGTCCAAAAAGCAAAGAGAAATAATCTGAAGTGGAGTCCTTTCTTCATGTCTGCTAGTATTCCTGTTCCTTCTTAATCAGGTGAAGAGAAGCACCCAGGAAGGCTTTAAACAGACAGTTCTAAAGTGATTGTGCGGGCAACAACCAAACATAATTAAATTTAATGCTAATGTTGGGGATTTTAATAAAAATAGGTCTTTCCCAGACGTATCTCTGAATAATTTGTCTCAATATCATAGCTATCAGATATAAACATTACCAAGTTAAGACACCACAAATTCAGAAGAAAATGTCTTCAGTTCATATAAATTCTAATCTGAACCTCAAAAAACAATAGCATTTGTGTGTTTCAAATTCACTCTGACTTGGTATGGAGTTCTTGTAGCCAATAGCATTAATGCCTGATTTGGCTATACAGAAAAAAATGTTCAGGTTTCAATTTAATTAACTTTCTAATTTGAATAGTATTGTGACATTTGTTTTCAACTCAAAGTAAGTATAATATTTTAATTTTACCAAACAATAGACCATGTTCAATGTCATATAGAGATCACTGAGCTCTTAATATGACTATTGAAGTTAAGTACTGTAATTCTCTTTATGTCTATATACATACTTTATCCCCATAAAGATTACAGAGAAAAGCGAGATTATACTTTAAAATTCTCATAGTTTGCTTCATGCTAGCTCACCTGATTATTCCACCTGCTGTGTCATTTGTCATTTACAGGAAGCTCCCTCGCTGTGGTGTCTTTCCCTCTCTGTTGACCCTGAGAGCTGAAGCCCTGATAATGACCACATAGATACATATTGATTATTGTAATAATGATTTATAAAATGGGATCTGGGATTCACTAGGTAGCATTTCTGTTTGACAAAGACCCAGTTTTGAGTTGTGGAACAGGCAATGAGGTGCCTACCATTATCTTTCGACCGCTCTGTCTCTTGTGTTCTATCTGGAAGAAACAAAGAAACAAGTCACTAGGAGCAGTGCAGTTGGCAACTGCATTTCCAGGGAGTTCACCAGAGAAAGCATTTTCTTTCTAAAATAATACTTTTCTAATAAGAAAAAAAGTTACAACATATTGAACTCAACAGTTATTTAAAAGTTAGTTAATCCTACTTAGGAATGAACATGAAATGAAAACATAGTACATGGATTAAATATTATGTACAATTTTAGTTCCTACTGCTTTTGCTTTGATCACACTGTTGCTTCCATTTTCATTAAAATTAATCTTTTTTAAAAATATACACTTCATTTTTATTTATTTTAATGAAGTGGGGAGAGAGAGAGAGAGAGAGAGAGAGACCAGAGAGAGCAGAGAGAGCACTACTCAACTCTGGCTTATGGTGGTTTGGGCAGCCAGGGTTTAGACACTCAGGCAGGAAAGTCCTTTTGCATAACCATTATGCTGTATCTCCCCTCCCAAAGTTAATCTCTCTCTCTCTCTCTCTCTCTATATATATATATATATATATATATAGTCATAAAAGTATGCTTCCAATTTACTTTCAATTTCTTTAGTTTTATTATTTCATCCACCACTCAGTTGATGAGACAAGTAGTTATTGAATCTTCAATAGACACTGGATAATTTAGGGTGGTATCAAGTATTAAAACTAAAGCACATCCCTGACCTATGTAGCAGTTTAATAACAGAATTTCTACTGACTACCTATAAGCTTCTAAGGATTTTACAAGATCCTTATAATTGATAATAGATGTGATCGTAAACTTAATTTGTATTAATAAACTCGTAATAAATGCATTTTTATCTTAGAATAAATATCTAGCAATCCTTGTGTAAATCAGCACAACTATTTGATAGTTATAAAAGTTTTACAAATGCTGTATTTTAAATATAGTTTCAAAAAAATGACTTGTCATGGGTTCCTCACTTGTAAAAAATGTACATGTACATAGAAAACATGCCTTTTGTTGAGGGGGTAACAACTTGGTGGTGGATGAGGTACGCTGTCTTTCTTCTTGAGGAGACAGTAGAGTTTACACCATGCCAACAAGTTTTGGCAGTTAGCATTTCCTTAATACAGTGGGCATAGAAAAATAAATATAAAAAGCTTGTGCCCTACTGTTGAGTCACCAAACAAAAGAGTGTCTGTCATTAAATATATTGTGAGTAATCATTAGAATGCTAGATTTGAAGTTTGTTGAGTATCTTTGGCATCATACCACAGTGTTAACAATTTTTATTTTATTATAAATTAAGAAATGATCATGGTTCTTAGGCTTTGCTTTTCAACTGAATTAAAAGTAAATTATGACTCTGATAACTTAAAATTCCCTGTCACACTTACTTTATAATGCATAGTTTATATAAGAAATAATATGAAAATATTACAATCAGTTGAAACCAGGTTTAAAAAAGATGTTGCTTATCTTGATAAAGTTTTGTAATCTATGAGCTCTTGCAAACAGTTGCATTATTTTCATAGCATAATGACATAAACAGCATGCTTATCTGATTAGCAGAACACTCTTGTTTTAGAGTAAAAGTAACCCTAAAATATTATCTTATTCCATATAGCTTAACACAACTATTTGTCTGACAGATGATTAGAAAGGAATCTTATCCACAATAGGCTTGTACTTAATCATGTCCCCCTCTCTCTGTTTTTATCTTTAACCAAGGTATAGTAACATAGACATGAATGCTAGCCATGTAAAATGTCGAGTTAGGGATCCCCTTCTGTATACTAATACAAAGAGGTATTTTTCACCTTGCTTCAAATATTTCCTTTATAAGAAAACAGATAATGGTGTAATAGATAGTATTTATAAACCTGGTTCATTTAAATCCCCACAATATTAGGACTATTAGGTATTTTTTATTTTAGCTATAGTTGTCTCTTGGATAACCTGAGCTATTCTAACACAACACAATACAACATAACACAACACAACACAACATGACACACAAACACACTTTTCCTTCCAACAGGATTGATGCCTTTTTAATAATTATTCACTGAGCACATTGGAGCATTGCATTTTTCCCAAGATTTCCTTTATAAAATTTAAGTACAGATAAAACCTCTGGAAGAAAACACAATACCAAATTTTGTAGTAAAATACCATTTCTCAGAAATTTCCTGCTTGACTGAAATGAATGTAATCACATGTAGATGATCTTTTTTTTTTTTCGTCTTAGCAAGAATAGCAGATGAAATCATATATAACATACGATATGTGTACCTTTAGTCTTCCGAAGTTAAAAAGGAATATATTAATTTCTTCTGTGTTTCTGTGCTGAATTACTTTGTGTGCTATTTTAAGACATTAGAATAATACACATTGCACTACTAGGTAAGGCTGCAGGGTATGCTTTCTGAAGACTCTGATGAAGAACTTTTTTTTATAGTGACCATCAGGATTGTGTTGTCTTGACACACATTTTTGGCTATAATGTGGTCTGTGATCACAAGATGAAAAAGTTATTACCATAATGAGAGTTCTTACATTTGTAAAACCAAAAATACTCTGTATTTGTCTTAGAAGCTAGAGGCAAACATTTTCTAAACATAGTATGTTTTGTTTTGTTTTTGTTTAACTAGGTTTGGAAAACCCTGTCTAAAGTGCCTTTGCATTAACAGCTTTTATCTGGTTCCTGACGAGTGTGCAGTAGCTTTCATATTCCTGTCACAATGATGGCTGGCACTTACTGTACAGTGAAGTGAATTCTTATGCACTTGGAAATTTATAACTGTTTTGGGGGGGATGTCCAACGTTAAACTGATCTGCTGTCAAAAAGGCCATTTTCACATTGAAATGAAATGTCAGTTTTGTTGTGTGCTCTTGCCACAAACTTGCTTACCTATTACTAGAAAGTCATTTTACGTTTTCATAACATATTTAGATATATCAACTGGTGTTAGTCTTTTTTTATTCAAGTAAACTGCAGGATAACCCAGTTGCCACTCCTCTTCCCATATAATAACAACTTTCTGACAAATACATGTTTTTGACTTAAAAGTCAACATGAAGTCAAACCAAATGAACTTTCCTTTCCCCCATAGTTTATGAAATCTTTCTTTATTCGATTTTATTTACTTGTTTGTTTTTATGTTTTAATTGTGTTTACTTATCTTGTTATGTCTTATCTTATTATGTTTTTATTTTGTTTACTTACTTACTATGTAGTATAGAGACAGATATTGAGAAGAAAGGAAGGAATAGAGAGGGAGAGAGAAGAGACAGCTACAGACCTGTTTCACCACTGAGTGAAACTTTTCCTCTCTTGCAAGTGGGGAGTAGGAGCTTGAACCTTGCACATTGTAACGTGTGCTCAACAAGATGTGCCACTGTGCGCACCCCTATGTGTTTACTATTATTACCATTTGATAGGTCAGAGAGAAACTAAGAGGAGAAGGGAGAAATAGGAAGAGAGACAGCAGTGAAGTTTCCTACCCTACCCTGTAGGTGGTGACCCAGGGCATGAGTCCAGGTACCGAAGAATGGTAATGTGCACATTCAGCCAAGTGCACCACCATTAGGTCCAATGAAGTTTATTGTTTCACAATTATTATCTGCTAACTTCATTATATAATCATTTGCCTCTTTCATTTTAATGTTCCCAATAGTATTCGTGGTTACAAAGTAGACATGGAGCAGCGAGCCCATAAAAATCTTGATTTATATAATTATTATTATATAAATTGAAATTGACCAAACAAATTGAAACTAAGTCACATCTGAAACTTCCTTTCAGCTATATGATGTCTACATAGTTGAGACAGTGGAGATTTTATTTATTTAATTTTTTTCTTTATTGGGGGACTAATGTTTCATATTCAATAGTAAATACAATAGTTTGTACATGCATAACATTTCTCAGTTTTGAGACAGTGGAGATTTTAATTGAAGTTCTATGCACAGGAAAAGGAAGAGATTTACAATTGGCATAAAATTTATTTTCCACCTTTTGATTTTTAAAATTATTTTGGTCATTTATATGAATGATTTTTTTTTTTTAGAAAAATGAGTAAAATAAAAACAGTTTGAAATGTGAGAGCATTTCCTGTAATATATAATCAAATACATTTTGATTATGTCCTTTAAAGATCATTATTTCAGTATTCTTAGAAGTGATATGTTTCCTTTTTTAAATTATCTTTATTTATTTACTAGAAGCAGCCAAAAACCGAGAGGGAAGGGGGTAATAGAGAGGGAGAGAGACAGAGAGCAACGTGCAGCCCTGCTTCACCATTCACAAAGCTTTCTCCCTGCAGGTGGGGACAGGGTGCTTGAACTAGGTCCTTGCACCCTCTAACGTGTGCTCAGTCGTGCCAACAACTGGCCCAAAGTGATATGTTTTCCAAATTATTTTTTATGTCAAATTTAGTCTTAACTGTGAGCATAAAGTGAAAATAAGCATAGTAGTCTGATAATTTGGTTTTCAAATCTGATAGATAGATATTTTTTGCCTCTCTGTTTTTCCTAACTACCTTCCATCCCAAAACTGAATCAAAGATTCATAATAAGTGGAGGAAAAAAAAACAGATAAAGAAAAAAGAATTCAAGAAAACAAACTACATCTCTGTTTAAACACTGCAAATGTGTCCACTCAATAAATACTAATGAGAATGTATAATTGTTTTACCTAAAATGCCACGACTCTATATTCAGATGATAAACTTCTTACCCTTGTACACAATGTTGTTAGTCTTTAATATTTTGAAATTTAGAAAAGGGCCAGTGACTTCTTTGGCAGTTGCTACTATGTCTAGTATACTTATTTTCATTTTTTGTCTCAAACTAAGTAGCTAATGGGATGCAAATCATAACTTTTTCTTGCCTTTATTGCTTTCTCTCCTTTCTTTTCCACTTTCTTTTGACTCTACTGTCCAGATAGAGGCAGAGTTCTGTGAGTTGTTTTTAAGACACTGTTGTTCCAGTTTGTCTTGTCTTGCAAATTCTCAAAACCAAATTGTACTTCTGTGTCATCCCAAAACCAATTCCTTAGAAAAATGGCCCTGTTGAACTTCCAGGGATTTTTCTCAATCACCTCAGAAAAAAGATTTACATAATCTGAAACTATTCCCCCCTCCAATCACTTTTTATAAAGTTCCTTAACAGTTTTCTTTATGAAGTATTTTCCTGTGTAATGTTTGGTCAAGAGAGTCCAAAGCTTTTATTCGTTGACAAGTGGAATCTGTGAAGAGATCAGTGTAAAACTTAACGAGAGACTACGGATTTTTTCACAAGCAGTTTGCCTCTACTCATAAAAGAGGCTACAGTGCTCTTCCATAAAGTGATAATGGAAGTGGAAGGAGGCAATTATGTGAGAAAGAAGTCGTTTTTTTTTTTTTTCCTGATAGATATAAATTACTAATACTTTATCAATCTATCCTTTTAGTGTAAATTCATTCTTCGGTGTAACAGTTCTTTTGCTGGATGGCCTCTTGTATTTTCTTGTACTGCACTGATAAGCCACTGGAAGAAGTTATTGAGACAGGTTATTTGCGAGTCCCATAAATATTAATTTGCTAGCTGTATTTTTGTTTTAAGGAACAAATCGACAGTACTTCCACCACCCCCCTCATTCACAAATTAGTGTCTCTATATTTCATGTTACAACTTTTGCTTTTTGATCAATGATTTATTGCAGTGACAAAAGTTCTAAAGAAAATAAAACAGGAAGTAGAGTTAGACAAGGGACTTATATTAGGTTATTTTTAAGTATTTATTTTCCCTTTTGTTGCCATTGTTGTTTTTTATTGTTGTTGTTATTGGTGTCATTGTTGTTGGATAGGACAGAGAGAAATGGAGAGAGGAGGAGAAGACAGAGAGGGGGAGAGAAAGACAGACACCTGCAGACCTGCTTCACCGCCTGTGAAGGGTCTCCCCTGCAGGTGGGGAGCCAAGGGCTCAAACCAGGATCCTTATGCCGGTCCTTGTGCTTTGCGCCACGTGCACTTAACCCGCTGAGCTACCACTCCTCCTAGCTTATTTTTTATTATGTTAAATTCATATAATGCCTTTCCTTCAAGTTATTAGAAAACAATCTTGAGTATCTTTTACAAATATCATACTAGATATTCTAATATTAGCGAAATATTATTTTCTGTCAGGTGGTTAATTGAAAGATTCACTTTAAATTCAGTTAAGAGTGGTGTCTTTCTCATTAAATTTGAAAATACAGTATTTTGAAAATGATTTCTATTTATGTTGGCAACTGACCAAGAGATACTGCTAAGCTCCTTACATGTAGATTTACTTATAAACCTATTCTCTAGAAATGTTTTCTTTCCTTGAAAATTACTAACTGCATATTGTTTTAAAAAGTGAGCCACATTGAGAGCAATTTTGGAGAATTAAAATGCAGTTGCTATTGCCTTGAATTTTTTCATAATTCATGATTGTGGGAGAAATGTCATCAATATTAAATGAAAATGTATGGATGTAATTTTAGTGGTAATTTATGACTTTAGTGCTTTATGATATGTAAAATAATGCACTCTGTCCAAATGATTAATGAGTAGGAACTATAGTGTCATCTGCCAATATAACTTCATTCATTAGAGCATGTCACAATACCTTAATTGCTATAATTTTTTTACATTCCATTACATCATTCAAGTTAAATTGTTTTCATACCAATCCTGTTGTGTAAATATATACATATACACTTACATATTCTAGGGAGGATATTACTTTCTGAAGTGCTGATGGGAACTTTAATGTGATATGTAGACAGAAAGAGCTTGATAACAGTTTGGATGCAAATAGTATATAAAACAAGACTGCAAACTGTTATATTGCTTTCCAACACCTGTAGTTTAAGATATTTTAGTTTTAATGATTTTAGTTAGCCCTTGTGTAGTGAAAGATACTAGGAATATGTTAAGTTCTCCGAGAAACATGTTGAATTTTATTTGAGATTTTGTATGGAAGTCGAGAAATTAGCACAGAATTAATGACAAATGACTCTCTATTCAGTGTACATTGGTTTAAAATGTAATTTTACTTTCAGTGCACTACAATTTATATTCAAGTTAATTTCCCTATATTTTAAGTCCCCTATTTCCCTCAAGCCTAGTTATAGATTTCCTGAAATTCATGATATGCTTGATTCTAAACAAATCATTTAAAAACATTCCCCATTTTATATGCTTCTTTTAGAGTACACCTAAACTGAAAAATTAGTTGAATGATTTGTTTTAAAATAGCAGTTCTTTTGAGTCAATAGAATTAATATTTGAAGCAAAGGTGAAAATGTAGGCTTTGAATGTTACTGGCATGATAAATTTTATTAACAGATTAGGGCTACAACTGTCATCTAAGTTGGTTCAGAATATGCACCTGCATATTATTTTACAATAATAAAATTAGGTAAGTGTTTCCCTACTTCCCTTATTGTATTTACACTGAAAACTGGGGGTTATGGGAGTTGTGCTTTTAAATAAATGTAACAAATCTCAAACTAAGGATGTTTTGGAAACTGGTGTTATCAAAAGGATTCTAGAAAAAAACCCTGAAATTTTAAGATGCAGAAAGAGATGCAAAAATAATGTTCACATTCAGGGAAAGGTACGTTGATTACAGATTTTCATGTTGGACCTCAATTTTCAATTAAGATTTTACATTTTTAATTCTTTAAAGAGATCTTAAAAATGATGTTCAAAATATTCCTTTATTAAAGCTTTTAAAATATATCTTATATTTTAATTCAGAAATTTAGTATAAACAGAAATACTGAATGCTTTCCAAATAGACCAGTTGTTTTAGATGTTAAACTATGTGTATCCAGTTAACTTTAAAAGTTTTATATATTTGGTACAATATTTGTCATTTTGAAAACATTTAGTTAAAAAAACAAAGTTCATGGTCACCAAAGCTTGTGCCACTTTTATTCAGATTAGTCGATAGTTAAAAATTCAATGATAAAATTTTAAAAAAGTAATGTGTCTTGATTGTTTATGGTAGCTTGGTATTTTAAAAATATAATCCAGATATTTGCATATTATCTAAATATATTTAAATGATGTCCAAATGGTGCTAGGAAATCAAATGGTGCCTCTCTAATGCTAGTTTGAGTTCTTTGTGTTAACAGCATTTATTTACTAAGTCTTCACAGTTTTTAAAAGCATAAGCCTTTTAATTTACTGGAATTAGAAGCAATGCAACTGTGATTAATCTGAGAACATTCTGCTTGTGTCTTTTAATACTGACTTACTGCTTTTATAATTCTTAGCAAGTGTGTGGCAGACTAAACACTTGCTTCTGATCTGTAAGTCTAGGGAAAAAATTCACAAGTGTAAGTTATTCTATTAATCTTTAAAGTAGTTATGTTGTAATATTTGGTACTTGCAAACAAATTATATATTGGTAAGACATTGACAGCACAACCCTGTGCTTCCTTAGGGAATGTTGATATTTGAACCATTTCCCTTAGTCTTCTCAATTTAAAGCCACTCTTTAATTTGATTAGTCAGTTGTTTATTCTATAAAATATCAGTATTCATAGTTATTCATGGGATTACCTAAAAACATTGTATTACATTAAAAAATAGATTCCAGATTTAAGTAGTTTTCTCTTTCATTTTACATCTGTAAATTTCAGTCTGAGTTTTAAGCTATTAAATTAGTGTCTTTTCTTTAGTTATCTTAAAATTAATGGTAGATAGTTATAATAATAATTGATTTTTAATTTTATTACAATGAAATCAAACTTATAATGAAACTTAGTAAGTTGAAATATACTACTGTGAATTGGTTTTATTAAAAGTATTTCTAAATTAGTTTATTGGAAAAACTAATATTCTAGGTATATAAGAAAGTTAAATGGGAATCAGCAGAAAGATCTTGTAGTTTAAAAACACTTAATATTTCTTGTTTGTAGTTATTCAGTTACAGTACATGCTGAAATTCATTTTACCCTGAGTATATTTACCTAGACATACCTAAAGAGTATATTTAATTTTAAGAAAAATCAATTGCAATTTAAGTTTGTCATACCAAGCTACAAATAAGTGGGACTGAATTTTGTAATCATCTCATTCAGCCCTTTCAAGCCATTTAAGTATACAACATAATATGTTCAATGACATATTATTGTATCATTCATGAACAGATAACTCTGATAACTTCACTCTGTAAATCTGGTGACTCTGCAACTAAAAGTAGCAAGCAAACAGTAGCATGTTTCACTAATGAAATTCACACATTCACAACATAAACATAACATTAATGATATGTATTTTGATTGACACCATGACAGTTGCCTAATTGGCTAAAACAAGGACAAAGACTTGAATTCTCAATCTCTTGGTGCAGATACTATGAATATGGTCAATACAAGGCTACCAGGAGGGGCAGATTAGATGCTGAATTGGGAAGGCAGGTACAAATTTGTCTATCACAAGACAGTTATGAGGGCCAGGGAGATAACTCAATATGCCAGACACCAGACTGTCATGCCTGAGGTTCTAGATGATCCAGATTCAATCCCCAGATGCACCATAATTCAGAACTATGCAGTGCTCTGGTCTCTGTCTTTCAATAAATAAATAAATAAATAAATAAATAAATAAATAAATAAGTTTGTCAAATAAATACATCTTGGGGTAGTAAAATAGCTCACCTGGATAGAATATCTATTTTGTCATGTTCATAATCCAGGATTGAACTTTGGTGTTCTAGTGTTTTTTTTTTCCTGTCTCTCTGTCTCTGTCCATTTCAAAAAGTCAACCCACAGTGATACGTTCTTTTCAAATGTCATATGAGTGCATTCAGACACCCTAGTAGTATATAATTTGTTCAGCAAAGCAAAAAACTATATGTAATAAAAGTAAATATCAACTAGTGCATGTGGGGTTTTATACACAAGGTGTATTCAAAGAAGTTGGGACTCTAAGGGAAGACTTTAGAGCCTTGGACACAAAAGTGAAGAGCACTTTTGAAGTAGTTGTGAACTGAAGGTAAACAGCAGGTTATCTTTATTATAATAAAAATAAGTTGATATAATTTTCCAAGTTAAGTAAGTATCAAATAATCTACAGAAAAGAGAGAAAATGATAAGGAAAATGTTAGCTACATATCAAATTCATAGGATGAAACATTGTGGATGCTGATATTATCTAAATGTAAGAACTTTTTATCATATAATTAGACCATTTTAGGGCCAGCAATATAGCTCACTTAGAAAAAGTGTTGCTTTTTATATACACGACCTACGTTAGAGCCTGGCCTCCACCACTACGGGAGATTTCAGTGCTGTGATCTCTCTCTCTCTCTTCCTCTCTCTTTCTCTTTCCTTTGCCTCATTCTCTCTGAAAAAGTCACCCAGGAGTGGTGAAACCCTGGTAATGATTCCCATTTTTTTCAACTGTTTACATAGAATATTTCTAATTACGAAATTTTCTTCCTTGCTTACAACTTTGTTAAATCCAAGGAAAATGTTTTTTTTTTCTAAATTCTTTCAGTAACAATGGTATGAATTCTAAACAATGCCTTCTGAAAGTGTAGTCACAGATTCATAGCCTGTGTTAATTCACAGATGGGTTACAGGAAATATGACAGAACAGTTGCTTAAGTAAATAGGGTCGCTATCCCAGAGTCTTAGGTAAGATTAAAACAGTGGTTGAAATGTCCTATTTCAACCCTAAAACTACATGTTACATATAACTTGGAGGAGGAGGGTTTTTTTTGTTTGTTTTGTTTTTTAAAGAAAGATCAGCGTATTACACCACTAATTTATAAGGTTCTTTTATTATAGCTGTCCTTGCTTTGTGTAGTATCTGGAACGAATCCACATTGTACCCATAGGAATGTGTTCTTATCACTGAACTACCTCCCTTGTCTGGTAGACTACATTTATTTTTGAAGTAGTGATTTAACAGTTTTACAAACTGGTTAAGCTGAAGGGCTATAACTTCACAGCCATACCAATGTAAATCACCATGCCCCCACTCATAACAATCAGTTTTCCAAAAGTTTAGTTACCTTTTTCTTTTCTGGGAAGCTCATTTGTTTCAGTCACCCAAATTCCACTAGTAGGCATGCTGCTGTTCTTTGATGAAGGGTTTTATCCTTGGGTTCCAGAGAGAAAGGAAGAATATACACACAAAAAAGTACTGTATAGTCTAAAATTATTTCACTTGGTTATTTCTAGTTACAGAATGTCTGCACATGTGATTTTCCCCCTTTAAATCTAAGTATACTGCCATCTCAGTTCTCCTGTAATTATGAAATTGACTAATAATTATTGATTCTACTATTGACTGTCTTCTGCCACAGAGCTTACTAAGCCATAAAGTAATACTTTTTCTTGCACACACAATAATCTTTAAAAAAAATCTTAATGACTAGGGAGACAGGATCAATGTCACTTCAAGGCTCTCATGAATAACAACCCAGACAACCTAGGTTCTGTTCCCAGCACCTCTCTACACTGTAGTTAAGCAATGTTCCTCTCAATACTCTCTCTTTCTTTCTGTAAATTAGGTAGACAATATAAACAGAGAATTTAGACAATTATTTGTTCAAAATTGCTACTATCAGTCAACATTACTTTAACTACTGTTTTTATAAACCATAACTATTGTTTTTATAAGCTACAAAATACTTAGGTATTATAGTTAGGAAACTTCCATGTTCAATGAACAGAAAAGGTGTGTCCTGATAATTATTCACTGAAAAAGTTTATTCTGTATTGTGTTATCTATATTCAGTGAAATCTTGTGATTCCAAACAAAGTGTTAGTGAATTTTATTGTTCTACTTATGTATAGATTCAGTAAAACGACACTACTTACTGAACACTAATTCTATTCTCACTGTTACTCCAATACTATATGAAATATAAAATTAAAGTGAATCTGCTCTTCAAAGACTCATCCCAATAAATGAATTATGCATTAAAAGTTGAGGGAAAGGGGCTAGGTGGTGGTGCACCTGGTTGAGTGTTAACATAACAATGCACAGTAACACAGGTTCAATTCCCTGGTCCCCACCTGCAGGGGAAAAGCTTCACAAGTGCTGAAGCAGTGTTGCAGGTGTCTGTCTGTCTCCCTCCTCTATCACTCCTTTCCCTCTAGATTTCTGGCTGTCTCTATTCAATAAATAAATACAATGTTGTTGTTTTTTTTTTAAAGTTAAGGGAAAGTATAGTCAGTGGAGTGTCAGAAATAGAATATCTCATGTAGATTAAGTTAAAATAAATATGTGATAGCCCCTCCTGTTGAAATGTCTGTCTCTCATCAGAAACAAATTTAAGTCATAAATAGTATGTTCATTTATATTCTGTTTACAGAGTCATATTTCAAGTGTGTAGAACAGCGCTAGAAAGATTGTTAATAAGAATGTTCTATATGAAAAATTGGTTTATTGCATAAATTATTTCATGTGGAGCAGTAAAAATTATAGTGAGATGACTCAGCATTCTAAAGTTTTGAAAACAGGGCAGAATAAATACTTATTTCTTATAGGCTGTTGATGAAATAATAGACAATTGGGTGAAAATTTCCCTAAGTGAGATGTATATATGTATCAAAAGAGGTAATGTTGGCAAATCCAAAAGACTCAGAGAGTTTGGTAGAAGTAGTCAAAATGAAAATGAAAAGTATTGCAATGTGAAAATTGTGAAATGCAAATGAAAAGGGAAATATAAGAACTTTCGAAGATAAATGCAATAAACCTCCGTGCTATATAGGATACAAATATTGAAAGAGTAGAAACACAGGTGACTTCAAGAATTCTCAACTGGATGATCAGAAAATACCTAGGTTAACTGCAAAGTTGATTGCATAGAAACTTGAGGTCCATTTGATATGGAAAGGATGACTACTTCGTTTTTGATCATTTTGAATTTGAAGTATGACTGTACATCCAGGTGGTAATCTTTTGAAGGCAGCTGGAAAGATAGGATGTGATGATAAGATTCAAATATGTAGATGCTCAAATTGATCCAAAATTGTCAAACACTATACCAACAATATAGAACAAGTTCAAGGGCTAGTTCTAATATGATAATATGAAGAATTTTAAAATTTTAGTTATTGCAATTCTGGATAGGAGTAACTTTGGTATGGAGTATGAAGTCATGTTATTTCTCTCAAAATGTTTCAGTTGTCACTCATTTTGGACATAGTACTAGCTAGCTAATATATTACGTTAGAATTTAACTACTTTTATTGACTAGTATTATGAGTGGATAAGTACAGATAATTTTTAAGCTTGATCTATATTGAATTGAACACATTTATTTTAAGTTGTTTTTGAAATCATATTTATAATTGAAAGCATGTATATTGCTTCTCAGTTTCTGTAATACTGTGTCCCAGTGTTTCACTTTCATTTCTTTATTGACCATAGTTTAACTTCATCTACTTTCAAAATTTCACCCCATCATTTTAACATTACAAAGCCTTTTACATCTGAGCATAAAACCCAATACAACCTTAACTAATATCCTGCTCATTAATGATTTGGAAGGTAACTAAAGTTAATTTCAGCTAGCAAGGTTTTTTCCCTTAGGAATAAATTCTTAAAGGACTCAATTGTGTTCGGATCAGTATTGGCTTGTATGAGTCATATTCTATAATGCACAAAAAACACAAATTTTATTTACTGAACAATAGAAAATTTTGGGAGATACTTGTATGTTATTGTTAGATAACAACATAAGATGTCTAACACCAATGAACACTAAATATAAATTATCTTTATTTTTTTTGAAAAATGGTTATTTGTGTTATATAAACTTTTTGGAATAATTGCAATGTTAATTTTCTGACTAAGGATAGTATTTAAAATCAATTATGCACTGAAGGTAACCTGTTTGGTAGTAAGACTTCAGAAAGTAAAAGACAACAACAACAAAAAAATAGATACTTTAAAAACTTGCCAATTGGGGGCCAGATGGTAGCATTCCAGGTTGAGAACAAGGACCTGGGTTCGAGCCCCTGTTTCCCACCTGCTCTGAGGGGACTCTTCACAAGGTCTGCAAGTGTCTTTCAATCTCTCCTTCTATGTCTCCCCCTTCCTCAATTTTTTTTGTCATATCTAATACATAGAAAGAAAAAGAAAAATGGCTGTTGGGAGTGGTGGATTCATAGTGCTGGCACCAAGCCCCAGCAATAATTAAAAAAAAAAAACGAAACAAAGCCTTGATAATCATAAGTAGAGGATGCTCTAACGTGTATCTTGGTCACTTTTTCACATTGGTAGTAATGTTGCTAAGACGTAACCTTTGGTTTACCATCAAATAAGCTATTAATAGTTATCATGGAGTATTTGAGTGTTTAGATTTTTGGTAATATAATAAATGACTAACAGACTGAGATTTAGGATGGTAAGAACATTTTTTTAGAGCAGATTCTTGCCACAAATGGCTACTCGTTATATAATCCTTGGTGTTTTTTTTCTGATCTGGCCCCTCAAGCATGTGCTATTTCAACACTCTGGGCCATGTTTTCGTTCAGAAATAGAGAGAGAAGCACTGAATTCATGTGGTGTCAGAGCACAGGCTGTACTGTGCACATGGCAAGCAGGACACATCTAATAGCCAGTGAGCTATTTCTTTAGTCCTGGTTGTACAATAATTCAGAATATAACTAAAGAGCACAGTGTTCCAACATCGTATTATCTTTGATCATTGTGTCTGATAGGAATTTGAATATTTTAAGTTGACTTCTTGATACTTTATTTTTTGAAATAAAAGTTGAATAAAAAGCAATAATTAAAAAGATAAATTGTTTAAGAACTTTATCTTCTCTTTCATTAGGTTGAGTTAAATTTCTTATACTGTTTCAACTCAGCACTACTGTGATGGTGCACAAAATGCTCAGATTCTTGTCTTCAGCATGTCAGTGGATTCAGAGAGAAGACCTTTTCAGAAAATATAAAAATCAATATTATACTCCACGCGTATAATAGTAAGACTTCAAGTAACAGTGGGAAATATAGAGCAAAATAATATTGTAAAAGTAGTTAGACTTCAAGTGAATTTGAATATTTCCAGAATTTAATATCTATGAATACAATATTTAACTGTAACACTGAAGTTTATCTTAGGTTTCTTATGGTAGTAGTTGAAAGGCGATATTCACTATGCAATATTTCAGATTAGAAATCAGATAGCAGTTAATACATTTGTTAATCCAAATATGATATCTGGTTAAAAATTTGTGAATATTTTTTTCTTATTCAATGCCATCATAAATTATGACTAAATCTTAATTGTCAAATGCTTCTGCTGTGCACAATTTGACTCCAGCAAGTATCAACATGCCAAGAACTGCTGGAGCAATTTTTTATTACAATCGAACATCACACAATTCCTAATTACCAGAAAGTAAAAAAAAAACAACAAAACCTAGAAATAATATTCTTCTGTCACTAGCAATTAAATTACTTCATAGAAATTCCCTTTTCCTCTTTTTCTGGGAACTGATAATGATTGAGTTTGAGGAACTGCTTGAAGAAGGCCATGTAAATATGTCTCCATCATTCTGTGATTTCTAAGACAGGCCTCTGATTTACCTTTATTGATGAAACTGAAAGACAGTAAGAAAGCACTGCCTTCACATCCTTAGTTTCATTATATGCCTGTTTAAAATGTGATTAAAAAAAACTTTTTCATAGTTAAAAAGAATAAAATGGATTTTTTAAAAAATGAAAGTTTCACAGTGACTATTGCTTAATTTTCAAGTTAGATTTACTTTGAACATATAGTGCACATTAAAATGGAGAGATAGTATGTTGTAATATTAACAAATTAATGTTTATATATTCCTTCAGTTATGATGCAGTTTGCCTCTGATTTGATAAGCTGTTGATAAGCTGTTGAAATAGATTTTGAATTTACATTTTGTAATATATAGTGAACATATTTCCAAAATGAGCAGTAGATTATTTCATAAGAGCTTTGAAATTAGATTTTGCTATAAGTCTCTGTGGCAAGAAATTGCCAGACATTATATACATTTAACCAACATTTATATAATATCGTATGCCTTAGAAAATATCTCATATGCATTATCTCTTACGAGTAATAGTTTTTGACATGGGAGTGGGGCGGTCGCGCAGCCGGTTAAGCGCATGTGGAGAAAAAAATGACTGGTTAGGATCCCGGTTCGAGCCCCCGGCTACTCACCTGTAGGGGAATCACTTCACAGGTGGTGAAGCAGGTCTGCAGGTGCATCTCTGTCTCTCTTCCTCTCTATCCCCCCCTCTCTCTTAATTTCTCTCTGTCTCTATCCAATAACAAATAATAAAAAAATAGTTTTTGATTATTTTCTAGAGTTAAATTTTCAACTTTGTTAACACATACCATTGCAATTCAATTCTTATAATTCCCTAAGCTTTGATCATTTCATTTTTCTAATTTTAGCTCTTAAGTAATATGAATATATTATTAATAATAATAACCAAATAGGGCTGGGCAGTGGCACACCATTTGAGTTTACATGTTACAATCTACCTGTGTAGGTGAGGGGCTACATGGTGTACCCATGTTGCCATGTCTCTCTCCTTTTCCCTCTTCCCAACCCTCTCAATTTATCTTCAAAATAAATACATAAAATACTGATTTTATTTTTTAAGAATGACAAATTAAAATGTTCAACGCTCATAATGTTTGAAGAATGAAAAATTGGTATATGATACCAACAGCAGAACACTGTGTAGAAATATGAACAGTTGAGCACAATTATGACCTGACCTGTTCAAGAAGTTCTTGTTCAAGCCTATAGTCTCCATCTGAAGGAGGAAAATGTTGTGAACCATGAAGCAATCCTGCAGGTGTCACTTTTCTTTTCCTCTTCCAATCTCCTCTCTCTCTCTCATAACGAATGAAATAATAATGTAAAAAGAGAAATGAAAAAATAAAATATGAGAAGACTATCAACATTATGGAATTTCAGAGATAAATAGGATGAAAACTTGTGGATAAATTACCTAAAGGAAAGAGACGTTCACCTAGTAGGGACAGCATAAACAAATACAAAATGTGAAAATTGGCCAGTTACATAATAGTGTCAAAAAAAGTTTAAAATACTGAGCTATGCTATAGATTTTGAAATTCCGAGGTGTAGAAAATTAAACAGGATTCAGTAGCTAATACAAATTGATTTGGTCCCCAGAAGGGGAGTTATGTGGTACAGAGGCTAGGAAAGTACAAATTGACTATGAAAGTCCATGATTCAGAACTGAGCTGACTGTTCCCTGGAAGTTAATGGGATAAGATAGAGTCATTAGAAAACAAATACTGATTATAACTTGAGAGTAGCTTGTGTCGAAGGAAATTTAAGGAAGGCGCACATAAATGTTAAGTTTTAAGAATTCAGACAAGCCCTGTAACATTTCCAAAGGAAGAAATTGGATAGGAGGGTCAGGGGATGGCACACCTGGTGAAGTGTTCACATCACAGTGTGCAAGGACCCTGGTACAAGCCCCCAGTCCCTACCTACGGGGGGAAAGCTCCATGACTGGTGAAGCAGGACCCTAGGTATCTCTCTGTCTCACTTTCTGTGTCCCCCTTCCTCTTGATTTCTGGTTGTCTCTATCAAATAAATAGAGATAATAAACCAAAAAATAAAATTAAAAAAGAAAGAAATTGGATAGGAAAGTTTATGTGAAAGTAAACAAGTGAAAAAAAGACAAAGTTGAGAAATGGAGCATCAGAATATTTCAAGTGTCTTATGAATCCACTAGGTTTGAAAGCTTGTAATATAAATTTTAGAAGACAAGCTTCATCAGAAGCTATTTATATGTATGTGTTTACAAATACAAAGGAGAAGATGCATAACACCAATTTAAAGTGAAGAAAAATGACTGTGATAAGTGACTTAAGGTTCTTATTGCTTGCTATTAATATGACAAAAAGAGAGCAATAGCTGACTCACTCTAGTATTGACTAATTTCTATAACAAAGATAACCAAAAGCATAGTGTCTTGGATCAGAAAACAGTTATTTCTATCATATCGCAGTGTAAAGGACAGTAGTCTAGAGTTGTTGAGGCAGCTAAGCTGTCCTTAACATGGAGCTTCATATATAACTCTCATCAACACCATTTCCTAAGTGGTAGAAAGGGGGAGGAAGTCAAAGGCTTATTTTTAAAGACAGTTCTCAGAATTTGTAAATATCACTCCTCATATTTTAATGGCTTACAATAAGTGGAATGGGAGTAGAGAGAAATGGGGAGTGTAGTTTTAGTTGGATAGCAGCATTTCTAGTAAGTCTAGGAAGGTAATACTGATAGATGGCCACAAGTTGTTACCACGAAGACCTTCTAGGAAATGCATGGTTAAAAAAAAAATAAAATCATGATATTGGGTATAGATTGGTTAGGACAAAGCTGATGGTATAGGTTGTAATTAAAAAGTGAACATAGATATTTACTATTGGTTTAATGAAGAGTAAGGAATTAAATTCAATTCTTCTTCTTGCCCTTCTTCCGTAGCCAGTCAACAGCATCAGGTTGAGCCTGATGTCAAGTTTCGAGACCTCCTTTGAATCTGGAGAGGTGGCAGTCGTTGACTATGTGGGTCATAGTCTGTCTGGAGCCGCAGGGGCAGTTCGGGTTGTCTCTGGCTCCCCAGCGATGGAACATAGCGGCGCACCGGCCATGGCCTGTTCGATAGCGATTGAGGAGGGCCCAGTCATAACGTGCTAGGTCAAAGCCGGGTTGACGCTCGCAGGGGTCTGTGATGAGGTGTTTGTTCTTTACCTCAGCTGATTGCCAACTCTGTTTCCAAGAGACTGGAACAGAGAAGTTCAGTGTAGGCGTATATAAACAAATAAATGCTTAAGAATTCTCATAGGGAACTTTTTTTTTGGAAAATGGCCAGTTGGTACAAGAATAAAAATATGGAATATAATGCTATAAAGATATTTTGGAGTACTATATGGATGGTGTTTAATTCTGAGCTTAAAAGTTTGTATATACAACATGAATGTGCTTGGAGATTTGTTTTGAATAGAGTTGTGGCATTATAGGAATACTCTGCATGATGTTATTACTAGCGCAGAATCTAATGCTCATAAATTTGGAATAAAAAAGAGAAGTCTAATTAGGAGACTAGTGCTAGTGTATATGACAGTCTGAAGTAGATTAGTATCAATGGAAATAAACAGGAAATAGGAAGGGTGAGAAGTGAAAAGCATTTTGGAGGTAGACTACTTAACTAGACAACTGTTTGTGACCAGGAATTATAAAGAACTGAAATTGACTCTCAGTTGTAAGTCTAAGTTACTAAGACTAGTGAAGGGACATGTCCAATTGTAAATTTGGGAATTATGGATGGTGATGCTTTTGACAGAAATAGAAGAGGCCATAGAAGGGAAGGATTGGGGGAAGTAGGAGCAAATATTGTATATATTATTATGGAAAAGACTACTGTTAAGTTTTTGGAAATTCACTTTAGATCAACATACTTCATATAGATTTGAGATAACTGGATATTTTGATGAACAAAAAAAAAATAATATAAGAAGTAACCAATAGGCTTTTAAGGAGTGATTCTGAATAAATGGAAGGCACTGACAGATATTAAGGCAAGACCTATTGAAAATAGAGAAAGATGACCCTCTGGATCTCTTCCTGGGTGAAATGTCTGCCCATGTCCTGGCTCCATATCTATGAGGGTTGCATCTCGAGGTGGGGAGGGAAGGCACAGAGTGACATGGACTAGTCATGGTGTATTGCACCAAAGCAAAGGACACTGGGGAGGAAGAGAGAGGGAAGATGGGGAGAAAATTTTGGAGGCCTGGTACATAATAAAATTGTATGCATATGTCAATGATTACACTGTAAAACATTAACCCCATCAATAAAAAAAAATTAGGGACAGTTGAGCATAAGACATAACAGTAGAGGAGAGAGGTGATTTAATTGAGAACACAATAGAGAATTAAATTGGAATCAGTTCTGTTGATTTAAAAATGAAGGTGATTATGATCTATACTAAGAGAACAGTGCAAGACCACAACGTAATGCCTGTATTTTTGGGGTGGGTGTTGCAGATGAGTAGGAATTTGAGAACAAAAGGGTGACTTAACATTTTCCATCACTGGAAGAATGTTGGTGAAGCGAAAGGGAAAAGTGGGGCCCGGTAGCTGAGCACCTGGTTGAGCACACATGTTATAATACAAGGACCTGGGTTCGAGCCCTCCATCCCCACCTGCAGGGGGAAGCCTTTGCAAGTGATGAAGCAGTCCTGCAGCTGTCTTTCAGCCTCCCACCCAATTTCTGGCTGCCTCTATCCAATAAATAAATAAAGATAATTAAAGTTAAGGAAGTAAAAGGAAAAAGCTCCCTAAGTGTTTCCATAGAAATCACTTTACAAATTCAACTTGGAATTTTTGTTTACTGTCTTTGCTTGTTTGGAAGCTTTTATCTACTGGAAATCCTTAGTCTCAGGGAAAAGGAGGAGGAGGTAGTGACATATAATTTGAATTTAAGTAGAAATTTTCAGACAGGGGTAGATAGCATAATGGTTATGCAAAGAGACTCTCTTGCTTGAGACTCCAAAGTCCGAGGTTCAGTCCCCTGAACCATCATAAACCAGATCTGAGCAGGGCTCTAGTTAAAAAACAAACAACAAACAAAACAAAACAAAAAACCCAGAAACATTTTCCATGCATTTTTTTCTTTTATGTATTTATTTAATTTTTTTAGAGAGAGAGAGAGAAACACCAGAGCACTGCTCAGCTCTGGTTTACAGTGATGCCGGGAATTGAACCTGGGACTTAGGAGCCTCAGGCATGAGAGTCTGTTTGCATAACCATTATGCTGTCTCCCCTGCCCTTTTTTCCTTTTTCAATTAAATTTTATAAGCGACTTCTTCAGTGAAGTGTATACTGAGTACCATTCCTTTGAAACCATTGCTAGTGTTTCGAGTTCGGAAAGGGAGGAGGAAATCTTGCATAATTATAGTTTGAGGTCTCTGCTCCCAATCCATACCACCACTTAGCTGTGCCCTTATTTCACTGGAAATCATTAAAACACTTGAATTAAAATCTAGAGTTCTTGAAATTTTATGTGAGCCCTAATAATATTGACCAGTCAAATACATTTTGTCACTATCTGTAGCTGTTTCTAGGATATGTGTTGTATAAATACCAACCCTGGATCACATAAAGGTTTTTATGATTATAGATACTCCACATTCAGGAGTAAGAAAGAACAGTTTAGTAATAGTCAAGAAACCAGAATTGTAGCTTGATCATGTAACAAGAAGCAAAACAACAGCACTCAACAATCTTTCTTAAACAGTTTCATTGAGGGGGTTGGGCGGTAGCGCAGCAGGTTAAGCGCACATGGCGTAAAGCACAAGGACCAGCTGAAGGATCCCGGTTCGAGCCCCGGCTCCCCACCTGCAGGGGAGTCGCTTCACAGGTGGTGAAGCAAGTCTGCAGGTGTCTGTCTTTCTCTCCCCCTCTCTGTCTTCCCCTCCTCTCTCCATGTCTCTCTGTCCTATCCAACAACAGACAACATCAACAACAATAATAACCACAACCAGGCTACAACAACAAGGGCAACAAAAGGGGGAAAAATGGCCTCCAGGAGCAGTGGGTTCATGGTGCAGGCACTGAGCCCCAGCAATAACCCTGGAGGCAAAAAAAAAAAAAAAAAAACCCCAAAAACATATCATTGTGTCAGTCTATTAAGTAATTACCATCTGGTAGGACTATATGAGCCTCATCCAGCTTTAGTAAGTTCTTCCTATTGTCATTCTTTGCTAGCTGGGGGACAGCTCAAAAAAAGTTATGTAACTTGATTATGGGTATAGCTTTGTGGTCTGAGTGCAAATTTCCTGAAGTAACCACTTGTATCACATTGTCATTTATGAATAATACATACTTAGGTGATTCATTCAAATTAGTGCTATTTTTTGTAAATCCATTCTTGTGTTAAATATTGATCATCAGTATTGTGATACTGAGAAATACTTTAAAAATGTATACATCTATATTCTCAGTAAGGTAAATGTAATAAGAGTGTTTAAATAAACATAGTGTCTACAACCAGTATTAGTTCAACTACAGTCAGAAATAAATCAGATCAGAATGTGTGATTACTATCCAATCAACCTTTCTCTTTCATGTGTCAGTTTAACTTAGAAAACCAAACCAAACATTCCTTTGTTTGTGGAAGATAGGATATTAAATAGTGGTGTTCTAAAATTGCATTAGAAAGATGAAAATGGTTTGTCTGATCTTCTGAATTTTAATGTGATAAAAATCATTGTGAAGAAAATTGGGCTTTCTAAAGTGACAGGAACATTATTCAAATAAATTTGATTGAATCTAAGTCTTTTTCAGTGCTTTCAAATAGGGCACACTACACACCAATTTGGTTTATGAAAGAGTGGCTTTAAATTTTGAGATATTAGGGAAAATATTTGTTTAGTAATTAGGCCAAATATTATTAATTATGATGATATTTTTGGATAGTACCATTAACTGATAAGGGTATCTAGAATAAATATATATATATATATATACATATATGATAATTTAAAGAAGCCTCAGTTTGAATTATTTAGGGTATACTATTAAAATGTCTAAAATCATCTGTAATTGTTCTTGAAAGTTAGTTTTTAAAAATTTTCTTTGCACTAACACCGTGATTCAGATAAGTTTCAGTTTTGAGCCCAAATCTTCAGTCTGCACTCTTACTGATAAGACTGCTTTGACACCATGCATGTTGCTGTGCCCTCTTAATATCTATTATGAGGCCAGCAGTGGGCATTAGATCATAAATAGTGTTTTGCATTTTTCTATAGTGTTCAGTGTGTTACACTTTAATGATGTATGTTCATAGTATTTCTTTAGATTTATTATTATTCATTGAATTTCTAATATTTCTACTTTTGGTGACTTTTATATTGTGTAACTTTCTTAAATCGATTTTGTATTGTTGCTTCTATCTAAAATAATATTCCACAATTTAGAAATATTTCTTTCATAATTTTGTTTTCTCCTTTAATGGTTGTCGTGTATTTTTAAAAGCCTGTTTATAAAACTTTGTGAATACCGTGATTTTCCCCCTCACAAGTAAAATCTAGTGAATACGTGCTGCTTATCATTGTTAGAATGGAAATTGCTGGTAAGAGCAGACATCTTTAAAGCCTAACTCTGTGTCATGCATATGAAATTGTATTATAAAAGTACCTGCTTCTTACTTAATCTTACCTGTCTTTCTGTTTCTTTTGCAGCAAACAAAAAAAAAAAAAAGAAAAGAAAAAATGCTGGATAGAATTTCTTCTCACTACTATTTAAAATATTCTTTTCTTCTGTGAATTACCACAGGTTTAGCCCCTACGAGTGGTATAATCCACACCCTTGCAACCCTGACTCAGACGTGGTGGAAAACAATTTTACCTTGCTTAATAGTTTCTGGTTTGGAGTTGGAGCTCTCATGCAGCAAGGTATACGACTCAGCCTGCTATTCTCCTTGAGCACCATGTCCCACTCTTTGCTGGGCTGACAGCTATTGCGGGCGCAAGTCCCTTGCATGGGTGCCTCTGTGCATGTAGCCATGATGCAGCTTCTCCATCGATAAAATGCATCCAGGCATTCTCAAATCCCATCCGAGAGAGATTCTGAGAGGATAATTAGCTTTTGCAAATGTACATACAATATCCTCATCTGATATTTTTCTTAACCTACAGTAGGTACATTATTTCACAGATAACCCAGCTAACCCGACTCATTAGCTAGAAGCTGCATTTAAACTACTACCAAGATTACATCTCCTTGAGACAAGAATACAGCGTAATGCTTCTGATTCCTGTCACATTTTGATGTAAAATATTGTTTCATACCAACTCTTGATGATTAAATGCATTTGTATTGCATGATTCGTAATTCTGCATATAAATCTGCAAAATTAAAATAGCTAACCTTTTAGTTACCTTTTCAAGTAAAATACTAGCTGCATTTGATAACATAAGATAATAAAATTGCTTGCTCAAAACTGCATGCAACAATATCTTATAGTTATTTAAAGTATATAATATTCATGCTAAAGGTAAAGGCTATATTTTCTAGAAAATGATATAATAAATAAAACATATCTTAATGATCTGTATATGAATATGAGTTCATTCCACTCGTCTCAGTTCTCCCAACCTGAATTTTTTTAAATATTTGCTATGTTTTTAAAAATCTTTTAATATTTGCACAAAGTTTATTTAACACTTCAGATTTTTAGTTTCAAATTAATTTTATTAGCCAAAGTAAAATGATCTATGCCTTAAATGTACTGTTATTAAGTCTTAACATTTATATATAAAGTGAGATGCCTAAAGTCTGAACTTCCAATGACTACATTAAGGGAAAAATATATTCCTTCACACGTATTAACACACCTCATTAGACTTTATCTTCTATTTCAGTAGGGTATATTTTATCCACTTTAAGGAAATTCATTTAATAACTGTATTGCAGATCTAAGAAGTGAAAGTTTATGAATAAATTATAAAATATAATTTATATAAAAGGTGTTTTGTTCTTGCATGTTTAGTATTATGTATAAGTCCATTAACTGATTACTGCTTCATTTATAAACTGATTTCTAAAGTGAGAATAGATTTCAGAAGTAATAGCAATTTAACACATTTTTGTTATAAGCAGAGGCTAAAATATAAAACATTTAAATAAAATCAGTGATATATATGTATTTATATATATATGGTTTAATAAATATTTAAATGTAAAACTTGAAAGTTCAGAGGGATCTTAAATGAACTCATCTAAAATTGTGACATTTCTTTCTAAATAGAAGGAATAGTCAGTAGGTTAATTTTCCCTTTCCTACCTCTCGGACCCAATTTCTTCACTCTAAGGCTGACTCTCTTCTTGGATGACAAGACTGAAATTCTTTCAGTAATGCTAGGAATTAATAAAAGCCCATCCTTTCTGACAAACAACTCTTACAGGTAACACTGGATAATACTCAGTCATACTGCTTATCAATCGCTAGCCTAAATAATCTAAAAAAAAAATCTAAAAAGATTTTTGCTACCATGTTGAAAAAAAAAACAAACACATTTTCTACACTTATGTTTTCTAAAATCTCTGGATATTTTTGAGAATTTGTATATTTTTAATGAGAACTTTGCATATACACAATAATATATATATATATATATATATATATATATATATATATATATAACTTAGCAACTGAAATATGATTCTAGTTGAGACCTTGGAAAATAGTAAAGAATCACAGCAATGAAAAATTCAAATATACATTTGCTTTGCCACATAACTACTTCACAGCTGGTGGATACATGAAAGAGGAACCCATACAATTCTGGCTGATGCCCAGTTCCCCAGGAATTAGTGGGACATAGTGCTGGACATGACGTTACCTTGAGTACATGACAGTCAGCCCCTAACCAGGCTCTGATTCACTAGCCTAGGAGATACTCGCTTTAAGTTCTTGGATAAGATATGAACTTGTGGTAATTGGGCCTTTCTTTTTTACTTTTTTCCCTTTTTTTTTTTCCCCCTGAATGTCTCCACTGTTTATTTCCCAGTCTTATTTGATTTTATTGGTGTTTTTGTTCAAAAACAAACAACAGAAACAACACAGAGTTGGTTGGATAGCCATCGTAGCTGGTCTTCTTGATAGTATTTTAGTGTCTAAATGTTCAAGTGTGTATCTGACAGGGCCTAGGAGCAACTACAGCAGAAAGGTACTTTTCTGGGTTTTTTGTTTGTTTGTTTGTTTGTTTGTTTTCTTTACAGAATGGTAGGCAGAGTCTGGAGCTGGAGTTGGCTGTCATGTCCAAGTCTGTCTGCTATTTAAAATTCTGTTTGTTTGTTTGTTTGTTTGTTTGAAATTGCAAGGGTAAGATGAATTGCAGTATAAGATGGGCTGTCTTGAGGGTAAGATGAATTGCAGTATTAGATGGGCTGTCTTGATCTCATTTGATAATGATACCACTTCTTTTAACTGGTCACAGGAATAATTTTTGGATTGCATTCCATCTCAAAATAGGTTACCTCACTACTTTAATCAGTGATTAAATTAAACTTTGACTATAGAACAAATCAGGAAATGGAGCCCATCTTTACTTCATTCCATTTTACTAAAATCCTGTTAAAAAGTGATTTTGAAGCCAATGTCCTCTTGATTGTAGATTCAAGGTAATCAAAAGGGAATAGTAAGTGTATCTATACATTAGTAGACTTTTTAACCAAAAGTCAAACAAGCTGATATATATTTATTTTAATACTTATCTTGTAATGTATATAGTGATGTAACATTTTACTTGATAACCTCAATTAAATTGATAATAATTAAAAGTAAAATGTAATCCTTGAATTATAAGAGAATTCCATTCTCTTATTACCACCGTAAGCAGTCAACTCCAGTCTTATACGGTAATGTGATCATAAAATATTTAAGTATGTGCAAAAATAAATATTTTAGTATTTAATTATTGTTATTTAAAGTTTTATAATGAGGACAACTATAGTGATGGGAGACCATTGTTTATAAATAAGAAAATAAGTGACTACCTTATTTTAAAATTAAAAGCATACTAAAACCACACAGTCTAAGGAATATGACTCATTGAAAGTATTTCATGCTAATGCCATGACAGATTTTTTTTTTCTTTGAGCCTCAAAGACCTGAAAAATGAACTTTGATATAAAAATTGTTTAAAAAAAATAATCTGAGGACTGGGAAGTTAGCACCACCAGTAACCTAAAATTCTTTCTTGCCTGAGGGACAGAGGTCCCAGGTTTAATCCCTGCTACCACCACTTGCCATAATTCAGCAGTGCTGTGGCTAAAAATAAAAAGTGAATCTTGATGTTTACTCATCATGTGTTCTAAAACTCACCTAACTAACAAAACAATGAAAAACTAGCTATGTGATTTATAAACTGGAGAGGTTTCATTCCCCATTCTAATGCTGGCTTTTACAAGGATTATCTACTCATTAATATTGTAATTATTATCTCCCACCATCTAAGATAAAGCTTGAGTCTCCTGTCACTATACTTAAACACAAGCATACTAAGAAAATATCTTTGATCGAAATGAACCTCTGCCCTCCCAAGATTGCTGCTTATTAAAGCAATGTATAATTCTGATCTAAGCTTTTATTACACAGTGATTCCATTCTGCCACCATGACCAAAAGTTAATGGCTGCTGACCAAATTCTCTGTATTCATTTCACCTCTCCCCCCCCCCCCAATCTCTGTTAGGTTCTGAGCTCATGCCCAAAGCACTCTCCACCAGGATAGTGGGAGGCATTTGGTGGTTTTTCACACTTATCATCATTTCTTCGTATACCGCTAACTTAGCCGCCTTTCTAACAGTGGAGCGCATGGAATCTCCTATCGATTCTGCTGATGATTTAGCTAAACAAACCAAGATAGAATACGGAGCAGTGGAAGATGGTGCCACAATGACGTTCTTCAAGGTAGGTCCTTCTGGTTATCTCAGAAGTCTTTATTAGATGACAACAGTACAGAAAGAACATGATCTGCTGATGGTGAGGATGCAATGATGCTGTGATTAGTGCAGTCCAGCCAATACCTTCAAGGGCTTGGGACATCAACATTGAACTATATAACCATCCAAGCAAAAGCAGTTTTATAAGTGTGATTGAAAGCTCTCCAGTTACAATCATAGCTTCTATGCCACCAAGGAGGAATGAATACTTGCAATTATTACGAAGAATGTACTTTATATGTATACTGTTCTTTGTTTTTTTTTTTCATTTATACGTACTGTAAATTATTCTTTTCCTTTAGAAGGATTGGGGAAAGCTTACTCAATGGCAAGATTTTACTCCTAACAAAATTTTATCTTTGAATGAAAAATTAAACTAGTATACACATTATATATTTATGAAAACAAATGATCAGTTCAGACTTCAAAAGGTTTGACTATTCCCGGAGAGAACAGTGAGTATTTGTCATGTATAAAAAGTGTGCTTGCGCCAAGTTCCAGGCAGACATCTTGGACTCCTCTTTATTTCTATTTTCTTTTCTTTTTTTAATTTTTTATTTAAGAAAGGATTAATGAACAAAAACATAAGGTAGGAGGGGTACAACTCCACACAATTCCCACCACCCAATTCCCATAACCCACCCCCTCCCCTGATAGCTTTCCCATTCTCTATCCCTCTGGGAGCATGGACCCAGGGTCGTTGAGGGTTGCAGAAGGTGGAAGGTCTGGCTTCTGTAATTGCTTCCCCGCTGAACATGGGCGTTGACTGGTCGGTCCATACTCCCAGCCTGCCTCTCTCTTTCCCTAGTAGGGTGGGTCTCTGGGGAAGCTGAGCTCCAGGACACACTGGTGGGGTCTTCAATCCAGGGAAGCCTAGCCAGCATCCTGCTGGCATCTGGAACCTGGTGACTGAAAAGAGAGTTAACATATGAAGTCAAACAATTTGTTGAGCAATCATGGATCCCAAGCTTGGAATAGTGGAGAGGAAGTGTTAGGGAGGTACTCACTGCAAACTCTAGTGTACTTCTGCTTTCAGGTATATATTTTGCAGTAGTTTATGGATACGTGTGCACATAAGCTCTCTCTCACAGAAACTGGTGTATATCTAGGTTATGGGACTTTTCTTTCCACAGTTGATCTCACTGGGTCAGAGGAGAACAAGGAGATAATGTTAGATAATCACTTCCTAATTTATATTTGTTCAAATATTTTTACTCTCTTGCTGGATAGAATTTTTTAATAGTGTCTTACACATTAATTATTTCACCATTTTCTGGCTGACTTTTTTTTTCTTTTTTTTTCCATTCCTTTATATTTAGCTAAAGATACAGACATAGAGAAAGAGAAAGACAGCACAGCACTGCTCTAACATCTGTGGAGCCTCCCCTGGTACCAGTCTCATCCATGGTGCTCCTGTGTGGTGTTAGGGCTTGGGCCAAGTAATCCATGTGCGGTCAGGTGCATGCCCACTGGATTAGTTATTTTGTGACTGTTGGGAAAAATGTTAAGCATTAGTGTTTTCTTTCAAATGATCACACTAATGGAGTTGCCAATTCAAGTGCAGTAGAAGGGGTGAATGTATTTCCCTTTTTAATATGATTAACTCAAGTTATAAATCATCTTATTCCTTCAAACATACATCAAGTGTAGCATACAACAAGTATTCTGGGGCAAGTAATGTGTAATTCTCACTTCAGGGATATCTTAGTTTAGTTGAAGACATAAAAGGCTAACTCGTTGTAAAGCTCAGCATACTATAACTTGAAACAGCAATTTTGTCAAGTCATTATTTAATTTTATTGATAAAATATCTTAAAGACTTAAAGCAGAGGCTGGGTCCTGGTTGAGAGCACATGTTACAATGTGAAAGAACCCAGGTTCAAGCCTCCAGTCCCCACCTGTAGGAGGAAAGCTTCATGAGTGGTGAAACAGGGCTGCAGGTGTCTCTCGGTTTCTCTCAGTCTTCCCTCTCGAATTTTGGCTGCCTCTATCCAATAAATAAAGATAAAAGAAAAAAAAACAGCTAAACCAATTTTCAAAAAAAAAAAAAGACAAATCATCACTTTTAAAAGTTCTAAATGATAACAAGTGCCCAAAAATAGTAGTCAGATTAATATCATTTAAAAGTATATTTTGGGGAGTCCATGGCGGTAGCGCAGTGGGTTAAGTGCACATGGTGCAAAGCGCAAGGACCAGTATAAGGATCTCCGTTCATGCCCCGGCTCCCCACTTGCAAGGGAGTCTCTTCACAGGCAGTAAAGCAGGTCTGCAGGTGTCTGTCTTTATCTCCCCACCTTCTGTCTTCCCCTCCTCTCTCCATTTCTTTCTGTCCTATCCAACAGTGACGACATCAACAAGAATAACTACAACAATAAGAACACAGGCAACAAAAAGGAAATAAATACTTAATTTTTTTTAAAAAAGTATATTTTGAAAGCAAATGTATGATATAACAAATGAGCAAATGCATTTTATTATGTAGTTAGGAGATCATTATTTTTTAGTCAACTATCTCACTAACCAAATGTGAGCAAATTAGTATGTTCAGAAAGATGTTATTTAATTCTGCTAGTTAGAACTGATCAGTCTTCCCCAAATGACTACTTAAACTCAGTATATAATCTCCTTCTTATAAAACGTTTTGAAGGTATAGCTTGTTGAAGAAGAGCATTGCAGGGTCAATAGCTTTTCAGTGTAAATATATGGCATATTTAAATTACTACAACATCCAAAAAACTTTTGAAATTGAGTTTGTAAAATAGAACAAATAAAATAGCTAACACTGCTACTTGACACCAGAGGTATTTCTATTTTCACAATTTCTTCAGCATTAATATGATTTCTATTTTCCAGTATTTCAAATATATTAAACTGCAAAGGTCTTCTAGATTATCATAAGCAAAGTCTGTTTCTAAAGAGTCGTTTAAAATTCTTTTTCTTTCTTTTTTTTAAATCTTATTTAAGCTCATGTTCTCTCTCCTTTGTCTTTGCAATGGACTCTGTCCTTTCTTATTTTCTTGCTCTCTCTAGTGTCATTTTTACCGACCTTTACTGTTCATTTCTACTATCTGCATACTCTTTTATCTCTGTTTTTCTCTCAGACACACAAGATACCTCCAAATTCTGGAGAAAATTGGCATGAACAATTTCTCTTTCCAACAGCACAGACTCCTTTGAATTGAAACCTTCTGGATGTACACTAGTAACAATAAAAAACACAGAGATAATCACTAAGCTGGCAATTACTTTATGTTGCCAACATTTTCACATGCTGAATTCTTATTCTTGAAACTAGAAGAGAAAGACAAATTTAAAATAATATTAAATTATGTAATTTTCATGTAACTGAATGATTCCTAATTCAGCTTCATATTCTAGATTTTTGAACTGCCTGTCTTATTATTCATAGAGATCTGAAATTACAAAAACAAATCTCTACCAATTTGCAACTGAAGCAAATGTCTGCTTATTTTGAACCCCTACTAGGATCTATTATGTGTTATCTATTTACATTTGATATCATACTTTCATTTTAATTAAAAATACATATAAACACTCCAGGAAGTACCTGTAAGACACTGATTTCTAAAGGAATTTCCATCTTGTTTTTACTAACTTAACAATACCCCACTGTTAACTAATTGTTCCAGAATTCTCAATTCCAGAAAATCATTAAAAGAGTAGTATATTTTTTTACTATAGGTCAGGATACTGAAATCAAGTTAGTTGATGTTAAAAAAGCTAAGTCCTTTGTACTGAAAAATACAAGTAGGATTATATAGCTATTTTACAAAATAGAATAATTCACTTTACCAAAGTACTTGCATGAGTTTGTTCATTGAACTCACATGTATGTTGTCTTCAAGACAAGTTCTTTTTTCTTCTATACACCATATCTCACATACACATTATCCTCAGGGATAACCTAACATCACGACTATATATAGATAATGAAACAAAAATTGAGCAGATAATGTTTCTCCAGTGACCTTATGTGCGAAGAATAGACTGAGAGACTTAATTGAAAAATAGTGAAGTCAAGGAGTTGAAACATCCTTGAATCAAGGAACCAGACTGGGCTAGGAATGACATCTCATTTAGAGCTGAACATTACATAAAATGTTACCAAGTAACAAACAATTCCTTTTCTATGAAGAACAAAAATTGAGAGAATTAATTCATGTGGATTGTATGTTCAAATATAACTCAGCAAAGGCCTGGCTGGAAGTCTTAGGGTCTTTTTGGAAATTTGCTATATTTTTCAAGTGACTTATTTGTTTGACAAAACAGTGATGAATAATTTATTTTTTATGCAGCCCCATAACTCTAGATTTCCAAAATCTACAAATCCTTTCCTTGGGTTTATTCTACCTGGAAATTCTAACTTTGTCACATGTTTTAATTTAGTCTGTCCTTGTTAAAAAAAACAAACAAAAAAAAACACCACAGTATCATAATGGATGCAACCTGCATTTGCTGTTATTAAATACAATTCTGTCACACGTAGCAAAGATATTAGATGTGTAGCTAGTATTTAATATAAGATGCCTAATTTTTCTAAAAACATACAGTTTGTGTGTAATTTAGTAGGAATAAAGAAAACTGGGGGTGGGGGCAGGGTTGGGCACCAGGTTAAGCGCACATGATATGAAGCACAAGGACCAGAGCAAGGATCTCATCTCAGTTCAGTTCAAGCTCCCCACTATCTGACTTAGTCAGTTAATTTAACTATATTTACATAAGACTCTGCCCCTTGGAAATCCCTGATTTCTCTTCTCCAAATTGGAAAATTAAAAAATCAAATTAATGCTGAAGAAAATGTGAAAATAGAAATACTTACCCCTGGTGTCAAGCCCCAGTGATAATCCTACTGGGAAAGAAAGAAAAGAAAAGAAGAGAAAAGAAAAGAAAAGGAAGGAAAATAGATCTCTGAATAAAAGTGGCATATCAGGTACGTATGCCTAGCATTTTGAATGTAAAAACAAATATGCGTAAAAAATAAGGAACTACATCATAATGTGTCTTACTAACTTGCTAAGGAGTTAGTATTTTATCCAAAAACAAGTGCCTTGGAATAATTTTAAAAGATGCTAAGGGCAGGGGAGATAGCATAATGGTTATGCAAACAGACTCTCATGCCTGAGGCTCCAAAGCCCCAGGTTCAATCCCCTGCACCACCAGAGCATTGCTCTGGTAAAAAAAAAAAAAAATGTTAAGTCAGTCCGGTGGCATAGTAGAGAGCCCTGAGAATAAAAATGGATGTGAAAAAGAGTTAGATAGTAACTGCAAAATCTTGTACATAGGTGGCCCTGGTCTGAACCAGGATATAATAAGGAGAGCAAGGAGATATACAGGATAGAAAGTGGATATGTGTTAGGATATGGTTGAAAATGGTGGATACAAATGTATGATTTAATACAAACCCTTTTCAAAGAAATGATTATTGAATCTTTATGGAATAAACAGATATCTTGCAACCCAAATCCCTAAATGCATGGTGAAATCAGCACAGATAAAACATTACAGCCAAGGACTGGCGTAAGAATCCAGGTTCGAGCCCTCGGCTCCCCACTTACAGGGGAGTCATTTCACAGGCAGTCTGTAGGTGTCTGTCTTTCTCTTCCCCTTTCTGTCTTCCCCTCCTCTCTCCATTTCTCTCTGTCCTATCCAACAACGACAACTACAACAATAAAACAAGGGCAACAAAAGGGAATAAATACCTAAATATTTTTTTTTAATTATAGCCAATATGTTAACTATGCATGAGTTCACTAGTATGCAGCATACAAAGAAAGCAAATGGGCATACAGTAAAATTAACTTTTGAATTGTAAGACCAATTCATGGAAACTGAAAGAGGAAGTGAGATGGGATAGGTAAATTGGGACAATGGGAAAAAATGAACAACTGTACTAATGCATGGTGAAATTTAGAATTGGACTTTTAGCATTAAGTTATTGTAGCATATTTACAAGTTGGTTTTTCAGTAATGCACACATGAAACATATGATGTTGCAATGCAATAATATTTAAGTAACATGTAAGAATTAAGAATAACTATTTTATTGTAATCTTCAAACCACTTCACTGAGATTAATGGTTTATTGGATAGTTGTTGAGCTACAGGTGTGATTTCTTATTTCCTTGTGATAGGCATCTGCAAAAAAAACCCTCTCACCCCCAACTCAAGTCCTTTTCCACCAACATGCACCAGATTCCTTATGCCCTTTGAACCTCTTCCTTCTTCTTACCCAAAGTCCTTTGCTTTGGTGTAATAAACCACATCCAGTCCAAGTTTCACCATGTGTATTCCATTCTGTGTTTGTTTCTTAAGTTCCACCTATAAGTGATAAGTATTCACCCTTCTCCTTTTTGCTTGTCTCATTTAACTTGATGTTTCCATTTTTTTTCTTTTTTCTCAAGATTTCTTTGATGGACCTACATATTTTCTGACTCCCTAAAATTTTGTACCTTTTGTTCTGTTCTCCTAAAGAAATTTATAGGACTTTAATGGAGATTGCATTAGATCTGTAGATGGTTCTAGGTACAATAGTCATTTTGACTATGTGAATTCTTCCAATCCATGAACATGGTATATCGTTCCACTTCCTTTATCTTTTCTATTTATTGGTTATTGACTCATAATTTTCAGTACACAAATCTCTCCCTTGCCTTTTAGATTTACTCTTAGATGTCTGTTTTTTTGTTTGTTTGTTTTTTCTTTATGCCACTATAGTGAGTCAGATTTACTTCTGGATTTCTTCTTCTAGTTTCGTGTTTACATAGAGGAATACTACTGGGCTTTGTATATTAACTTCGCTTTATCCGTGAATAAGCTAAAATTCTCAAGGAATCACTAACTGTACCTAGAAATAGTGCTTCGACATGCATAGAATTAAAAAAGCTTTATGGAATTTTCTTTCAATTTCACTTATCAAATTCTTCCTTTATAACAACAGTAGCCAGGAAAATAAAGCAATTTATATTACATACAAATGGTGTTTTTTTTCTGACTCTATACTGTACTGTAGCTCAAAGGGGTAATAAACGGTACCATTCACCAATTGCTTTCCTGTCTCTAATATTGATTTTGCATTTGGCTCAAGCTTTATTATTATTTTTTATTAATAACCACAGTGATGTTGCTTCATAATCAACCAAATACTTTTAGTATGTAACATAACCATTTATTTAGTATCCTACTTCTAAAATTTGGAAGTCCAGATTTGCCTTCTATGTTTTCACTTGTCTTGATTGCTATTATAATCTGTATTCCTATCTGAGAGCGCCTTTGTCACTACCATTTCTTCTGTCTATGTGAGTTTTAAATGCTATAAATTTTAATTTTAACTAAACTAGAACTCAAGATTTTTTTAAAATGTGCCCCTGTCTATAATTAGTTATTACCACTTTGAACATTTAGAAGAAAAAAAAATCTACAATGCATTCCTACAGTTTCAGAGGTCTTAACAAAGTAACTCAAAGCAATATGCTTCATCTGATTTTTAATTAAGTACTGACACCATCATGAAACGATTTTAATGATGTTTTCTGGCTAGAGACAGTGAAGATTAGAAACATTTTCATTACACAAAAAATACAAAGTACAACTCATCTCTATCACCTCTAGATTTTATTCCCAAACTGGTCAGTTCATGTTAACTTATTTTCTCTTTGCTGTTCTTATGATTCAGATGTTTTCTCTGTCTTGTACACTTTGTATCATACTACTAAAAGCAGTCAGCTGTCATGTTGAATATTTTGTGTGAATATTTCTTTGACCAGTTCAAGAGATTATTAATCTTCTGTCTTCCAAGTTATGAAAATTTAAAGCATATTTTAAAATATTATTTCCCTTTCATGCAGTGATTCCTAACTTTCCAGCCTCCACAACTTATTTCACTGTTGTCTGTTATATGTGTCCTTAGTCAGAGTCTTATATGTTTTCTTTATAAAAGCAATTAATTTCTTTTATGAAATTCTGTGCAGTTATTCACTGACATAGTAAATATTGTATCTGTTGATGAAATGTCTATAACAGGGTTTTAGGTAGCATGGCTGATTCTTTTCAAAATTTTGTCATATTAAAATTATTAGATTAGAATATTTAAAAATTTCTTCAAAATATATAACCTTCTAGGACACATCCATTTTAACTGTATGTTAAAAGTCTATATATTTGGAATTGTAAGTTTTATGGTAGGAATGAGAGCAATTCACCTGGAAGAACATTTTTATATTTTGGTAGCTAGCAACAAAAAGGGGCTTTTTTTTTTTTTTGATCTATTTTTTTTTAACTGCATGCAAAATCTCCTTCTACAACAAGGGCAACAAAAGGGAATAAATAAATAAAATAAATATTTAAAAAAAAATCTCCTTCTTTAAGAGCACTCAAAGACTATTCTAAGTACTAACTCATAAATCTTTACAGTAACCCCTGAGGAAGGTAGGAAGCAGTAATTAAGCTCATTTAACAGATGAGGGAACTGGGCCATGGAGAGTTAAAGTGGTTTATTAATTATGAAAGTAATAGCGAAGGAGCTTGTATCAACAAAAAAGACAATAGTCAAGATATCATGGCGTAAGCATCAGGACTCAGAGGAGCCAAGTGCGTCAGTCATCTGTAGCTCATGCATTTGACCTCAACTGTTTCATCATATTAAGTCTCTACAGCATTTTCTTAAGCTGTCGGTGCAGAGGCTGTCATGCCATGTTCATTATAGTTTACGGTGTGTCTTGCTCATATTATTTCAATGGTCCCCTAAGATACACTATGCTGGTATGACCGTCTAAGTGTCTTTGTCTGGATTCCTCATATAGTATATATGTATAATGGTTCTTTAAAAATCGGAATGTTTTTTTCCTTCTTAAATGTCAGAAGAACATAAGTCATCTATGAAGTGAGAAACAGAACATAAAACATTGCTATATTTTTAGCAAGTGGATTTAAGAGCCAGGTGGTGGTGCACCGAGTTGAGTGCACACATTAACATGTGCAAAGATTTGAGTTGGAAGCCTACTTACCACCTGCAAGGGGATGCTTCATGAATGAATAGTAAAGCAAGTACTGCAGGTGTCTCTCTGTCTCTCTCTCTACCTATTTTCCTCTCCCCTCTCAATTTCTCTTTGTCATATCAAAAATAAAATAGAGTTAAAAAGGTAAAAATATCCCCCTGGAGCAGTGGATTCGTGGTATTGGATCCAAGCCCAGTGATAACGCTAGTGGCAATAGTACATATCATTCCTTAGATTTTTTTTTTAGTATTTTTTTTTTAAAAATCTGCAAAACATAATTTTTGTTGGCGTGTTTATTGTCAACAGTGGTAATGATGCATGCGTGATATACTTGCTGTGAATATGTTTACAAGTTAGTGAGATTTCAAAATGCCACATACAGTGTACTTTTCCTTTTTATAATAATACTTTTAATTGATTGATTTCTTGATTGATTGATTGATTTATATACTGGGTAGAAACAGTGAAACAGAGAGAGAGAGAGAGGGAAATGCCTGCAGCACTTTTCACCCCCACCCCCATAAAGATTCCCCGCAGGTGGGGACTGGGGGCTTGATTGTAGCCGTTGAGAGACATCATATCATATGTGCCTTCTGCCAATTGCACCACAACCCGACCCCTTATAGTGAGCTTTTTTTTTCCATATAAAAATATTTTAAAAGTTTGACTTTCCATATGTAGAAATTTTGTCTTAAATAATTCTTAAAACTGAGAAAAGTCATCTAAAATTACTTTGGAATTCTTATTTCATTTTGATCGAGACATTAATTATAGTTCCATACAACAGTATGTAAGTATAAGTGCATAATAGGTTGATCTGATATATTTATCTATTACAATCTGATTACCAGATCAGCACCATAAGATTTGTTTTTAAATTTTATTAGTGATTTAATAATGGTTGACAAGATGTGGTATAAGAGGGGTAAATACCATGCAGTATAAATACCACCATAGTTCTATGTCCCATCCCCTTCATTGGAAGGTTCCCAATTATTTATTTCTCTGTGAGTATGAACCCAGGGTCATTATGGAGTGTAGAAGGAAGGAGTTCTGGCTCCTGTAATTCCTTCTCTTCTGGACTTGTGCATTAACAGATATAATCATACCCTCAGCCTGTTTCTATCTTTTCCTAGTGGGGTAGGACTCTGGGGAGGTGGGTGGTGAGTTCTTCTGCCCAGGGAAGTCATATTGGCATCATGGTAGCATCTGCAACTTGGTGGCTGAAAAGCATTAAGATATAAAGCAGAAAAAATATTTAATTATCAGGAACCTAAAAATAAGAATATATCAGGTAATATTCGGAGTCTCCATTTTGAAAAAATCTAGGAAACCTGTTTTAGCTATATTCCAGTGGGTCCATGACTACTACTTTTTTTTTTGCCTGGGCTGGACAGCTAATGTGTAGGTGGGCTAAAAGCTGTGTTTGGGAGGATTATGTCAGAGCTGGGAATAGGAACAGAAAGCTGGGTCAGAGCAGAGAGTAGCTCCCAAATATGGGGAAAAGATATAAATACCATTAACTAGGCTGGGAGCATGGATTGCCCTGTCAACGTCCATGTTCAGCAGGGAAGCAATTACAGAAGCCAGACCTTTCACCTTCTTTGCACCCCATAAAGTCCCTTTCTCCATTCTTCCAGAGGGATAAAGAATAGGAAAGCTATCAGTGGAGGGGATGGGATACGGAGTTCTGGTGGTGGGAATTGGGTGGAGTTGTACCCCTCTTATCCTATGGTTTTTGTCAGTGTTTCCTTTTTATAAATAAAATTATTAAAAAAATATGCAAGGACCTGTGTTCAAGCCCCTGATCCCCACCTGCAGGGGGAAAGCTTTGCGAGTGTTGAAGCAGTGTTGCAGGTATCTGTCTCTCTCCCTGTCACCCCCTTATGATTTCTGGATATCTCTATCCAATAAATAAAGATAATAAAAATTTTAAAAATAAATACCGTTAACTGTAAACCCCATTGATTTGACCTAGGGCCCATGTCTATTCATATTTTGCACAGGAGCCTGTGTAACCTCTGCATCCCTGTTGGTCTGAGCTCACAGTCCGTGGTTATAACTAGGAACATTCTAGGCTGCACTCATTGCAGGACCCGTCTTCCTAGAGAGGCAGAGCAACTTGACCCAACCTCCTTTCAGAGAGTGAAGCAATTTCTTCCATCGTTATTCTGCATTGAAGGCAAGGTTCTGTAGAGGCCAACAAGTAGGTTTATGGTGTTCCTTATGGAGATGATCAGTGATAGTGGAGAGAGGGATCTGTTAGAGGTCTAGGCCCAAAATAACATTCCCTGACTAGGGCGCCAGAGGAATGGGTGGCCTGGTAGTGGCCAAAAGGGCCATCATTAGGATCTGCCTGTCTCTTGCCCTTATCCAGCTTTTGTGACCCTCACATTATCTGAGAAAATTAGACTTAGAGTGACTGAGGGAAGTGAAATGGGAAGGAGGTGAGGGTGAGGAGGGTATTTAGGTCAACATAGAGGGTATTTGGTTAAGTACTTTATGGTGTCATATTTAGGTTTTTTTCCCCTCCTCCTGGGATATTGCAGGGGCTCAGTGTTTGCACTATGAATTCACTGATCCTGTAACCATTTTTTAAAAATCTTTCTTCGATAAGACAAAGAGAAATTGAGAGAGAAGGGGAAGGTAGAGAAGGAGAAAGACAGGCACCTGCAGTCCTGCTTCACCGCTTGTGAAGCAACCCCCTCTGCAGTTGGGGAGCCAGGACTCGAACCAGGATCTTTGCATGGGTCCTTAGGCTTTGTGCAACATGTGCTTAACCTGGTGTGTCACCTGGCCCCCCCTTTTTAGGTCTTTCTACTTGCTTGATGCACTTATTGAGTCACTGAAGACTATTGCACACTTGTACTTTAAGGTTTATATTTCCCCCTACTTTATGGATATATGTGCACATCTGCCCTATTTCATGGGCCCTGGTCTGTATCTAGGTTCTGTGGCTTAGGAAGTGTGCTGCCTGACTGGAACTTAGAAGTCCTATATGAGCTAGGAAAGGTCTTACCCAAGTATTGGAGTTGGAGGGTTGACCTCCCAGGCCTGGAGTCTCTGGACACAGTCTGAATGAAACAGGTTGAGGTGGCACTGGTTGCATTGATTTGGTTGAGATCAGCAGATACAAGAGCAAATGGTCTGGATCAAGAGAATCTTGAAGGAAAACAAGACAAGCCTTAGAGGTTCCATCCAAGACCTTACCATGAGTTATGTCATTTTAATGCTATTTACAAATGACTATATTTATATACTGACAATGCTAGATGCTTCTGTTCTCCCTGGTCTAAGATTATAGCTGATTTAATATTTCATATAAACATTTATTGTTAGAAATGCACTAACAACTTAAGCCCAGTGTTGAAATTCAATCAGTTTACTATCTTGAAACATTAAGTGCTTAGATTAAAGGAATATACTCAGAACTGGGGTCTGTGCATTTTAAAGCTTGAGACATTCAAGCTATCTTCTCCTCATATTGATTAAATATGAGATTTATAAGACTGTGAATTAATAGGAGTATATATTAACACCATTCCTGCCATCAAAAGTCTGTGTCTCTACCCCCACCTCACAACAATGGAGCTAAAAATCTACCATTCTCTTACCCCCCAGAGTTTTTTTTATTAAATATTCTTTTTAAAATATATATATTTATTCCCTTCTGTTGTCCTTGTTGTTTTATTGTTGTATTTATTGTTATTGTCATCGCTGTTGGATAGGTCAAAGAGAATTGAAAAGAGGAGGGGAAGACAGAGAGGGGGAGAGAAAGATAGATACCTGCAGACCTGCTTCACAGCTTGGGAAGCAACTCCTCCTGTGGGGAATCAGGAGCTTGAACCCGGATCCTTACGCCAGCCCTTGTGCTTTGCTCCACCTGCACTTAACCTACTGCGCTACCGCCCGCCTCCCACCAGAGATGTTTAGTTTGGTGTAGTACTCCAAACTTAATCAAATTCTACTTTGCCTTTCTTCATTCTTCTGTTCTTTTTCTCAGCTTCTGTTTATGAGTGGGATTTTCCCATATTCATCTTTCTCTTTCTGGCTTATGTCACTTAACATAATTCCTACTAGCTCCATCTAAAATGGGTTGAAGAAGGTGGATTCATTATTCTCAATAGATGAGTAATATGCCATTGTGAGTATATATCACAACTTTCTCAGCCACTCATCTGTTGTTGGACACCTAAGTTGTTTGCAAATTTTGGCTATCACGGCTTGTGAACATAGCTGTGCACGTACCTTTTTGGATGGGTATGCCTTAGGATAAGTATTACTGGGCTGTATCATATGGGAGATCCATTTCTAGACTTGTGAAGGTTCTCCAGACTGCTCTCCACATGGATTGGGCAAATTTGCCTTCCAACCAAAAGTGCAGGAGGGTTCCTTTGTCCCCACAACCTCTGCAGCATTTGTTGGGTGAGATGGTATCTCATTGTTGTCTTTATTTCCATTTCTCTAGCAATCAGTAACTTGGAGCAATTTCTCATGTCTATTGGCCTTCTCTATCTCTTCTGTAGTGAATATTCTGTTCATATCCTCTCCCCACTTGTGAATTGGGTTATTTGCTTTTTGGTTGCTGAGTTTGATGAGCTCTTAATGTATTTTGGTTATTAGCCTCTTGTCTGATGTATGGCATATAACAATCTTCTCCATTCTGTGAGAAGTCTCTTTGTTTGGGTGATGTTTTATTTTGCTGTACAGCTTTTCAATTTGGTGTAGTCCCATTGCTTTATTTTTATTTTAGTCTTCTTTGCAGTTGGCTCTGTATCATCAAAGATACCCTTGAGATTTAGATGGGAAAGAGTTCCACCAATATTTTCCTGTAAGTATTTGATAGTTTCTGGTCTAGCATCCAGGTCCTTGATCCATTTGGAATTTACTTTCATGTGTGGTATAATTTGGTGGTTCAGTTTCATTCTTCTGCACATTTCAACGTTGGGGATGTTCTTAATAACTGTTTCAACTTTTTTCTCTGTGATTGGTCCATTGGTGGGAATTTCATTAAATTTGTGTATGGCTCTGGTAGTATATTTAATTTAATGTTGTTAATTATTCCAACGTATGAATATGGAATATCTTTCTACTTTGTGTCTTTTTCTATTTCCTTGATTAATGATAAATTATTTTTAGTATATAAGTCTTTCACTTCTTTGTTTAGGTTTATTTCTAGATACTTTATTGTTTTTTATGCTATTGTAAAATGGATTGATTTCTGTATTTCCTCCTCTTCTCACTTAGTGTTTACATAGAGGAATGCCACTGACTTTTGTCTGTTAGTTTTGGAGCCTGATACCTACCTCTATTGCCTCATAAGTTTCAAGAGCTTCCTGCTGGATTCTTTAGGTTTTTCTATGTATACTATCATATCATCTGCAAGTAGTGAGGGTTTGACTTCTTCTCTTCCAATCTGTATCCCTTTAAGTCCTTGCTCCTGCCTGACTGTTATGGCAAGAACTTCTAACAGTAATGGTGAATAGTGAGAAACCCTGTCTAGTAGCTGATCTGAGGGGGAATGCTGCCATTTTTTCACCATTGAGTATGATATTGGCTGTAAGTTTGCTATATATGGAATCTACCACCTTGAGGAATTTTCCATCTATTCCCATTTTTTGTAGTGTTTTTATCATAAAGGGGTGTTGGGTTTTGTCAAAGATTTTCTCTTCATCTATTGATATAACCATGTGGTTTTTGTTCTTGCTTTTATTGATATGGTGGATCAAGATGATTGATTATTATATGTATATTAAACCAACCTTGCATTCCTGAGATGAGTTTGGATAAGGGTTTATCGATTTTGTTTGCCCTTTCAAAGAACCAACATTTAGCTTCATTGATCTTTTATACAGTTCTCTTATTTTCGATGTTATTTATTTGTGTCCTAGCTTTAGTGATTTCTGTCCTTCTGGTTGCTTTAGGCTTCCTTTGTTCTTTTTTAAGTTGTACAGTCAGGCAGTTTCCTTGAGATTTTTCTTATTTCCTAACTTGCACTTGTATGGCTACGAGTTTTCCTATAAGTGCTGCTTTAGCTATGTCCTAAATATTTTGATAGCTTGTACCTTCATTTTCATTTGATTGTAGAAATATTTGAGCTTCTTGCTTGAGTTCCTCTTTAACCTAGTTATTGTTAAGCAGTGAGTTGTTGAGTTTCTATATTTTGTGACTTTTAGTAATTTTCTTTTTGTTGTTAAGTGTTAATTGAATTCAAATATGGTCTGAGAAGGTGCTTGGGATGATTTCAATACTCTTGAATTTGTTGTACAGTCTTTGTGGCCTAATATATTATCTGTCCTTGAGAATGTTCTGTGTGAATTCGAAAAGAATATGTGTTCTGGTCTCTTTAGGGTGTAGAACTCTGAAAATGTCTAGAAGAACTAGTCTGTCTATCTCTATAACTAATTTTCTTGTTTATTTATTAATTTTCTGCCTAGATGATCTAAGTGTGATAGTGGAGTATTTAAGTCTCCTACTATTAATGTGGTACTATTATTGTACAGACGTAGCTCTTTCAGAAGTATTTGATGTATTTAGAAGGACTGTCATTGGTTACATATATGTTAATAATTGTTAAGTCTTCTTGGTTGATTGATCCTCTTATCACTATGTAATGACCATGCCTATCTTTTATTACTTTATTTATTTTGAAGTCTATTATGTCAGAAGTGAGAATAGCTGTTCCAGGCCTTTTTTTTTGTGGTCCATTGGCTTGTATGATAGTTTCCATCCTTTCTCTTTGAGTCTATGTTTGTCTTGTTTAATTAGGTGGGATTTCTTCAGACAGCATATGGTTGGGTTGTTTTTTAGGATTCATCTTCTTTTTCTGTGTGCCTTTTAATGCTTAATTATAATATTAGCTAAGACTTTTATCTTACCATATAATTACTGTTTCTCTTCTTTTTTTTTTTCATTAGTGTTAGTGCTGGAGCTTGGTGTCTGCATATTATATCTATCCACTGCTCCCAGTGGCCTTTTTTTTTTTTAATCTCCTCCCGTGCTTTTCTTTCTTTCTTTCTTTCTTTCTTTCTTTCTTTCTTTCTTTCTTTCTTTTTCTTTCCACTTTTTCTTGATAGAGACAGAAATTGGAGGGAAAGGGAGTGATAGAGAGGGAGGGAGAAACAGAGACACCTGTAGCCCTGCTTCACCATTTATGAAACTTTCCCCCTGCAGGAGGAGGCTGGCGGCATCACCAGGTGTACCACCAGCTGATACCCCTTTCCTTTCTTCTTTGTGGTAAGAGCTCTTAAGATCTCTTATAGCCTGGAAACTGCTAATAAACAACTACTGACTATAATCACTATGTTGTACAATAAATTTCCAGGTTTTATATTTTGTCTTTTATTTTATATAGCAGAATCCTAGTCAAGCATAAGATTCATTATTTATTTATTTTGCTAGAACACTGCTCATCTCGGCTTAAGGTGGAGTTGGGAATTGAACCTGGGTCCTTGGAGCCCTAGGCATGAAAGTCTGTTTGCATAACCATTATGCTGTTTACCCCAACCCTGAATATGTTTTTTATCATTTAATCTCATTTAAATTTTAAATAATCCCATTTTATTGGTATCAATAGTTAATCCTTGATGATGTCTCTTATCATTTCTTTCATATTAGGTGAATGCTTTCCTGAGATTCAGACCCCACTAAGTACCAAAGGGTACACAATGATAAATATTACCCAAGTTCCTTTTTCTTTCATATTATTTCCATGAGTTCTGTTTAAAGCCTATTTTTATGGTTGCTTAGCAGGGAGCCGATTATAAATCAATGTAACACCTTACTCAGAAGTGTATATTCAAAATTCTCAGCAATACTTTAAGGTAGAACTCCTGTAATGTGGCCTCATCTTATTGTATTATCTTTAATTTTTGTTACACTACTGCCACTCCTATCCTTGGCATGGAAAAAACTACACTTATATTTACTGATTCGGTGGTAGAGATAAATGACTGCACAGTTCTAATTGGCATTTTCCTTTGTGTCACTTGAGAATTCTTTGATATCCTGCAATAGCTCCAAACTGAAACCAAATATCCCACACACATGACATTCTACTCTAAATTAGATGATGGAAAATCAGATACTATTTTTGAGAGAATGTTTGTTTACATATTAGTATGTGATTAAATAGTATATTTTGTTTGATAAGATGGGTATTTAAAGTGTCATTATATTATTAGCGTCTAATGTAGTTTTAATATTAAGTAGTCATGTTTGAAATAGATATTTAAGTCAACTTATTATTTTGCATTTCATTCACTGGCATAATTATGTGGTTATTTATACTCAAGGAGCTTGGCTCCCTCCCCTATCTTCATCTAACACACAATTTATTGTATGTGAGACTTGATCCTGTGTTTATTACAGGGATTTGCATAAGGCTTACAGGAAATCAACACCATTTTACTATGTCCCCATTGCAAGACAGAAAATGGTGCCTTTGAGTAAAGTTGCTTCATCAGACACTAGTTCAGCATGCCAAGTCACAGCTATCAATGGCAAAACAGCAGATGTGAAGGCTAGTTGGCATCAAAGCATATGAGCTGAACACTTTCCTATGGGAAAGAGAGTGCTTCATTACACTTTATCTGTACTAAGAATATTGGTTCTATCAAGCTGTCTGAAAATTAGAATATGATCTTTTTTACTACCCTAACTCTGCTGGGGTGAATTCAATAGTTAAAAAGTTGATGCCAGCCCCATTTTGGGAATGATAAGAAGTGATTAGAGTTGCAAAGTGTTTGAACTTAGAAGGAGCTGTAACTTTTAGCTTTTGTAAAATGTTCTAGGGGCAAAAATTTAATCCTGCTTTAATTGTTATGTTTTCAGTGTGTTAACAAAGAAGATTTGGAGCACTTTAATGGAAGAGAGAAGTTAGGTCTTTGAATGAAGTGTGAAATCTGAGAAGCAGTGTTTTCATTGCCTTGGAAAACAAATGCGTCAGATTGCTGTCCAGGATAACATAGACTTTCTTCCTTGTCTCTTCTCCCTCCTCTGTTCTGAGTAGGGGCCATTTTTGCTGCTTGTCAAGTCAGGATGGTGGCTGTATTGCACCTCATAAATCTTAGGAGCGAGGGCCTCACAGGGAGTGACACAACTAGGAAATCAGTTAATATCGTAATGCTGCAGTGGCAGTGGTATGTCAAATGCTGGATAATGGATAATAGTTGTCACTGTAAGAGTTTGTAGCCAGTGGTTATACAGTTTGAAGAAAATTCGAGAAGGATATATATTTTTAGATTCAAAAACTAAGCTGAGATTAAAAAACTGAAGACGGTTATTTAAGAATTGAAAATTTGTGGAATGATTTCTGAGATTAAAAATGATAACTGGCATGTAAAGCTGATGTCAAGCAAGCATCATTGGGCGTGTCTGAGTTCACACAGATAAGCAGACAAAATTCTCTGCTTTGTCAGCACCGTGAAGAAATTATGTTTATTGATTCAGTGGCTAAAAAAAGGTTTATGAATTGTGCACACTCATTTTTGTTCATTGAAGCAGAGTAGTCCAACTTTAGAGCTTCAAAAAGAACTATTGTCTTATTCTTTCAGTTTTGTCTGCTCATTACAGTGTTAATACTCTTGTTTTTAATACTCTGGATTTTGTACTTAATCCAGAATATCCTGGACAGTTAAAGTTCTTGATTTTCTGTGCCTCATAATGTCTTTCAGTGGGGGAAGGGAGCTATTCTTCTGTTGTAAGTGTGCTTTAAATTAGTGTTTATGATCAGTAGAATTTTCTGGAATTCATTTCTCTTCCTAGACATTTCAAAAGGCTCAAGTAGCAACAACAAGTAGCAACTATGTTCTTTGTTGAGAGCTAATTGAAGACATCGCATAATAGTTAAGTAAGTGCTTTCAATATATAAGAAAAACTAAAAATTTACTTTTACTATTTACTACTGCTATTATCTTTGAGATGTCCTAATACAAAAATAAAACCTTTCCACCTTGGAATCATGAAAAATGGAATATAAATCCTTTTAGTACTCAGTGATTTTGATCATTCCGTTATACATATTCACAAATAGTAAACACTAATAATAAATCAGTCCTAGTTTCTCTCTCTCTCTCTCTCTCCTTTCTTTCTCTCTTAGAACCACATAGATTGGAAAAAGGACAAAATGAACTTTGGACCTCAGTAGTAGGTTTTGATTATTTAAAGACAAATATATATATATATATATATTTACATTATATATATATACATATATATATATATATATATATATATAGAGAGAGAGAGAGAGAGAGAGAATATAACATTAGTGCTAAATGTATGAAGTTTGAAGAGGTCAGATTTTTATAATGACAGGCATTCCCATCTTCTGTAACATTAGTAATTGTGGAAGTGCCTACAGTTATTTAGGTGACTAACACAATTGTGATCTCTTGTATGATGTTTCTGTATTCTGAAAAACAAAGAGTAGTTTCATAAATAGAGAATTTCTCAAATGAAGGTGCCAACCTAAGTGTGCATGTGTGCATTAGTTACTGTGCTTTCTTGGAGTAAGACATGCTGCCTTAATTGGAGTTAAATTATGCATAATTATATAATTTATTTTTTCTTTTACCCAGTCTCCCTATTAAAGCTGTTTTAGTGAAATAATAGTTCAGGGGTGACAGTAAATTGTACTATTATATTTCCTGACAGCAGCTGAATAATAATTTGATTGTTATTAATCTGTTGTATATACATAGCACTAGTATATTTCCATGAAAAGATTTGATTATCTCTGAAGGTAGGTGTCTCATTTATTAAATATTGTAATTAAAGCTAATTAGAGGCTACACAATGAATTAGTTTGATTTGAGTCCCTTGACTATTTTTCAGAATACCATGAGTTTATACTTTATTTTAATTCATTACTAAAACAACTGAATAAAGGCCAAAGATTCAGAATGCAAGTTTAATGTGGATATAAAAAGATTGTTGAGTCAATATAATTCAGTTTAACGTAATGATTAAATGCGTAAAATTAAACAGCTGCGGCATGAAATACTGCATCTGTCACTCACTAAGGATTTAGTTAACCTCTCCAGCCTTCTGTTTTCTTACCGTAAACTGGGGTTATAACTATATTTCTTATAGATTATTTATACAAAGCACAAAGCTTGTAATAAATTTTCAGAATGTACCTACCTTTGTCCTTATTGTAGTGATCTAATGGAAGAGTTATTAACAGATGAAATAACCTACCCTAATATCAATGCTTGTGTTCCTGGAAATTACAAAGTTTACCTATGGTTCATGTCAAAATCTGGGACACAAAGGCATTTTTATGGCATTGCTTGTCTATGATCAACATCAAATTATCAATGACATAAAAATGCATTTAATGTGAGTTATAGGTGAAGTGTGCCTTTACACAGCTATTCAGGATTACTTTTTAGAGGACTAAATTCAGCTTCATCCACATATGTGACATGCATGGCCTCTAATTAATTAAGATTTGATGAAGGTTTGAAATTTATTTTGAATAATGAGCCATGTTTACAGTTAATTCAGAAACAGAAAAAAAAAAAAAAAAAACCCTCCCTTCTCTTTCAGTGCTAGAAGGAAATAACCCAACCAGATTCCAATAGAAACTTGAGAAAAGTGATCATTTAACATGGTCTCAATTAAAAAACGAACACATCTAAAGTAGCCCAATTTGTGGTTTACCCCACACATTCTCTTAGGCAGATATTTCAGAAACACACCCCCCAAGTTTAATGGTGATCTTTAAAATGCACAGACTGAAGAAAGTCCTGATGGACTGAACAACCATTCATGACTGTGAAGGAAAGAAAGTAAAAACTACTTTACAGAAGGCAAGAAAATTCATTCTAAAAAAAAAAAAAAAAAAAAAAAGCCTAGCAAGTAATCATTAGAAATGAGTAACACTTCTAAAGTCAGAAAGGGTTCTGCATTTGAAGATTCTCTGAAAACCAGCTTTGACAGAAACATATTCTGAGAGCATCCTGGGTCTGTGTGTTACCTCTGACTGAACCCAGCAGCATGTGAGTGAGCATCAACCTGACAGGCTTTATTTCAGAGCTGCTCTTTCTCTGGGGGCCTAGGAATTATTTTGAGTGACTGTAATGTGTATAATTCTATGTCTTTCTAGTAAACCCCTATGGTAAAAAAAAAAAAACATTAATTTTATTGTGAAAGTAAATATAGTAGTCACACTCTACATTTTTCTTTATTCCTTTTTTTTTTTTTTTTTTGGTAAGTAGACATACAATAGCTGTCTTATACATTCTTCTCATTCATTCATATTTGCCATTTACTTTTTCTATCCGGATTTCAAGCCTAATGTATTGTTTCTGCTATATTTTAAAACTAAGGACGATTAGAGACACATTTAAACATTTTCTCCCCTGCCCCTTCTCATTGTATTGGAGAGTACTTTTTTCCATTTGCTGCCCCTGTTGTTATAATTATTGCTGTTGTTGGATAGGATGAAGAGAAATGGAGAGAGGAGAGGAAGAGAGAGAGGGGGAGAGAAAGAGAGACACCTGCAGACCTGCTTCACCGCCTGTGAAGCGACTCCCCTGCAGGTGGGGAGCTGCGGGGGTGGGGGTGGGGGAGCAGAGGGCGCGGGGCTCGAACTGGGATCCTTATGCAGCTCCTTGTGTGTTTTGCCATGCTACCGCGTGGACCCCTTCAAAGATTTTTTTTAACTATCTCAGGGTATGAAGTAGTCTTTGTTTTGATATAGTTTTTAATAAAATATGAATAGCTGCTGAAGACAAAATGTGACTGCAAGGGAGTCGGGTGGTAGCGCAGCCGGTTAAGCGCAGATGGCGCAAAGCACAAGGACTGGCATAAGGATCCCGGTTCGAGCCCCCGGCTCCCCAACTGCAGGGGAGTCGCTTCACAGGTGGTAAGGTCTGCAGATGTCTCTCTTTCTCTCCCCTCTCTCTCTTCCTCTCTCCCCCTCTCTGTCTTCCCCACCTCTCTCCATTTCTCTCTGTCCAACAAGGGTAACATCAGTAACTGCAACAGTAAAACAGCAGGGCACTAAAAGGGAATCAATGAATAAATATCTCTAAAAAATAAGAAAAAATGTGACTCCCAGAACTTAAAAACAATGATATTTTATTAAACTTTCATTGATGTGCTTCAACGTTGGAAACTGATGATGTGTACAATATTTTCCACTAAACACAAAACTATATGAATCTTTGCGCTATGCAGAATGCTGTTCTTTGTAGAACAGGTGAGTGGTGAGTGTGTCAGCGGCACAGCAGCAGTCTATTAACAGCAGGGGTGAGCTCAGCTTCAATAACGCATTTGTTATTATCTGATACTGTAATATATGTATTTGTATACTCTGTGCGAATAATATGTTGCAGTGATGACTTTCATTCCTTACTGATAATTAAAACATGATTTTTATTGAAGGAGATTGATGGCTTACAGTCAGTACAGTTGTTAGTACATGTGCAAAATTTTTCAGTTTTCTGCAAAAGACTCGTTCCCAGGCAGGGTCCTCCTCCTCCATCACACAGCAGGACCTGAAAGCACCCCACACCACCCAGAGTCCTTAACACTGGTGCAGATCCTCAAACCCAGTCCAAGATCTACTCACCTATCATGATTCTTTCCAGCTCCATCAAGATGAGATGAAGAAGGTGAATTCATCATTCTTAAGAGCTGAGTACTACTCCATTGTGTATATATATATACCATAATTTCCTGAGCCACTCACCTGTTGTTGGACACTTAGGTTGCTTCTAGAGATCTACGACCAACAGACATGAAAAATACTCTAAGTCATGGATTGTCAGAGGAATGGAAATAAAGACAACAATGAGTTACCACTTCACCCCTGTGAGAATGTCATACATCAGAAAGGACAGTAATAACAAATGCTGGAGATGTTGTGGGGGCAGAGGAACCCTCCTGGTTATGCTGGTGAGGATGTCAATTGGTTCAACTCCTGTGGAGAGCAGAATGAAAAAGATACTTTCGGGAGTCCAGCAGTAGCACAGCGGGTTAAGCGCACAAGCGCAAGGACCGGCGTTAGGATCCCGGTTCGAGCCATGGGCTCCCCACCTGCAGGGGAGTTGCTTCCCAGGCAGTGAAGCAGGTCTGCAGGTGTCTGTCTTTCTCTCCCCTTCTCTGTCTTCTCCTCCTCTCTCTGTTTCTCTCTGTCCTATCCAACAACATTGAAATCAATATCAACAATGATAATAACTACAACATAAAACAACAAGGACAACAAAAGGGAATAAATATTTTAAAAAAAGAAAAAGATACTTTCACTTTAATACAAATAAAAATTATGTTTCTGGCTTAGAAAGTAAAGATAGGCAAATGTTTAAATTAAAAACAAACATACTGTGGAAACAAAATAGAGCAGAAGTGAGTTCTGTAACTGGAACAGTGAAGAAGAAAAGAGTCTGGAGGAAAAAAAGATTCACAATCTATAGCAATTGCACCTGCTGAAGTAGATCAAAGCAGAATTGTTTGTTGTAGGAAAAAATCGGGAAAGCAAGAGATGAACTCAGCATGAAGAGTGGATGTCTTACCATCCGTGTACCACATGGGAGTATCACCTAGGAACATCATGTAAAAGTAACAAATTCCAAGAGAAAATGACACTGTGGTGTCTCTCTCATTCTCTCTCTCCATAGTCCTTTGCACACTATCCACTTATCATCACTTCTTCTTCTTCTTCTTTCCTTTAGTTATCACACGTCTGGGTTAAGATCTCTGGATCTGTTGTTTATTATTATTTAAATTTCATATGAGAGAGTTTTACCTAAGAGAGAGAAGTTGGAGCACGACTCCAGTCCATCCAACACTGGGACAGGCACAGGGAGCTCGGCCAAAGTTCTGTGCCCCTATGTCACCTCCGTTGTTCTCACAAAGTGATAGACATTGTTTAACCATTCCTTTTGTTATTTCATGTGCTTTTATATATATATATATATATATAGTAATTTTATTAGTTATTTAATATTGATTTGTAAAATTATGGGATAACTGGGGTATAATTCCACACCATTACCACCAGAGTTCTGAGAGCTCTGTGTCCCCATTCCCTCCATTGGAAACTTCAGTAGTTCTCCCAAGGTCACAGATGTGAGTTGACTATTATTTCTATGACTATATTTGCCTTTTATTTTTTATTTTCTTTTATTTTAAATTTTTATTTATAAAATGGAAACACTGACAAGACTATAGGATAAGAGGGGTACAACGCTGTTGTTTTCGACGGGCTAGGTTGTTTTCGCCGGGCTGGCTTCACGGGCAGGTAACAGACGACCAGGGACTCATGGTTGAGCTGTAGGCAGTATCTCTTTATTCATGCAGGACGCAGCACAATCTAAGACGAGCTAAGCTAAACTCAAGTACCCTAAAACTCACAATGCTGTCTTTATATATAATTGCCAAGTAGGGTGGAAACAGGATGTGACATAGAGAGGGTGGAGAGAAAAGTGACTGGTGAAAATCAGAGTGTGACAAGGAGGGCAGAGCAGGCGAGAATCCTATCACTGAACCACCAATGCCCTGGAGGGAGGGTGGTGCTTTATGTAAATGTAAAAGTGATTTATGTAAATAGACCAAAGCATTGAATGGGATTAAATCTATCCCTATATAGGCATATGGTTAAGCAGAAGCCAGGGGGAGCGGGCATACTATCCAACACAACGCCACACAATTCCCACCACCAGAACTCCGTATCCCATCCCCTCCCCTGATAGCTTTCCCATTCTCTATCCCTCTGGGAGTATGGACCCAGGGTCACTGTGGGATGCAGAAGGTGGAAGGTCTGGCTTCTGTCATTGCTTCCCCGCTGAACATGGGCGTTGACAGGTGGATCCATACTCCCTTCCTTCTCTTTCCCTAATGGGGCAGGAGTCTGGGGAGGCAGGGCTCCAGGACACATTGGTGGGGTCCTCTGCCCAAGGAAGTCTGGTTGGCATCATGGTAGCATCTGGAACCTTCCTTTCTTTCTTTCCCTCCTTCCTTCTTTCCTTCCTTCCTTCCTTCCTTCCTTCCTTCCTTCCTTCCTTCCCTCCTTCCTTCCTTTCTTTTTCCTCCAGGGTTATTGCTGGGGTTTAGTGTCGATACTACAAATCCATCAATCCATCAATCCACTTCTCCTGGTGGCCCCCTTTCCCCCCCATTTTATTAGATAGAGAAAATTAAGAAAGACTATACTTTCAGGAATCATTTCTATAGTTTGTTACTAGAGAAACTGAGAGAGGAGGGGCGGTAGAGAGACAGAGAGACACCTGAAGACCCGCTTCATTGCTTGTAAAGCTTCCCTACTGCAGGTGGTGGGCAGAAGCTCAAACCCAGGTCCTTGCACTTAGTGCTACAACACTTAACCTGCTGTGCTACTGCCCGTCCCCTCATGAGTTCCCATTATCTAGATTCTACAAATGAGTGAAGCATCCAGTTTCACTCTCACCTCCTTCTGTAGCTCACTAAAAACATGTTTTTGTTTAATTTCTTTGTTTTTATTTTTACTTAATGCTACTCAACTCTGGCTTATTGTATTGTTCCTTAGATGTACAAGTCTTTTTTGCATAACCATTACGCTATCTTCTCAGTCCTCAGATCTTGCCTCTCATATAACTGATGAGTACTCCATTGTGTACATATATCATCTCTTTTTTTATTCACCTGCCTTGGGCACTTGGTTTGTGTTCTGCTTATCTTGACTATTCCAAATGGTACAGACATAAATGTATTTTTCAGATTAGCGTTTTGTCTTCTTGAGACAGATACTAGGAGCGAGATGGCCAAGACACAGGACAGGTCTGTTTTTATTTCCTGAGATATCTATATACTGTTTTTCACATAATCTGCACCAATTTACAATCCTGTCAGCATACAAGGGCTTCTTTTTCTCACAATTGGCCCAGCACTTATTATTTCTGGCATTATTAATATAAATCACTCTCAGGTGTGAAGTGATATTTAATTGCTCCACTAACTTACATTTCCCTGATAATAAATGATAGTCATTTCATATGTTTCTTTTCCCAACGTACTTGATATTATTTATTGAAGAGATTCACCTTTCTCTTTTTTATTTTCTGGGCTCCTGTATTGTAGATTGACTTTCCATACAATCAAGAATTTATTTGTACTCACAATTCTATATCATGAACAATTATCTGTCCAGGAGTGGTGCAGCTGTATATGCATGATGTCCTTGTCACACACACACATACACACCTAATTTATCATCACAACAGAAAAATCTCATTTACAAATAATAATTTAGAAACAACTAAACTTTATTTATTTTTTAATTTCTTTATTGTGGGATTAATGTTTTATATTCGACAGTAAATGCAATAGTTTTTACATGCATAACTGTTCTCATTTTTCAAAACAACAATACAACCCCCACTAGGTCCTCTGTCATCCTTTTTTGGACCTGTACTCTGCCCCCACCCACACCAGAGTCTTTTACTTCGGTGCAATACACCAACTCCACAACTAAATTTTAAATAGGTCTCTCAATGCTAAGCAAACATGCTGGGAAATTGTATGTATTTGTCAAGGCTTTATTATCTAGGCTGACTTTTTTCCGTGTAGAAAGAGGAAGTGACACAGAGAGGGAGACACCATGGCACTGGCTATTACCCAAGTGTGCTGTGCTGTAACTTTCCTGTGTTGCATTCTAGGACCTCAAAGCGGGGTCCATCACAGGATATGCTGATACCCTCTGAGGTGAGCTCGCTCACCAGCCCTGAACATTTTAACAATCTCTTCTTTTCAAACGGATATTATAATCCAAGGCAAATAGAATTTACTTTCCTAATTTCTACAATTTTCTATAAACATTTGTAATGGGAGGGGAAAGTCCTTTTATTGGTTCTTGTAAGCTGAAAAAAAGTCTTAACATCAGATTGTCAAGTGAATGAAACTATAAAAAGTTTAACTGTCCTTCCCCATTCCTTTCTTCTTCTTTCCATCCTTTCCTTACTTCATTGCTTTCCCTCCCTCCTCACCTCTTTCCCTCCCTTTTCCTCTCCCTTCCTCTCCCTCCCTCCCTTCTATCCTTCCTTCCTTCCTCCATCCTTCGTTCCTTCCATCCTTCCTTCCTTCTTTCTGGTTTTTGATGAGAGTACTGCTCAGCTCTGGTTTATGATGGATGAGGCTGGGGAATGAGACTGGCAATTCAGCCCCTCAGTATGTGTGTGTTACTTTCTGTATAACCATTATGCTTCTACACAGCAGAAGTAGGTCTTAATTTTCTTCTTTTTTTTTTTTTGTCACAAAAAAAGAGCAAAGTCATAATGAGTGGGTGAAGAGTTAAACCCCTGAGTCTGCTCTTTAATTTCATTTAGATTTAGATTACTAACTGCTAGAATTAAACTTAACCCAATCTCTCAGTCTATGGCCATTTCCTCTCTCCAAGGTCTCACTAGACAGACCAATTTGAGGCTCAACTATGTAAAGATTCAGTATGACTAAGTAATTCCTGAAAATTCTCAAGTTACCTTCTGAAATAACTTCCCTGAAAGATAAGGGATTAGGGGTTATGTGATGGTATGCCTGTCTGGTCACACTCATTATCATGTATTTCAAGCCCTGCATCCAGACCCAAGAGGAGAAATGTTCACAGGCAGTGGTACTATGCTGTGGTATGGTTTCTTCTCTCTCTGTTCTCTCTCTCTCTCTCTCTATTTCTCTCTCCCCTCTATCAAAAAATAAAGATTACAAAAAACACCAATTCTTTAAAAAATTCCTCTTTCTACATGTCTTTAAAAAGAGCTTTTGGATAGACGGACTCAGTCAGTTATGGGCTGTTACTAGGGAAAGTACAAAATGATGATTTGAGCAAACTTAAGTTACTGCTTCTCCAAGAGTTGATATTTTCAGGTTTCCCCATACAAACCTAAGTTATTCATGACAGATTTAAATATCTTGCAAGAGGACAGTCTCTTCTCAGGTTCCGAGTGCCTCTTCCGAGTGCCTCCAGTTAAATAATCTTTAAATGTAACATTCCTAGTGGACAGAAAATTCTGCTCCATTGTGAACTTTTTCTTTTTCACCATATTCTTTTATATTCTAGAACAAATTACACCTTTGGACATTTTTTTTAAAAAGCTCAAACATAAATGAAGTTCAGTTCTCTTGTCCTCATCACTGACAACACTCTCTACTACTCATATAACTTCTAAGGAAATAACCTAACTTCGGGGGCCAGGCGGTAGAGCAGTGGGTTGAGCACACATGGCTCAAGGACTGGTATAAGGATAGGCTGGAGCCCCGGCTCCTCACCTGCAGTTGGGGGGTCGCTTCACAGGAGTTGAAACAGGTCTGGAGGTGTCTTTCCTTCTCTCACCCTCTCTGTCTTCTCCTGCTCTCTCCATTTCTCTCTGTCCTATCCAGCAACAACAACAGCAACAATAACAATATCAACAGGGCAACAAAATGTGGAAAAAATGGCTACCAAGAGCAGTGGATTCATAGTGGAGTCACTGAGGTCCAGCGATAACCCTGGAGGCAGAAAAAAAGAAAAGAAAAAAAACTTCTATTTCACAATAAAGGGATATATATGTATGTATGTATGTATGTATGTATGTATGTATGTATGTATGTATATGTGTCCCATTCCCTCCACTAGAAACCTTCCTTATTCCTTATCCCTCTGAGAATATGGACCAACATTCTTTATGGAGTGCAGAAGGTAGAAAGTCTGGTTTCTGCAATTTCTTCTTCGCTGGACATGGGTATTGGCAGGTGGATTCACACCCCCAGCCTGTTTCTGTCTTTCCCTAGTGGGGTGGTGCTCTGGAGATATGAGGTTCCAGGAAGCATTGGTGAGGTTGTCTGCCCAGGGAAGTCTCTTTCTCCTCCCCCCCCCCTCAATTTTTCTTTGTTCTATCAGTTAAAAAGAAGGAAACAGAGGGAGTCGGGTGGTGGCTCAGCAGGTTAAGCGAATGTTTCAAATGCAAGGAAAGGCATCAGGATCCCAGTTCGAGCCCCCGGCTCCCCACCTGCAGGGGGGTCACTTCACAGGCGGTGAAGCAGGTCTGCAGGTGTCTGTCTCTCTCCTCTGTCTTTCCCTCCTCTCTCGATTTCTCTCTGTCCTATCCAACAACAATGACAGCAATAACAACAACAATAATAATAACAATGATGACAACAACAAGGGCAACAAAAGGGAAAATGAATAAAATTTGTTTAAAAAAAAGGAAAAGGGATGCCAGGTGGTGGCACACCATGCTGAAAAAGACTTGGGTTCAATTAATTAAAATTTATTATTATCATGTGCAAAGACTTGGGTTCAATCCCCTACCCCCCGCACCTGCAGGAGAGCTTCATAAACAGTCAAGTACTGCTGTGGCTCTCTGTCTATCATCTATCTATCTTAGCTACCTATCAATCTATCAATCTGTTTATCTCCCTAGTTTCCATTTTACCTCTTGATTTTTCCCCATCTCTATCCAATAAAATAAAAACAAAACAAAATAAAGAGAAATGTTTCTTTTTGTTGCAGGGAGATAGGACATGGGACATTGGTAACCCACTGCGCCTACCTGACAGGTGCTAGAAACACCAACAGCTAGGGCTGAGAAGTGTTCAGGTCAAGAAAAGAATTCATACACAAAAAAAGAATTCCTATTTGTTAGAGGCTGTGAAACTGTAATATTTTTAGTTATTGTCTTGTTGGGTTTTGTACCCAATGACTTCATTTTGGGACTGTTGCTGCTTTTTTTTAGATAGAGAATAGCACAATGCTTGAGTCAGCTATGCTACCTTCCTTTCTTCCTTCCTTCCTTCCTTCCTTCCTTCCTTCCTTCCTTCCTTCCTTTCTTTAATGTTTATTCATTCCCTTTTGTTGCCCTTGTTGTTTTCTTATTACTGTTATTGATATCATTGTTGGATGGGACAGAGAGAAATGGAGAGAGGAGGGGAAGACAGAGAGGGGAGAGACAGACAGACACCTGCAGACCTGCTTCACCGCCTGTGAAGCGACTCCCCTGCAGGTGGGGAGCCGGGGACTCAAACCAGGTTCCTTACACTGGTCCTTGCACTTGGTGCCACCTGCGCTTAACCCACTGCTATTATTTAAAAATTATTTTCTGAGTACTTGTGAATCTCTAGTTTATATAATTACTTATTTCTACAGACTAACTAGAAAGTGATTCAATTTTTGTTTGAGATGTGATAATTTGATATATCAATTTCCTCTAGAAATAATAATCAAGTTCTGTTTCAGGTGCAGACAGAGTCATACAGTCAAAAGACATAAAGCATTTTCCTAATTAATTAAAACTTATTAGCAAACAGAGACAAAGTTTGATCAACCAGACTTCAAGTCAACTTTAACTCCACAGAGAATATATGTCCATCATTCATCTGACAGGTTACCAGATGGCCAGAACAGAAAACTAAATCCTCAATCACTGTTGGTTTCCATAAGGAATAATGGTCAGACAAGACCAAGAAACAGAAAAATACAACAATGCTAGAGGAAAGGGAGATGAAATTGAATTGAGTGAGTTACAACAGATACATTTATATTGAAAATTAGATTCAATGTGGTATGTTTATTTTATTTCCTTTATTATTATTATTGTTGTTATTTTAACCAGAACACTGCTCAGCTCTGGCATATGGTGGTACAGGTTATTGAACCTGGGACTCTGGAGCCTCAGGCAGGAGTGTCTTTTTGCATCACCATTATGCTATCTACTTCCTTTCTTATGTTTTTTTGTTTATTTTATTCTAATGAGAGGGAGAGATACAGACCAGATTACTGCTCAGCCCTGGTTTACGGTGGTGCAGGGAACTGAACCTGGGAACTCAGAGCCTCAGGCATGAAAGTCTTTTGGACAACCATTATGCTATCTTTCCAGCCCAAGTATGTATACTTAGTACCCACTAAAATAATTTGTGCCTTGGTTTCTGTAATCCATAAACATATTTATCCAGCAATAAAATTTATATTGATTTTTTTATATGAACACATTTGACTGTATTGGTGAGTGAACTATAAAGACACTAACTCATTTCTAAAATTTTAAAGAATACATAAATTTCATGCAAATGTAAATTAAGCACATGATAAAGCTTATATTACTTATGTATTATGATTCAAAAGAGAATTTGGGGAGTACACATAGTCAGGAAGCCTAAAATACATTTGCTACTAGATAAGATCCTTTAATTCAATTAAAAAAAAAATCTTAACTTAAGTAAGTCAAAATGAGAAAGATTAACACCTTATGATTGCCTTCATATGTGAGAAAGAAATATAGAGAAAGAAAAAACACAAATAAAAGAACTAAATAAAACCCAAACAGTAAATGTTGAAACTTTCATCAGTTAGTGGTTACCAGGAGAGTTGAAGAAGGTGGAATGCAACTGTTCAGTGAAGATCAGAAATTGGCTTTCTATACCTATTCTCATCATTTTTCCCAGTGGTGAAATTAAGGTGGTACATGTACACAATGATTTTCAGTGAATTGTAATTGAAACGGAGACATATAATGCATTCAGTGTATTTAATAATGTAATAATTCTTCAATGAAAAAGTAAATGAATACATTAGAAGAAAGTAAAGTTTTTGTGCACTAAATATCACATATATAAATATATTTACAATTGAGGACATCATAGTAAATTAGCAGAATAGAATTTACACCTATTTATTAGTGTATATGCCACATGGATGAATTTGAGATATCTGTGAAAGCTATACAGATAGAACTAGAGAATCTAAATATTTGTTAGAAAATATCTGTGAGGGAGTCGGGCGGTAGCACAGTAGGTTAAGTGCATGTGGCGTAAAGCACAAGGATCCCAGTTTGAGCCCCCGGCTCCTCATCTGCAGGGGAGTCGCTTTACAGGCGGTGAAGCAGCTCTGCAGGTATCTATCTTTCTCTCCCCCTCTCTGTCTTCCCCTTCTCTCTCCATTTATCTCTGTTCTATCCAACAACGATGACAACAATAAAACAACAAGGGCATCAAAAGGGAATAAATAAATTAAAAAAAAAAAGAAAATATCTGTGAGACTTAAAGGGGTGTGTGTGTGCATAGAGCAGAATTAGGCAAAGAATTTCTTCAGATAACAACCCAGGCCTGACACCTGTGAAAGGGGGAAAGGAAGGAAGACAAAAGGGATAGGAAAATGTTAGGATTGGGACTGGGTGGTGGCACACCTGGTTGAGCGCACATGTTACAGTGTGCAAGGACCCGGGTTTGAGCCCCCAGTCCCCACCTACAGGGGGAAAGCTTTGCGAGTGGTGAAGTAAGGCTGCAGGTGTCTCTCTGTCTCTCTCCCTCTCTATCTCCCTCTTCTTGATTTCTGGCTGTCTCTATCCAATACATAAATAAAGATAATTAAAAAAGAAAGAAAGAAAGAAAGAAAGAAAGAAAGAAAGAAAGAAAGAAAGAAAGAAAGAAAGAAAGAAAGAAAACATTAGGATCTCACACTGTCTACAAAGGCCTGATCCAGATAAATAGGAGAGCCCCTATAAGTGCTGCTCAGCAGACACTATGCACATAAACAGACTACTTCTCTGCTTCATAATGCTCTGTCACTGCCTCTGAGCTGGTCACAGGAAGTGTGACTTTGACATCAGAGTTGTAGTAGCTGAAGACTGTCCGTCAACTTCTGTGAAAATAAACATCCCCTAGGGTTTTCTTGAAGAGAGACTTGAGTTAAAATTTTCCATGGCCTGTCCACTTTTTTCCCTTAGATATTCTACTGCCCTTGAACAGACCTTTGAATTCTTCAAGCCTTAAATACACACACACACACACACACACACACACACACATATATCTATAGCAATTATATATAGTTATTTAGTTAGTAAGTTAGTGTTATGTAACAGCTATGTATACTTGTTAAGGGGAAACAAGAGCCAGAGGTGTTTGGCCTGTGAGGTGTCTGAACTCCAGCTGGGAAACTCATGAACACCCGCTGCGCATAACATGCTGAGCGACTTGTTTGGTTTTTTTACTTGATTTCTGAGAAACAGTCTAGGAAAAAAAGTTATTACTCGATAAAGAACCTGGAGAAACTTAGCTGGAGGTAGAAAGCCTGATAAATATCTTTAAAATTCAAAAAAAAATTACTCTTGTGAGTTTGAACCAGTGAGCCAATTGATTGATTACAGAAGAAAATATTTTCATTCAATTTAATTTAGAACGTAATACTGCAGGTGTCTCTCTCTCTCCCTCTCTCTTCCACTCATTCTGTTTCTCTCTACCATAATAATGATTATATGTGTGCATTTAAATCATTTTTATTTTTATTTATAAAATGGAAATATTGACAAGACCATAGAATAAGAAGGGTACATTTCCCACCACCGGAACTCTGTATCCCATCCCCTCCCCTGATAGCTTTCCTATTCTTTATCCCTCTGGGAGTATGGACCCAGGGTTATTGTGGGATGCAGAAGGTGGAAGGTCTGGCTTCTGTCATTGCTTCCCCGCTGAACATGGGCATTGGCAGGTGGATCCATACTCCCAGCCTGTCTCTCTCTTTCCCTAGTGGGGAAGGGCTCTGGGGAAATATGTTGAAGTGGTACTGGTTGCATTGACTAGGCTGGGATCAGCAGATGCAGTATCAGTAGGTATGAACTGAGAGAAGCATTCAGGAAAGTTAACCCCACCCCAGACTAGGAGAAATATGGGCTTTATAGAGAAAGGGGGAGGTTCCTGCTGTCATAGGGTTTAAGACGGCAATAGATAGTTATTGCTATAGCCAAATTATTTGGCAGTTGGGTTAACTTTGAAAATCCCACTGTTAGAATTTGCTGCATCATACCAGATCTCCTGATAGTTTGTATCCTTTTATGGTATTTACATGTAGCTGTATCTTATAAAATAATTCTAACAGTTGCTTCTGTTCTCCCTGGTCTAAGCTTTTAGGAGATTTAATATTTCAAAGAACAAGTCATTATTAGGAATGTATTAGCAATTTGATCCCATTGTTAAAATTCAATCGATTACCAAACTGAAGTTTTAAGTACTTAGATTGAAGGGACACATACTCAGAGCTATGTTCTTTGCATCAAAAATTTTGAGACATTCAATCTATTTTCTCCTCTCATATTAGTGATTTGTGATACTGTAAGTTAATAGAAGTGTCTATTAACAACATTCCCACCACCAAAGGTCTGTATCCCTTCCCCCCAGTGAAGCTGAACATCTACATTCATTGTATTTTTCTTTGTCTACCATAATGACGATTATATCTGTGTGTGTTTAAATCTTTTATTTTATTTTATTTTATTTTATTGCCTCCAGGGTTATTTCTGGGGTTCATTGACAGCACTATGAATCCACTGCTTCTAGCAGCCCCTTCCTTCCTTCCTTCCTTCCTTCCTTCCTTCCTTCCTTCCTTTTTTTTTTTTTTTTTTTTTCGTATTTATTTGACAAGACAGAAAGAAATTTAAAAGGGGAATGAGTGAGGGAGGGAGGGATAGAAAGACCTGCAGATTTGCTTCACTGCTTGTGAAATATCTCCCCTGCAGGTTGGAGTGGGAGCTTGAACCTTGCGCTGGTCTTTGCACTTAGTACTATGTGTGCTCAACCAGGTGCACCAACGTCTGGTCCCTTTGAATCTTGACAGTTGGATTAAGCTGATATATGATTTTTCTGGGTCATAAAATATTTACACTATCTGAGATGAGAGTCTGTAAATTTAGTCAACATTTATTTTCTTACCTTCATCAGATTATGACTTAGATGTCAACATGTTAAAGCTCAGATCTGGTGCATTAAAATTCTATATATCACAAGTATTTCAAGTTTAAAAGGGAGTATCCTAATCAGAAAACTGACAGTTGATGTATGCTCTTGACTTGCTTTCCTTCCTTTAATTATGAGGAGCTAAGTATAATATACCCACCTTTCAGTCACGTATTACCTAGATGTACATGAATGACACGTGTTATAAGGTGATTGAAATAAGATTATTCATTGCTGTTACATTATCTTAATTTTCAGTGCAGATAGTAAGCTCATGTTATTTATTTAATTTTGATTGGCAGCAGTGGGTTCTTACACTTGTCTTACTTTTTACTTTGAGTATTGCTTGCTCACTTTACGCTCATTTTATCTCCAGTGTCAGTATGTCAGTTCTGTGAAGCAATCTGACAGTTACTGACAGAAAGAAGGTGAAACTTTCAGAAGGAGGCCAGACGGTGTCTTAGAAGCTCAAGTGCACATGCGAAGCCCAAAGACCAGTGTAAGGATCTTGGTTCGAGCCCCCGGGTCCCCACCTGCAGGGGAGTCGCTTCACAAGCAGTAAAGCAGGTCTGCAGGTGTCTTATCTTTCTCTTCCCCTCTCTGTCTTCCTTTCCTCTCTCGATTTCTCTCTGTTCCATCCAACAACAGCAGTGGCAACAATAACAATAATAATGAGTGCAACAACAGGGGCAACAAAATGGGAAAAAAATGGCCTCCAGGAGTGGTGGATTTGTAATGCAGGCACTGAGCCCCAGCAATAACCCTGGAGGCAAAACAAAAACAACAACAACAACAACTTAGAATTCAATATCCCTCAATTTTTGGTACTACTGCTGATGTTACTCATGAATGAAAATAATTAAACTGTGCCAGTGGAACATACATAGAAATAATTATTTATTCACTTGCATGAAAACTATACATACAACATTTAGAATCATCTTAACTTGAATTAGAATATCTCATTTACTATTTTCAGTTTTGGAGAGAATAATATTTCAACAAATAGTTATATCCTGTTGACATGTAAGCCCAGGGAAATTTAGGGAAGAATCCAAGAAAAGATAATGTAAAACTGGGAGTTGGCAGTAGCACAGTTGGTTAAGCGCAGGTGGTGCAAAACGCAAAGACCAGCATTAAGGATCCTGGTTCGAGCCCCCACCTCCCCACCTACAGGGGAGTCACTTCATAGGTGGTGAAGTAGGTCTGCAGGTGTCTATCTTTCTCTCCCCCTCTGTGTCTTTCCCTCCTCTCTCCATTTCTCTCTGTCCCAGCAATGACAGACAACAATAATAACTACAACAACAAAAAGAAATAAATAATAATGTAAAACCATCATGGTAGGGGAAGAGAGTCAAGAGTCCTTCCCAGTGACACAAGGGATGTTAGGAAAGAAAACCGGTGTGAGAGGACAATGACAGAGGACAAGCTTTAGAGGAGAATTGAATATTGGAATATCTTCCCACTTCTTTGTGTCTTTTTCAATTTCCTTGAGAAGTGACTCATAATTTTCAGTATACAAGTCTTTTCACTTCTTTAGTTAGGTTTATTCCTAGATATTTTATTGTTTTTGTTGCTATAGTAAAAGGAATTTATTTCTGGATTTCAACTTCTTCTAATTTAGTGTTTGCATAGAAGAATGCCACTGACTTTTGAATGTTAATTTTGTAGCCTGACACCTTACTGTATGTACTGCCTGACAATTTCCAAAAGCTTCTTGCTGGATTCCTTAGGTTTTTCTGTGTATACTATCATGTCATCTGCAAATAGAGAGTTTGACTTCTCTTCCAATCTGTATCTCTTTAGTTCCTTCCTCCTGCTTGATTGCTATGGCAAGAACTTCCAACACTCTGCTGAAAAATAATGGTGATAGTAGGCAGCCCTGTCTACTACCTGATCAGAGGGGAAATGCTTCCAGTTTTTCACCACTGAGTATGATGTTGGCTGTAGGTTTGCTATATATAGACAGGAATTTTCCCATTTTTTGTAGTGTTTTGATCATAAAAGGATGTTGTATTTTGTCAAACCTTTCTCTGCATGTATTGATATGACCATGTGGTTTTTGGTTTTGCTTTTATTGATGTAGTGGATCATGTTGATTAATTTACATATATTAAACCAACCTTGCATCCCTGGCATAAACCCCACTTGGTCATGATGAACAATCTTTTTAATATACTGCTGTATCCGGTTGGCTAGAATTGTGTTCAATATTTTAGCATCTATGTTCATCAGAGATATTGGTCTATAGTTTTCTTTTTTGGTTGTGTCCCTGTCTGTTTTTGGTATTAAAATGTTGATGGCTTCATAGAAGCTGGAAGGAGTATGCCTATGTCTTCTATCTTCTGGGAGACTTTTAAAAGAAGAGGTATTAGTTCTTCTTTGAAGGTTTTGTAGAATTCATTTGTAAAACCATCTGGTCCAGGACTTATATTCTTTGGAAGTTTTTTGATAACTCTTTCAATTTCATTAGCTGTGATGGGCCTGTTCATATAATCTAGGTACTCTTTATTTAATTTTGGAATTTGTAGGTATCTAGGAAATTGTCCATTCGCCAAGTTTCTCTAGCTTGGGGGGCACATAGTTGTTCATAGAAGTCTCCCATGATACGTTGAATTTCTCTTGGTGTCTGCTGTGATATCTCCTCTTTCATTTATAATCCAGGTTTTCTCCCTTTTTTGTTTTGTGAGTCTGACTAAAGATTTTTTTCTATTTTGCTCACTCTTTCAAAAAACCAACATTTACTTTTGTTGATCCTTTGTATGATTTTCTTATTTTCAATGTCATTTATTTCTGCCCTAGCTTTAGTCATTTCTGTCCTTCTGGTTGCTTTAGGGTTCCTTTGTTCTTCTTCTAGGTTTTTAAGATGTGCAATCAGGCTGTTTATTTGTTCCTTCTCTTATTTCCTAACGTGTGCTTGTATAGCTATGAACCATACTGCCTTAGTACTGGCTTAGCTGTGTCCCAAATATTTTGACAGCTTGTGTTCATTTTCATTGAACTCTCGAAACATTTTCATTTCTTCCTTGATTTCCTCTTTGACTCAGTAGTTGGTAAGTTGTGTTCTGATGAGCTTCCACATTTTGGGACTCTTACTAATCTTTTGTTGGTTGTTAAGTGTTAGTTTAATTCCACTGTGGTGTGCAAAGATGCTTGGGATGATTTTAATGCTCTTGAATGTGCTGATACTGTCTTTGTGGCCTAACATATGGTCTCGCCTTGAGAATGACCCATGTGGACTTAAGTAGAATGTGTATTCCAGTTCTTGGGATGAATCACTCTGAAAATGTCTAATAGTTCTAGTTTATCTATCTCCTCATTTAGCTCCCTCATGTCTTTACTGACTTTCTGCCTGGATGATCTGTCAAGTTGAGAGAGTGGGCTGTTGAACTTCCCTACTAGGACTGTGATGCTGTTAATATATTGCCATAGCTCTTTCAGTAGATGTTTGATGTATCTAGATGGCTTCTCATTGGGTGCATAGATGTTAACAATTGTTAAGTCCTCTTAATTGACTGATCCTCTGAGCATTAAGTAATGCCATCCCTATCTTTTATCTTTATTCCTTTCCATTCTAAATATCATGAGTCTTGGTGTCTTTAAGTCTGGTTTAATTCTGTTTGGGACCCTCTGGGCTTCTTGAATCTTTATGTCTTTGATGTTGTCTAGACTAGAGAAGTTCTCAGCTATTATGTCCTATAGAATGCTTTCTTCCCATCCCTCTCTTTCTTCCTCTGATAGCCAATAATGCATATATTAATTCTTTTGAAGTCATCCCATGGGGCTCTGTTGTTGTTTTCAGTATCTCTTAATCTCTTTTTGAGAACTCTTATTTTTTAGTTGTGTCTAATTCGTCCTCAATCTTGCTAATTCTGTTTTCAGCCTCATTTATTCTATTCTCTCCCTCTCTACTGTTCTCTGGAGTTCATCTATTATGTTACCCTGTTCTGATACTGTTTTAGCTTGTTCAGCTAGTTGTGTTCTTAGCTCAACTATTTCAGCTTTCAGCTCTCTAATGTGCTTGAGATAATTAGTGTTTTCTTCCAGAGTCTCATTTGTTGTTTCTGCATTTTTTATGACAATTCTTTCAAACTCTTTACTCACTCTGGTTATTATTTCCTTAACTAGTGTTTGGATGTTGACTTCATTATTTTGTGCTTCAAACTCTGGGGAGCTTTTAGCTGGACTCTTGTCCTGGTTCATTTCTCCAATATTTCTTCTTGTTGGTTTAAGCATTCTATATAGTATGTTATGAGGTCCCTCTCTCAGTTCTTTTCAAATTACTGATCACTCTTGCCTAGATTGACTTGTATCTAAGTAAGGTACTTAAAGGGTTCACAGTTGTGGAATCTGACAGTTGTTTCAATATTATTTTGATCCCTGAGTTGCAACACAGTGGCTTAAAAGCCTCTTTTGTTCTTTTTCTTCCCTGTAGGCTATGGGAGCCTGAGGGCTTTTAAACTATAAGTAGGCTTTTTAGCTTAATCCCTCACTCCTGACCAAGAGATAAATCAGGGGCAAAGATAATCCAGTGTTTATGCAAAGAGACTTTCACAGCCCCACCACTAGGCCACTGAGGTATAGATCTTCTACTGAGTTTCCTGGTTAGTTCTCTGTCCCCTTGTGTCAGCATTGGGCCTTTTATTGCTGAAGCTCCAAAGTCCCAGGTTCAGTCCTCTGTACCACCATAAACCAGTGTTCTGGAAAAAAAAAGCAAATATGAATATATAATAACTTCTTTATTGAAACTAGATAATTTACAAAATACAGAGGAAGTATTTGTTGTAAATTAGATTCTACCAAGCTCAGAGATTGGTCATTTTGAAAGTGGGTTGATGGCGGTGGAGTCAGTTCTGCACAAAGAGCTGTAATGGGATTGATATGAACTTGAGATGCCATAAAGAAGTCAACTTCAGGGAGTCGGGCTGTAGCGCAGCGGGTTAAGCGCAGGTAGCACAAAGCACAAGGACCGGCATAAGGATCCTGGTTCGAACCCCAGCTCCCCACCTGCAGGGGAGTCACTTCACAGGTGGTGAAGCAGGTCTACAGGTGTCTATCTTTCTCTCCTCCTCTCTGTCTTCCCCTCCTCTCTCCATTTCTCTCTGTCCTATCCAACAACGACAATAATAACTACAACAATAAAACAAGGGCAACAAAAGGGAATAAATAAAATAAATATTAAAAAAAAAAGAAAAAAAATAAAGAAGTCAACTTCAGTTAAGCAGGCCAACGTAAGTAGCGTTCATCATTTGGTCTTTTTTTTTTTTTTTTTTCTTTGATATATTCTAACTAGCATTTTAAGAAGAAATTTTGTTCACTCATTGGAACTAGAATATTTAATCCAAAAGCTACTATGCTTTTAATATTTATAGTCCAGTAGTAACAACGAGGTTTTAACTTTTCTGGAGACCTACTGACTTCTAACCTTTTTTTTTTTTTCCTTCAACATAGAATTCTAAGATAGCCATAGATTTTGAAGATTTTTTTTTAATTTTAACTTGCTGATAATGTATCTACATGTTTCATGTCTTATTCTGAGTATGTGCCCCTGTTGGCTGGGTTTAGTGACGCAGAGGTGCTCAATAAATGAGGCTGATCTTTATCAGAAAACACCAGGATTATAAAAACACATGCTATTTTTAGTCTTTAATAAAAAAAGCTAAAAGATAATCCTCTAGTGGTGTAAAATATGAAGTAATAACCCAGGATGGCCTTGAAAGAAAGATTTTAGGATAGATGTTGAAAACATATTGTAATAGAACTATGTGGGAAAATGGAAAAATGTTAAGAAATCAGAGTGGCAATAGGAAAAGCAGTGATGAAATGCACATATCTCTGGGACTTCATCTATATCAAATTATATGATATAGGTAATATTTTGTCCTCATAACAATTTATTATATATTTCAGAAAGAGCAAATATATTAATAAGCTTACTGCATATTTTATACCCATCCTATTGAGAAAGTATCTCTTTTGTAGAATTCTTGTCATGTATTATATAGTATGAAAATTGCATATGGATATAAATGTATGTTCATTTATCTGAAAGTATGAATTTCAGTCTCTTACAAATTAGCAGTCAAACTGAACTAAGTGCACTTTGATGCAATCTAAATAAGGAAGCTTCTAATGGAGGAGATAGGATATGGAACTCTGATGGTGGGAACTGTATGAAATTGTGCCCCTCTTATCTCACAATCTTATCATTATTAAATCACTAATCAAAATAATAATAATAAAATAAATGGTAGAAGACCCATCATTAGACTTAAATATAGATAGAATTGATCATTTTATTGTTTATGGAGTTAATAAAATATTACCTACTATTTTTTTGTTTTGCTGCTGCTTAGTAGAATTTCATTTGCTAGACTATAAAGAACTAACCTGTAATGTAACCGCTTACTATGTCTTTGCTAATGCCATATACATTAATTTAAAAAATTTCTAAGGTGACTCAAAATGTCTCTTATGCAATGATACACAGACTATGGTTTTTAATCTGGTCCTTTTACATTTTGAAAATTTATATAATAGTTTGATAGTGAGCACAAGGCAACTGTTTCAAGTATTATTATAAAATATTCTTTGCTAATGGTGTAGTACAATATCATAATCAGGTTTAGACATAATTTCTTGCACAGACTCACCAATTCATGCAGGAAAGTAAGTATCAAAACAACATAAAAAGTATCCAAGTCTCAGAACAGCATATATATGAACATCTATAATAAATTATGTCTAATAGGAAAAGCAAATAAACTTCTAAATCCTTCCCTGCAGTACCATATAAAATGCTCTCAGCTCCTTATAACTATCAAAGCAATGATAAAGGAGTACTTCTAAGGTCAAATTCATACAGAAGAAAATATAAAAACTGACAAAGGCGTCTAGTTGAGGCAAAGTATTCAGTCAAGCTGCACTAACATGTGCCCTAGCTCATGGGCACTGGGCTCTAGAACTTTGTTAGGAGATGTATCACCTAGTCCTATGAGCTAGGAAAGAACGCACCCAAGTATTGAAGTTACATCTAAGCTTTATGATAGATCTTCTACCACTTCTTACAAGTTTACTGGGTGGGGGTAAATAGCATAATTGTTCTGCAAAAAGACTCTCATGCCTCAGACTCAGAAGTCCCAGGTTCATTCTCCCCCCACTACCATAAACCAGAGCTGATAAGAAGAGCTCTGGTAAATTTAAAAAAATAAAAAAATAAATTAAAATAATATAAAAATTAAAAATACGCTTATCTTCCATATTGCTATATAATACTTTATGTAAGACATAGATGGTAAATTAAATCAGACTAATAAATTCCTGTTAAACATCATTAAATTTCTGTTATAATAAAGTTATATATATATATATCAATTGCAATAATAATATATATTTGTATATTTATACACATATTTGCAGAATCATACAGTTATGCTTAATTATATTAACATGGTATGTTGATAAAATTCTATTTCTATGTTAGCTTTTTGTAATATAATTTCTTTTATCTAAATTCTGAGGTGGGTTTGTGAAATCTATAATGTTCTGTATATACAAGCTATGCATATTCTTTCTATTGTGACTTCTTTCTTTTGTCTAAACAGACTTAATCTCTTCTTTGATTTGCATTTGTCTGAAAGACATTAATATCCCTTTCTTCATTGATTCTTTTTTATTTGCTTTTTTTCCCTTTTGTTGCTCTTGTTTTATTGTTGTTGTAGTTATTATTATTGTTGATGATGTCATTGTTGTTCAATAGGACAGAGAGAAATGGAGAGAGGAGGGGAAGACAGAAAGGGGGAGAGAAAGACAGACACCTGCAGACCGGCTTCACCACCTGTGAAATGACTCCCCTGCAGGTGGGGAGCCGGGACTCGAACCCAGATCCTTACACTCACTGTTCCTTGTGATTCGAGCCATGTGCGCTTAACCCGCAGCACTACCTCCCAAGTCCCTCTTCATTAATTCTTAATCCTCTCTTCCCCGATTTATAGATTTTGCATCCCATATTTCCTTGGAAATTAAAAAATGCTTTCTCTTTACTGTTTGTTTTCTCTTATCAGATAAATATCTTCTTTCTCCTTCATTCACTGTTTCAAATAACTCAGTGCCCTGGGATGGGATATGTCTTGGCATCTGGTAGGAATCATACTATCATGCTCAAGATCCTAGGTTACCCAGGTTTGAGGCCCCTGCCACTATATTGGAGGAGGAGATAAACAGGAAGCCTCGTCACAGGAAGCCTCATCCTGCAGTGGCTACCTTGCAACAGTGAGCTTCCAGGCAGAGTTCATCATGAACAGTGGACCAGTGCAGGAGAGATGCCTCAGTGAAAGCCTGGAGGCAAAAACAAAACAAATCTCAGTGTTGTAGGAACAGATAAGCTCAGGATTTAGCGTCAGCTCTGTCTTAGTCTGTGTATGTGTATATATTTTATCGATAACAAAATTTGATGTGATAACTTGTACGCTGGCTCACACCATTACTGAAAAAATCATTCATTTCTTTGTTTGTTTGTTTTTATTGAGAGGCTAATGTTTTAGAGTACAGTGGTTGACACATGGGTAAAACGCACCATCTCATTCATGATAGTTGCCTGCAAAGTGCTCGTACCGCTAGCCTACGTTCTTACCCATTTTCATGTACCAGGACTGCAAAGCTCCCATGCCAGGCCCTTCCCTCCTCAGCACCCTAGAGTGCACCAAACTCCTTACAAGTGTGACTTGGTCTTTCTTCCCTTGTTCCTTAAGGTCTAGCCATGAGTGAGATAACCCCATATTTATCCTTCTCTTTCTGGCCTACATCGCTGAACTATTTATTTATTTTTTAATTGAGGGGGTTGATACTTTACAGTGCAGTCATTAACGTGTGTCCAGTCCCATTATGCACCGGGCTCTCGGTCTTCTTCCATCTCGGTCTCCCTCTCCTTCCCCAGAGTCCTTTGCTTCGGTGCCATACACTGTGTCCAGTTTGCATTTCACTTTGTCAGAAATCTTTTTATAATCTAGGTTTTACAGGCTTCTTCAATGACTCAGGGCCAGTCACAGGGAAAAGCAAAGCAAAAGGAAACCGACAGGATGACTTTAAACTGAACCGCTTCTGCACAGCACCCTTGTGATTGTGCTACCACCCAAACAGAGAGATCGCTTACAGCATTGGAAATCTTAATTTACTATTTTTAAAATGAATTATTTTTTTTAAAAAAAAATCTTTCTATTTAAAATTAATTAATTTATTATTGGATAGAGACAGAAATTGAGAGAGGGTGGGGAAGATAGAGCAGGAGAGAGAGAGAGAGAGAGAGAGACACCTACAGCCCTACCTCACCACTTGTGAAGCTTTTCCCCTCCAGGTGAGGACCCGGGGCTTGAACCCACATCCTTGTGCACTATGGTGTGTGTTAAAATGAATTATTTAAAAATATTTTTTATTTATTTATTGGATAGAGACAGAGAGAAATTGAGAGGGAAAGGGGCACAAGAGGAGAGAGATAGGTAAACACTGACTGCACAACTTCACTGCTTTTGACAAAGCTCCCATCACAGGTGGAGATTAGGAACTTGAACCCCAGTCCTTAGACACTGTAATGTGTGTTTAACCAGCTGTGCCACTACCCAGACCCTATGTATTATTTTTTAAATTTTTTATTTATTTAAAAAAGGAGATGTAAGGGGGTCAGGCAGTGGCACAGTGGGCTAAGCACACGTGGTGCAAAGCCCAAGGACCGGCATTAAGATCCTGGTTCGAGCCGCCGGCTCCCCACCTGCAGGGGAGTCACTTCACAGGTGATGAAGCAGGTCTGCAGGTGTCTGTCTTTCTCTCCCCCTCTCTGTCTTCCCCTCTTCTCTCCATTTCTCTCTGTCCTATCCAACAACGACGACATCAATAACAACAACAATAATAACTATAACAAAAAATAAAGGGGAGAAGCAAAAAGAGAGAGAGGGAAAGAGAGAGAGAGAGACATTAATAAAACCACAGGATAAGAGGGGCACAACTCCACACAATTCCCACCACCAGATCTCTGCATGCCATCCCCTCCCCTGATAGCTTTCTTATTCTTTATCCCTCTGGGAGTATGGACCTAAGGTCGTTGTGGGATGCAGAAGGTGGAAGGTCTGGCTTCTGTCATTGCTTCCCCGCTGAACATGGGTGTTGACAGGTTGCTCCATACTCCCAGCCTGCCTCTCTCTTTCCCTAGTGGGGCAGGGTCTCTGGGGAAGCAGAGCTCCAGGACACATTGGTGGGGTTGTCTGTCCAGGGAAGTCTGTTTGGCATCATGGTAGCATCTGGAACCTGGTGGCTGAAAAGAGAGTTAACATACAAAGCCAAACAAATTGTTGAACAATCATTGACTTAAAGGCTGGAATAGTGCAGATGAAGAGTTGTGGGATGTCCTCCACTTTGTATGTTTTCAAAGGGCCTGTAGCTATACTAGTTTTTTGTTTGTTTATTTGTTTGTTCTCTGAGCCTGAAATCTGATATGCAGGTGGATCTACGTTACTGTCTGGGGAGATGATGTCATGGCTGGAAAAGGGACAGAAAGCTGGATCAGGGAAGAGTAGCTCCCTAATATGAGGAAGGGGTATAAGCATTGTTGACTGCAAACCTCATCGATCCATTATTTTTAATGGAGGAGAAAGAAAGAAGGAAAGATAAAGAGACCATAGCACTCCTCAGCCCTGACTTATTGTGGGAATGGAAATTGAACATAGGAGGACTTCAGAGCTTCAGACATTAAAATCTTTTGCCTAACAACTATGCTGTCTCCCAGCCCCACACCATTTTTATGTAATTATCTATGTAACTAAAAACTGGATTCTTAGATCACTTATTTTTAAATTTTTAATATGGACTCTTCATTTATCTTTAAATGACTTTATTGATGTGAGATTATTTATTCACTTATTTATTTATTTGTTTGTTTGTTTTACCAGAGCTCTGTTCAGATCTGGCTTATGGTGATGACAGAGATTGAGCAAAAGATTGAAATTTTTTGTGCCTTGAGCATAAAAGTTTTAGCATAGTCATCATGCTATCTCCTTACCCTCAGATCATTTCTTTCATGAACATTAACTTCTGAATCTGTGTGGTTTAGTACTTCATCACTGGCTATATATGGTCTTAGAATATTGTGTATTACAGTCTTTTTATATTATGAAGTTTGACCTTATCTTTAACTCTATTTTAATCTAAAATAAATTGCATGCTTGAAATTGTAACTAATTTTTAAAGGAGATAATGAAACAAATAAGGAAGTTTACAGTTTCTGGAGCCTCAAAAACTGTTTACATTTGAATGTTAGTATTAACACATACTGAATATCTCACCTTGGACAAGCTCCTTCATGCTTTGTCACATGTGTTCTGTGATCTGTCACGAAATAGACAAAGTGCACACCCCATAAATTTATTAGTTAATTATAAAAGTGCTTGGAATTCATGGCTATGGCTAAGGCATTTATGAATTTAACCAACTGACTTGAGAAGTATTGATTTTTAAACTTTAATTAAAATCTGTGGTAATATGCATTGATGGTCTGCAGAGAATTTTAATCTACATCTATAAATTATATCATGGTATTTGCTGTCAATAAGATTAGGTAGTAAGCAGCATAACAACCATAAATTTATTTTTCATACCCAATTTCAAGCATACATATATTGAATCGATATATTTTTGTCATAGACATACAAAAGCTTGCTAATTGTTTTTGACTATTGTGGTAAACAGTCCACTTCTCTTGCACACCTCAAAGCTTTTTGCACATGACACTTCATCAAGCTCCTGACATTTTTAGATGTGTGTTTCATCAGTGTCATTTACTAATCACATTAGAATTTTGAGTGAGTCATCTACAATATGGACAGAGAACTGCATACTTGAACAGAACATCAAGTGTTTAACTGAAGACAGTTTTACTTGACATCATATCTAGTGATTTCATTTGAAAAAAGATAGAAAATAAATTATGAGTTGGAAAAAATAGCTAGTTCTCTTTTTTTGCAGTTAGCACTGATTTTGTTTATATATGATAAATTTTAATTAAGTAGACAGTTCTTTATTTTACAAGCCAGGAAACATTTATTTGTCACTTATTCTACCTGGAGAAATTGCTTCACCTGAAGTTCATTTACTTAATAGATACAAAAGCTAAGGAATTCTACTATCCAGGAGTCATTATACCTAGTGTTTATAAAGCACTTTTAATGGAGGGTCTAGATCCTTATTGATACATACTGATTGTATTTGTAAACTTATTTATTTATTTACTTACTTACTTGACAGTTAGAAGAGTGAGAAAACCAGAGGATACTCTGGCGTATGCAATGCCAGAGACTGAACTCAGGACCTCCAGCCTGAACATCTGGTACCTTATCCCCCATACTACCTCCTGGGATACTTTATTTTTATTTCCTTAATAAAATTGATAAAGTTCTTAAATGCTTTTGTTATTCTGGGGCATTTTCATTATATTGTATTACCCAAAGCAAACATTGACTATGTATAATTAAAGTAGATGGAAGGATTTTCTGCAATCTTCGATGACCTATCGTGAATCCTCCTGAGTCACTAGGATAAATGTGAGATGGATTGCAAGAGATGGGGAATCTATTAAGAATACTCTCCTAAATGTAGATAATTATTTTTCTTTACATTTTCATATAGAGACATGAAAGAAAACTGTTAACTTTCATGTCAATGTGAATAATACATTAATTAACTACAATTTAAGTATATGAAATCACCAAGATGTGATTTTTTTTCCTTATTTATAGGAATGAATTATTTCTGCTATTCTAATAATGTGATCAGCTTCATTTAGGGAACATTATGCACTTTTCATTAATCACAAAATCCTTTTCATTAATCACAAAATAACCAGTTTTGACCCTGAAACTCGTATCTACTTTATGTATTTATTATTTAATTTTTTTCCACCTGGCCATCACTGGGCCTTGTACCTTATCCATGACTCAACACTCCTCGTGTCTATTTCTATTTCATTTTTCTCTGATAGAAGCTTATACAGATAGAGAAATAGAGACAGAAAAAGAGACACCAAAGTGCCCTTCCAATGCTCTTGGTGCTTCACACCTGTAGGTTAGTACCCAGGATTTTAAACCAGATCCTCTCCTGTAATGATGTATGTTCTCTACTAGATGTGTTACCACCATGAGTCCCATTTAATTTATTTTAAAAATCATTTCTTGTGATGTATAGAAAAGAATTTAGAGAGTGAGAAGGAGAGTATGAAAGTGAATCAGAGCACTACTTCAGGGCCTTTGGTAACAGGTATCAGAACAGGAGCCTTAGATGTGCACACACTACACTCTACTAGTTGAGCTATATTTTGACATCACATTTTAAATATAAAGGAAACTAAAAAGTATATAATTTAAGAACTTGCCCTACATCATAAAAAATATCTATGTGTCAGAACTAAAGATCTAAATTCAGACCCCTTAACGTGAAGGTCCTGCAAAGTTTCACTGATGTTTTCTCATCGACTTTAGAGTTTCTGGTCTGATATCTAGATCTTTGATCCATTTTGATTTGACCTTGGCATATAGTGTTAGCTAGTGGCCTAGTTTCACTTGTCTATGTGGGGATGTCCAATTTCCCCAACGCCATTTGTTGAAGAGAACTTCTTTTCCTTTGTCATATATTATGTGGGTTTATATGTGTGGGCTCATTTCTGGGCTTTTCATTCTACTCCATTGATCCAAATATCCATTTTTATTCCAGCACTACACTGTTTTGATTACTAATGCTTTGTAGTATAAACTGAAGTTAGGGACAGTGATACCATTTTTCCCCTTTTTTCTTAAATGTGCTTTGGCCATTGTGGGATTTGTGTTTCTACGCACATTTTTGTATAAGTTATTCAATTTTGCTTAAAAATGCTATTGGAGTCTGTATAGGGATTACATTGAAATTGTAGATTGCTTTTGGTAGAATGCTTATTTTAATAAGGTTTATTCTTCCAATTTAGAACAAGGAATGTGCTGTTTCTGTGTGTCCTTCTGTATTTCTTTTTATAATGTCCTGTAGTTGTCATTGTAAAGGTCCTGCCAAGATACTTTATCTTTTGAGGTTTGATTGTGAATGAGATTGAGTCTTTTGTTTCCCTTTCCTCGGATTACTTGTTTGTATACAGAACTGCCACAGATTGATGATTTATATTTTATATAAATCATAAATTAAAATTTATATATTTTGTATCATGCTACTTTACTGAATTTATTTCTAAGGGTTTCTTGGTGTAGTCTTTTGGGTTCTCTAGGTATATTAGCTTGGCATCAGCAAATAATGATAGTTTGATTTCTTCTCTTCCAATCTGTATGTTTAATATCTCTTTCTTGTCTGATTGCAGAGGCGAGGACCTCAAGAACTATGTGAAATAATAATGGCGATAGAGAACATCCTTGGCAGGTTCCAGATTTTAGGAGGGAAAGCATTCAGTTTTTCCCCATTGAGAATGATGTTATCTTTGGGTTTGTCACAAATGTTCTTTATTATGTTGAGGAATTGTCCTTCTATTCCCAATTTCTGAAAGGTCTTTATCATAAATGGGTGTTGTATATTGTCAAATGCCTTGTTGAGATGAATATGACCATGTGACATTTAAAAAATTTTATTTATAAAAAGGAAAAACTGACAAAACCATAGGATAAGAGGGGTACAACTCCACACAATTCCCACTGCCAGAACTCTGTATCCCATCCCCTCCCTTGATAGCTTTTCTGTTCTTTAACCTTTGGGAGTATGGACCCAAGGTCATTGTGGGATGCAGAAGGTGGAAGGTCTGGCTTCTGTAATTGCTTCCCCACTGAACATGGGTGTTGACAGGTTGATCCATACTCCCGGCCTGCCTTTCTCTTTCCCTAGTGGGATGGGACTCTGGGGAAGCAGGGATCCAGGACATATTGGTGGGGTTGTCTGTCCAGGGAAGTCCAGTTGGCATCATTCTAGCATCTGAAACCTGGTGGCTGAAAAAAGAGTTAACACATAAAGCCAAACAAATTGTTGAACAACCACGGACCTAAAGGCTAGAATAGTGCAGATGAAGAGTTGGGGGGGGGGGGGTCTTCCATTTTGTAGGTATCTAGTAGGCATATTTTAGTTATATTCCAAAGGGCCTGTGGCTATACAACTATACTAGTTTTTTTTGTTTGTTTTTTCCCCTGAGCCTGAAATCTGATATGCAGGTGGACCCAAGTTATTGTCTGGAGAGATGATGTCATGACTGGAAAAAGGACCAGAAAGCTGGATCAGGGAAGAGAGTAGCTCCCAAATATGGGAAAGGTGTATAAATATTGTTGACTATAAATCCCATCAATTTAATGTGATCTGCAGCCCATTTTCAGCTTAGGAGCCTGTGTGACCTCTGAATCCCTGTCGATCTGAGCTCACATTCTGTGGTCATGAGTAGGAACATATCAAGCTGCCTCAATATCAGGACCCATCATCCTCAGGTGTAGCATAGAGTGTGTTGTCCTGCCTCCCTTTGGAGGATGGAATATTCTCTACCATTGTTGATCCAAGTTGAGGGCAAGGTCCTATGGGGGGCTCCAAAAAGGGGTCTGTTGTGTTGGTCCTGATAGAGATGACTGGTAACAATGGAGAGAGAGATTTATTTGAGATCTAGGCACATCATGTCTGTTTGGGAATCTCAGGACTCCCTGACTAGGGCCCCAGCTGATGGGGTGGCCTGATAGTGACTAAAGGGTCATCGTTGAAGTATGCCAGTCTCTTGCCCTTATTCAGCTTTTGCAGTCCTTGCTTTGATAAGGTTAGCTTGGGAGTGAGTGAAGGAAATATAATAGGAAGTAGTTGAGGATGTGACTTTAATCTCTCATTTTGTTCATGTGATAAGTTGCATTGATTGACTTGCAGATGTTAAGCAATCACCATTTCTCAAGGATGAATCACACTTATTCTTGGGGAATTATTCTCTTGGTATGTTGTTGAATTTGATTTACTAAGATCATGTTCAGGATCTTTCCATGAATGTTCATTAGGGATATAGTCTATAGTTTTCTTTTCTGGTAGAGATCTCTCCTGCTTTGGGGATCAAAGTGGAGCATATACAGAGTATGTAGAACACACATACAGAATGTGAGCATATACAGAGTATGTAGAACACACACTCAGAATGTGAGCATATACAGAGTATGTAGAACACACATACAGAATGTGAGTATATACAGAGTATGTAGAAGACACACTCAGAATGTGAGCATATACAGAGTATGTAGAACACACACAGAATGTGAGCATATACAGAGTATGTAGAACACACACTCAGAATGTGAGCATATACAGAGTATGTAGAACACACACTCAGAATGTGAGCATATACAGAGTATGTAGAACACACACTCAGAATGTGAGCAAATACAGAGTATGTAGAATGCACACTCAGAATGTGAGCATATACAGAGTATGTAGAACACACACACAGAATGTGAGCATATACAGAGTATGTAGAACGCACACCCAGAATGTGAGCATATAGAGAGTATGTAGAACACACACACAGAATGTGAGCATATAGAGAGTATGTAGAACACACACCCAGAATGTGAGCATATAGAGAGTATGTAGAACACACACTCAGAATGTGAGCATATACAGAGTATGTAGAACACACACTCAGAATGTGAGCATATAGAGAGTATGTAGAACACACACTCAGAATGTGAGCATATAGAGAGTATGTAGAACACACTCAGAATGTGAGCATATACAGAGTATGTAGAACGCACACTCAGAATGTGAGCATATACAGAGTATGTAGAACGCAAACTCAGAATGTGAGCATATACAGAGTATGTAGAACACACACACAGAATGTGAGCATATACAGAGTATGTCGAACACACACACAGAATGTGAGCATATAGAGAGTATATAGAACACACACTCAGATTGTGAGCATATACAGAGTATGTAGAATACGCACTCAGAATGTGAGCATGTACAGAGTATGTAGAACACACACTCAGAATGTGAGAATATACAGAGTATGTAGAACACACACTCAGAATGTGAGCATATAGAGAGTATGTAGAACACACTCAGAATGTGAGCATATACAGAGTATGTAGAACGCACACTCAGAATGTGAGCATATAGAGAGTATGTAGAACACACACTCAGAATGTGAGCATATAGAGAGTATGTAGAACACACTCAGAATGTGAGCATATACAGAGTATGTAGAACGCACACTCAGAATGTGAGCATATACAGAGTATGTAGAACGCAAACTCAGAATGTGAGCATATACAGAGTATGTAGAACACACACACAGAATGTGAGCATATACAGAGTATGTCGAACACACACACAGAATGTGAGCATATAGAGAGTATATAGAACACACACTCAGATTGTGAGCATATACAGAGTATGTAGAACACGCACTCAGAATGTGAGCATGTACAGAGTATGTAGAACACACACTCAGAATGTGAGCATATACAGAGTATGTAGAACACACACTCAGAATGTGAGCATATACAGAGTATGTAGAACACACACTCAGAATGTGAGCATATATAGAGTATGTAGAACACACACTCAGAATGTGAGCATATACAGAGTATGTAGAACACACACTCAGAATGTGAGCATATACAGAGTATGTAGAACATACACTCATAATGTGAGCATATACAGAGTATGTAGAACGCACACTCAGAGTGTGAGCATATACAGAGTATGTAGAACGCACACACAGAATGTGAGCATATACAGAGTATGTGAACGCACACTCAGAATGTGAGCATATACAGAGTATGTAGAACGCACACACAGAATGTGAGCATATACAGAGTATGTGAACGCACACTCAGAATGTGAGCATATACAGAGTAGGTAGAACACACACACAGAATGTGAGCATATACAGAGTAGGTAGAACACACACACAGAATGTGAGCATATACAGAGTATGTAGAACACACACACAGAATGTGAGCATATACAGAGTATGTACAGCGCGCACTCAGAATGTGAGCATATACAGAGTATGTACAGCGCGCACTCAGAATGTGAGCATATACAGAGTATGTAGAGCGCGCACTCAGAATGTGAGCATATACAGAGTATGTAGAGCGCGCACACAGAATGTGAGCATATAGAGAGTATGTAGAGCGCGCACTCAGATTGTGAGCATATACAGAGTATGTAGAGCGCGCACTCAGAATGTGAGCATATAGAGAGTATGTAGAGCGCGCACTCAGAATGTGAGCATATAGAGAGTATGTAGAGCGCGCACCCAGAATGTCAGCATATAGAGAGTAGGGAGAGCGCGCACCCAGAATGTCAGCATATAGAGAGTAGGGAGAGCGCGCACCCAGAATGTCAGCATATAGAGAGTAGGGAGAGCGCGCACCCAGAATGTCAGCATATAGAGAGTAGGGAGAGCGCGCACCCAGAATGTCAGCATATAGAGAGTAGGGAGAGCGCGCACCCAGAATGTCAGCATATAGAGAGTAGGGAGAGCGCGCACCCAGAATGTCAGCATATAGAGAGTAGGGAGAGCGCGCACCCAGAATGTCAGCATATAGAGAGTAGGGAGAGCGCGCACCCAGAATGTCAGCATATAGAGAGTAGGGAGAGCGCGCACCCAGAATGTCAGCATATAGAGAGTAGGGAGAGCGCGCACCCAGAATGTCAGCATATAGAGAGTAGGGAGAGCGCGCACCCAGAATGTCAGCATATAGAGAGTAGGGAGAGCGCGCACCCAGAATGTCAGCATATAGAGAGTAGGGAGAGCGCGCACCCAGAATGTCAGCATATAGAGAGTAGGGAGAGCGCGCACCCAGAATGTCAGCATATAGAGAGTAGGGAGAGCGCGCACCCAGAATGTCAGCATATAGAGAGTAGGGAGAGCGCGCACCCAGAATGTCAGCATATAGAGAGTAGGGAGAGCGCGCACCCAGAATGTCAGCATATAGAGAGTAGGGAGAGCGCGCACCCAGAATGTCAGCATATAGAGAGTAGGGAGAGCGCGCACCCAGAATGTCAGCATATAGAGAGTAGGGAGAGCGCGCACCCAGAATGTCAGCATATAGAGAGTAGGGAGAGCGCGCACCCAGAATGTCAGCATATAGAGAGTAGGGAGAGCGCGCACCCAGAATGTCAGCATATAGAGAGTAGGGAGAGCGCGCACCCAGAATGTCAGCATATAGAGAGTAGGGAGAGCGCGCACCCAGAATGTCAGCATATAGAGAGTAGGGAGAGCGCGCACCCAGAATGTCAGCATATAGAGAGTAGGGAGAGCGCGCACCCAGAATGTCAGCATATAGAGAGTAGGGAGAGCGCGCACCCAGAATGTCAGCATATAGAGAGTAGGGAGAGCGCGCACCCAGAATGTCAGCATATAGAGAGTAGGGAGAGCGCGCACCCAGAATGTCAGCATATAGAGAGTAGGGAGAGCGCGCACCCAGAATGTCAGCATATAGAGAGTAGGGAGAGCGCGCACCCAGAATGTCAGCATATAGAGAGTAGGGAGAGCGCGCACCCAGAATGTCAGCATATAGAGAGTAGGGAGAGCGCGCACCCAGAATGTCAGCATATAGAGAGTAGGGAGAGCGCGCACCCAGAATGTCAGCATATAGAGAGTAGGGAGAGCGCGCACCCAGAATGTCAGCATATAGAGAGTAGGGAGAGCGCGCACCCAGAATGTCAGCATATAGAGAGTAGGGAGAGCGCGCACCCAGAATGTCAGCATATAGAGAGTAGGGAGAGCGCGCACCCAGAATGTCAGCATATAGAGAGTAGGGAGAGCGCGCACCCAGAATGTCAGCATATAGAGAGTAGGGAGAGCGCGCACCCAGAATGTCAGCATATAGAGAGTAGGGAGAGCGCGCACCCAGAATGTCAGCATATAGAGAGTAGGGAGAGCGCGCACCCAGAATGTCAGCATATAGAGAGTAGGGAGAGCGCGCACCCAGAATGTCAGCATATAGAGAGTAGGGAGAGCGCGCACCCAGAATGTCAGCATATAGAGAGTAGGGAGAGCGCGCACCCAGAATGTCAGCATATAGAGAGTAGGGAGAGCGCGCACCCAGAATGTCAGCATATAGAGAGTAGGGAGAGCGCGCACCCAGAATGTCAGCATATAGAGAGTAGGGAGAGCGCGCACCCAGAATGTCAGCATATAGAGAGTAGGGAGAGCGCGCACCCAGAATGTCAGCATATAGAGAGTAGGGAGAGCGCGCACCCAGAATGTCAGCATATAGAGAGTAGGGAGAGCGCGCACCCAGAATGTCAGCATATAGAGAGTAGGGAGAGCGCGCACCCAGAATGTCAGCATATAGAGAGTAGGGAGAGCGCGCACCCAGAATGTCAGCATATAGAGAGTAGGGAGAGCGCGCACCCAGAATGTCAGCATATAGAGAGTAGGGAGAGCGCGCACCCAGAATGTCAGCATATAGAGAGTAGGGAGAGCGCGCACCCAGAATGTCAGCATATAGAGAGTAGGGAGAGCGCGCACCCAGAATGTCAGCATATAGAGAGTAGGGAGAGCGCGCACCCAGAATGTGAGCATATACAGAGTATGTAGAACGCGCACTCAGAATGTGAGCATATACAGAGTATGTTCTACACACACACAGAATGTGTTTGGGCATGCTTTCCCCTCTTCAATTTTCTGGATGAATTTGAGAAGATTCGGTCTTAGTTCTTCTTTGAAAGTCTTAAAATTTTGTTAGTAAAGACATCTAGGCCTGGCCTTTTATTCTTGGGAAGATTTTTGGTAGCAATTAAATTTCTATACTAGTAACTGTTTTGTTTGTGCTATCTACTTCTTGTTGGGTAACGTATGACAGGTGCTATCATCTTAGAAATTCATCCATCTCATTAGGTTGTCCAGTTAATCCCACAGAGATGTCCATAATATTTATGTATAATCCATTGCGTCTCCTCAGCTGCAGTTGTAATTTCATCTCTCTTCCTTCTGACTGTTATCAGAGCTTTCTCTCTCTTTTTTATTTTGCGAGTCTAGCCAGTAATTTATATATTTTATTTATTCTTTCTGAGGATCAGCTCTTGGTTTCATTAATCTTTTGGATCATCTTTCTGGATTCTGTTTCACTAATATCTGCTCTGATTTTGACTTTCTCCTCCTCCTGCTTAGTTTGTTGCTCCCTTTCTAACTGACTTGGTTGTAATGTGTGATACCTTACTTGAGATTTTTGCTGTTTGTTAATATGGGCCTGTACGGATGAGCCACTGCCCAGCCCCCATACTATTTTCAGTAGCCAGAACATTTCTTATATTTTGGTATCCATATAGTCTATAGTCTTAATATTTATGCTAACTTATATAAAGGAGATCAGTCGGTTGCAGAAATCAGCTATAAACATCTTTTCCACAGAGATTCCTGATATTGTTCCAGAGAAAAGATACAGTTATATGACCTCAGATTAGTTTCTTTCTTATTATTTGATTTTTTAAATACATAGATTGCTCTATTTTCTCAACGTAAAAAGGGTTATATAGTCTAGTACTGTGGTAGTATTTGAAACTGCACAGATAAAAGACTATTTATAGGGGTGCATAAGATCACCATAAGCTCTTGTCAGTTACCAAGGAATTCATACATATCAAAAGGTACTCAAAGAAAAATAACAAAGCGGACAGATAATGAATCCACCAAAGGAAATGCCTAATGCAAATCCACTTTGGCATTAATCATACTGTCTGTGGTTGAGGGTCAAAGCATCTGAGGTCAATAGAGAGGAGCTTTGTAAAGGCAAGAAGAAAAACCAAGCTAGCGATTTCAGACAGATTAGAAATTTTAAAATGAGACATAAAGGTCACAAAATGAGATTCAGTTTGCAGAAGCATAGTGGACAAATTTTAATGACTTCTCAGCAGTGCTTTTTAAAGCAAACACTCAATTATAACTACACAAAAGAAATGTATTTTTTTTTTACCAATAGGGAAAGAAATGGAATATTCTAGAGATTAATTATTGTCATAATTACTGGGGAAATTTCAGTATTCTGGATGATAAAAGTACCTTTTTAAAAAAGTCTTTAAAATGTATGCAGAATTTATTCTGCGTGTATATTGGGTATTATTTTGTATCACAGGTGAGCAATATGTACATATGTGAGCGTATACTTATAGAGAATTTTTCATAGTTAAATATAGATATTTTTCATATTTAAAAGGCTTTAAATACTTCTGTAGTTGTATCCTCTAAACCTGCTAAATCTTAAATTTCTTATAAATGCTGAAAAAAGCAAGACAATTCTTTCCCTAATACCATCAACTCTGTCAAACTACTCTGAATCTACATTTAAAAGCAATAAGGTGAGGGATCAGGGAAAGAGAAACAGGAGCTCAAAATGCTGTTGTGTATAATACAAACACTTGCTAAGTATATTGCCAGAGAATTACATTTTTATTATCAGTATTTCTTTTCAGATGCATTTACTATTATTTAATTCAGTTTTTTAAGAGTTTTTATTTATTTTATTTTTTTATTTAAGAAAGGAGACATTAATAAAACCATAGGATAAGAGGGATACAGTTCCACACAATTCCCACCACCTGATCTCCATATCCTATCCCCTCCCCTGATAGCTTTCCCATTCTCTATCCCTCTGGGAGTATGGAACCAGGGTCATTGTGGGATGCAGAATGTGGAAGGTCTGGCTTCCCTAATTGCTTCCCCGCTGAACATGGACGTTGACTGGTCGGTCCATACTCCTGGTCTGCCTCTCTCTTTCCCTAGTTAGGGTGGGGCTCTGGGGAAGCGGGTCCCCAGGACACATTGGTGAGGTCATCTGTCCAGGGAAGACGTCTGGTGGGCAGCATGCTGGCATCCGGAACCTGGTGGCTGAAAAAAGAGTTAACATACAAAGCCAAACAAATTGTTGAACAACCATGGACCTAAAGACTGAAATAGTGCAGATGAGGTGTGTGTGTGTGTGTGGGGGGGGGGGGAATTCCCTGCAGGCTCTTGTGTACTTCTGCTTTCAGGTATATGTTTTTCCCTAGTTTATGGGCACGTGTGAACCTATGCTCTATCTCAGGGGACCAGGACTATATCTGGGTTTGGGGACTTCATTGGGGAGTGGAACACCTGGGATGGAATTAGAGAATACTATGAAAGGAAAGGTCTCACCTGAGTGATGAAGCTGAAGGGTTGTCATTCCACACCTGAAGTCTCTGGACACAGTCTGAAGTGAAGCATGTTGGGGTGGCACTTATTGCATTGATTAGATTGCAATCCACGGATGCAATATTATTTGATTTGAATTGAGAGCAGCATTCAGGAAAGTGGGCCCCACCCTGAGGTTCCAGGACTGGGGGAAAATACAGGCTCTATAGTGGAAATGTGAGGTTCCTGCTGTCTTAGGGTTCAAGAAGACAATGGATAGTTATTACTATCATCACATTATTTGGTGGTTGGGTTAACTTTGAAAAGTCCCTTTATTAGGGTTTGGGGTATAATACCCAGCATCTTGTATATAGCTGTGCTACCGGTTGCTTCGGTTCTCCCTGGTCTAGGCTTTTGAGAGAGTTAATTCAGTTTTTTATTGAAAGCTTCTTCAGAAAAAGATATCCACCAAGAACTAGAGAGGGTACAGAGATTATAAAATATTGGGGTATATGATTTATAGGGTTTACAGGCTATGTTTATTTGCATAAAAATAAACATTTTTGGTTTCTCTAGAATAAAACAATACCTACACAAATGATTATGTAAAGGTTGATACTATAGTTTGTGCTGAGATAACCTTCACAGTTCCTGATTCTTTTCCTTTATAAATGTCAGCATATTAATCTACATATCCAAAATAACCTTTCTTGAAAGCATATATAATAACTGTACAGATACAAGCATTTGTTTGAGTCATATTAAGTTATGTGTGTATTTTTTCAACCAAAGGAAAGCTGCTCTCTCTCTAGTTACAACACAAAGTCACAAAATCAACCTAGATTATTGTCATTTTCTTTATATTTTAAATTTTTTAATTGTCTTTGTTTATTGAATAGAGACAGCCAAAAATGGAGAGGGAAGAGGGTGAAAAAGCGAGAAAGAGGAAGAGAGAGAAAGATAGAGACCTGCAACACTGTCTCACTACTCACAAAACTTCCCCTCTGCAGGTGAGGACAGGGGTCTCAAACCTGGGTGCTTGTGCAGTGTGACCCGTGCGCTCAGCCAGGTCACGACCACCTGGCCCTCATTATTGTAGTTTTCTGCTGTGCTGACAGCCACATTTTTGTTCTGAAATCTCAGAGATCTCCTATTTAATGTTGTTTTCGAATATTTCATGTTAAGATTCTCGGTCCTATTTCTAATTTCATCTTGTTTTATTTTGTTTTTATTAATTACTGATTTACATAGTGTCACTGATTAGATGAAATAATGCATTATAAATAAAATATGTTTTCCTGTACTTGTGCATATCTATGGCTTTCAAATAATCTTTACTACTTTATCATCTATTTGAAAACTCCTGAGACGTCTATGAGATTGTCTAAACACTTTTTTTTGGGGGGGGGTTAGTGGTTTACAATATGGTTGTTGACATATGAGTACATTAATACTCCAAGACCCTTTTCATACCCTCCTTAACTCTCCCTCACCAGAGTCTTTTGCTTTGGAGCAATATGCCCTACCCAATACAAGTTTCACTTTTTATTTTCCTTTACTGATATCATTTACTATGTTCCACCTATCAGTGGGATCATCTGACATGTGTCATTCTATTCTTGACTTAGCTCACTTAACATAATACCTTCAAGTTCTACCCAAGATGAAACAAAGTCTAAAGAGCTCTGTGGGGGGGGGGGGAGGGGGAGAGGTGGCACGCTTGGTTATGTGCACGTTAGCATGCACAAGGATCAGGGTTCAAGCTCCCTGCCCCCACCCGCGGGGAGAAAGCTCCGAGAGTGGTAAAACAGGGCTGCAGGTTTCTGTCTGTCCCTCTCTCCCACTCTCTCCCTCTTCATCTCAATTTCTCTCTGTGCTATCAAATAATTAAGTAAATAAATAAATATTTTTAAAAGAGAAATCTATGTATACCTGTTCCTTGCAGCACTGTTTGTAACAGCCCAAATTAGAAGCAACCCAGCTGTCCAAGGACAGATGAGTGGCTGTAAAAGTAGTGCCATGTATACACAATGGAACACTACTGTCTTGAGTATTTTTTAAAGTTGTTACAAAATTTAAAATTGGAGTCATTGTAGATCTAAATGAGTCAAAGTTGTGCAGCATGTTGGAAAGGAAATGGAACCTCTTGATTTTTTAGCAGCTAAGTAAAGTTGAATTTCATAAGAGCAGTTCTTTTAAATTGAGGTATATTTAACCAACCATAGTCCATAGGTTCGAGTGTATAATATAATACTTCAATATATACATCGCACATGCTATGTAACTATGGTAAATCTAATAAAATGAGAGGCACTGGTTAATCTTTGACTTGGAGAAAGTCAAATTTGGCACTAGTGTTTGTGTACTATATAAATTAAATGACTTAAACTAATAAATTTTCAGATTTTCTGACATAACTTTAAAACTGGTTCTACACATGCTAAACTAAGTTATATTTCACATATATTTAACTGTCTTTTGCATTTTGTATAGTTCCCTTTGGAAATGAATTCTTGACATTATTGATTTTTACTTTGTTGAGTTTCAAGAATCTATTTTTAGGAAAGGCATAATCATTATTATTCTTTTATAGTAAGTAGCGGAACATTTCTATTTTTCTTTGGTATAGTACCAAAATATGTCATAAAATATATTTTTACAAATATGAAAAGATTTGAAATACATTAATTTTTTTCAATTCATCAGGTTCAAAATATGCATATAATATTTATGTGAGACTGTGTGTGTGTGTGTGTGTGTGTGAGAGAGAGAGAGAGAGAGAGAGAGGGAGAGAGAACCCTTTTAAAGACTAGAGAAAACTGCTTCTGACAGTCTTATTCTGGGAAGTACACAGGACAGGAATGAAAAATCTGTGGGCACATCTATCCACAAAGTCATTTAAATTAGTCTTGTATAAAGCAGTCACTAACATAATCATATCATTGCAAAGGCCTAGTTTGATTTAAAATTTGTCTATCTATTTTGACAATCTTGTAGTATGCAAGCAATGGAAGTTGTATGGAAAGTATGAGAACTGTGGAGTTCAGGTAGGATTAACGATTGCAGCCAGAATGAAGGTTGAGAGTGAAGGACCAAGGACACAGCCTAAGGATTTATACAGTACTTCTCCAGACCTGGGGGAGCAGAGGCTCCATGGTCAACCCTGTCACCAGCATAAACCTGATCTGAGCAGTGCTCTGCTTGGTAAAGAAAAGAAAAGAAAATGAATGAATGAAATAAAGCAAAGAAGAACATATGTAAGTTTTAGTATATTTTCAGTTTTAACTCAAACTATTAGACGTCCCACCACTATTTGATCAATTGTATTTTTAAAATGATTGCAAATGTCTCACTATGATGAATTCCAATTTAAAACTCACCAGAATGGAGTACAAAGTTTGGAGGAATATTGGGAGGGTCGGATAGGTATTTCATAGTAGATGAAAGACTGTGATACCTTAGACTCTGACTTCCCAGGTTCAGTCCCCAGCACTACCATAATCCAGAGCTGAGCAGTATTTTATTTGAAAAAAAAAATGCATTTTATTCTCATCCCTTGAATTCACTACATTAGATTTTCTTTTTTTTTTTAAATCAGTTTTTTAAAAATATTTATTTATTCCCTGTTGTTGCCCTTGTTTCTGTCTTGTTGTAGTTATTGTTGTTATTATTGATGGCATCATAGTTGGATAGGACAGAGAGAAATGGAGAGAGGAGGGGAAGACAGAGAGGGGGAGAGAAAGACAGACACCTGCAGACCTGCTTCACCGCCTGTGAAGCAACTTCCCTACAGGTGGGGAAACGGGACTTGAACCAGGATCCTTAAGCCAGTCCTTGTGCTTCACGCCATGTGTGCTTAACCCGCTGTGTTACCACCTGACTCCCTACATGACATTTTCTATCAGAAGAACTGATTCTGTTGTTTGAGGGAGATGCTTGATAACAAAATGGAGAAAACATTATTTCAACTGGAAAAAAAAAATCCCACTAGTTCTACCCCAGATTTGTTTATCATATTTAATAGCTATTTTGCATATTCAAACACTATTTACATTACAGAATTTCAGCAGGGAAAGTTCATGGTCAGGATGTGCACAGAAATATTTTCATTTGTTTAAGTGTTCATTTGACAGTGTTATGTTTTTGTAACTGCTCATATAAATCAAATCCTCACCATTTGGAGGGTCCAAACAAAGCTTATTATTGAAGATTAAGCATAGTAATTTGCATCTGCTTATGCCTTCACCAGAAATGTCCTTGCTTTAAAAAGCAGTCACAGAGGACAAAGTTCTTTGTTGACATTTGTGTGTGTGTATATATATATATATTTGCTTGGATAAGCTCTCTCATAGATCTGCACCACTTTTACTTGTTTTCTGTAAATTGACTGTATTTGTTGCACTGAATCACTGATTCAGTTTCCTCATTGACTTGTCTTGATGAGTTAGTGCCGTTGTTAGTATGTCTCAGTTTTTCTCATTATCTTGAATTATTTTAACTTGGAATTTAGCTGTGTTTAAGTCATTACTTCAGACAGATTCTCAGTTGTCCATATCTGTCCTCCTTAAAAAAAAAAACTATGCATAATAAAGGAACAAAATTAATTTAAAAAATAATAAATAAGCCCTTAGACTGATTTATCAAAGGGAGAGAGGAGAGAGAAGCTTCTAAGAGTGGAGGGGGTACAATTTGGCAAGGGCTTATTGTTTTTTCTGTTGTGGATTTGGTATGGCCATACATTGTTAACAAGAGCTGTAAAATTGTACCCCTATAACATAAAGCCTTGTAATATGCCAATGTTACCTTAATAAGAAACTAAAAATGCAACAGTATAATTGTAGACAATGTTTCAAAACACATAAAAAACATGTAAAATATCAAAACATACTTACTTTTTTCTTCCTTCTGTTGTTTTATTCCTGTTAACAACAACAAAAAAAAAAGGAATGATTCTGAAAGAAAACTGTTGTAAGCAAGTAGGGTGAGAAACCATTGCTTTATTTTCTTTTCTTTGAAGACACGGTGAGTTGGATTCAATTCAGCCTTCAGTTACACCGTCATTTGTCTATATAAGATTCCTACTTAACACTAGTATAATAAAATGTTTTCCTGTCTTATGTTGTTACTTTCTCATCCCTATGGAACATCATATGTTTCCTCTTGGTATTTTTTTTATAACAAGTTATGATATATATTCTTTAAAAAACATATGTTATGGGGCACACCTGGTTGATTGCACATGTTACAGTGTGCAAGGACCCTGGTTCAAGTTCCGTGGTTCCCCACCTGCAGAGGGGAAGCTTCACAAGTGGTGAAGCAAGGCTGCAGGTGTCTCTCTGTTTCTCTCCCTGTCTATCACCCCGTTCCCTCTCAATTTCTGGCTGGTTCTATCCAATAAATAAATAAAGATTTAAAATATATATAATTAAAAAAAAGAAAAAACATATAGTTATGGGTTGGGCAGTGGCGCCCCTGGTTGAGCACACTCATTTCAATGCATAAAGATCTGGTTTTAAGAGAGGAAGTTTCAGGAGAGTGCAGTGGGCCACAACCACAGCTGTCTTTCCACCTCCCTCCTCTTCTCCCCATCCTCCCCTCTCTCAATTACTCTCTGTTCTAACAAATAAAAATAAAGAACTTTTTTTTTTATTTTTACCAGAGCGCTTATGGTGTGGTGGGGGATTGAACCTGGGACTTTGGTGCCTCTTTGCATAACCATTATGCTATCTACCCTCTGCCCAAGAAAGAAAACCTTTCAAACTAAAGAACATATGGCTGTATTTTTTGTCTTTTTAAACTGATAAAATGTTTCTTTTTATTTTTCAATAAACATGCTTATAATAACTACAGTTATCTTATGGGAAAAAAATAAATATCCATAACATTTTTCAACCCATATGCTAGGGTTAGAAAGTCTAACTTTCTGCAATTATAACTATGCTTCAGTAATTATATATACTGCTCATTTGTTATGGATTAAAGCGTGCCAGTCATGTTGTATATCAAAACATCTGTGTCTTTCTATCTTCTGTATCTTCCTTCAATGTCCTTGCAGCTGGGCACAAACTTTGTGCACATGGCGAAGTAACACAGTGTCAAAGTGAAGTATTTCACCAGCCAGGCAAATTATTATTTAACCTTTGTGGTGATTTTAGTTCTAGTTATTTAGAGATAATATATCTCATTAGCTAGAGATAAAACTTATGTAAACTTTGTCAATTATCTGCAAATGTTTCATCATTTAAAAAATTTTTTTTATTTAAGAAAGGATTAATTAACAAAACCATAGGGTAGGAGGGGTACAACTCCACACAATTCCCACCACCCAATCTCCATATCCCATCCCCTCCCCTGATAGCTTTCCCATTCTCTATCCCTCTGGGAGCATGGACCCAGGGTCATTGTGGGATGCAGAAGGTGGAAGGTCTGGCTTCTGTAATTGCTTCCCCGCTGAACATGGGCGTTGACTGGTCGGTCCATACTCCCAGTCTGCCTCTCTCTTTCCCTAGTAGGGTGGGTCTCTGGGGAAGCTGAGCTCCAGGACACATTGGTGGGGTCTTCAATCCAGGGAAGCCTGGCCAGCATCCTGATGGCATCGTTTCCAGGAGATGTGGTCAGAGCTCAGCCACTAGCAGCTTCTCAGTCCGCCATCTTCTTTTCATGTTTCATCATTTTAATACTATAGTAGATGAGAGTTTAAATACATTATCCATCATTGTCTTTTAAAATATGATTAATTATTTTATTGTTTTTTTGCCCTAAGACCTTCCTAATATATTTATTACTTTGGGATTTTTTTTTGTAGTGGTCAGAGAGTTTTCAACATAATCATATAGTCTGTGAAAATATAAGCCAACTTCTTTTCCACACCAAATATAAAATGTAATATATATTTTGTTATTCTTTGTTGCATCTACTAGAAGTGCCACATACTTTTGTTTGCATTCATAATCTATTCTTTATTTCTGGAAAGTTTTCAATATTACACATATTATATGAGCTTCAGAATTTGGTAGAAATTTGAATTTAATCAGGCTGATAAATGTCCCTTCCTTTCAAATCTATTGAAATTTCTTTTTAAAATCAGAAGTTAGGTTTCCCCAAATGAGTTTTACAAATTAAACTGCTCAGCTCTGGCTTATGGTGGTACAGGGCATTGAAGCTTCAAGCATTAGAGTCTTCTTTGCATAATCACTTTTCTATCTACCCATGCCTCATATTTGATTTTAATGCTAGACATTTTTGTTGATTTTTAATTTTTATTTGTTAAGAAAGATATCTCTTGAAGAAAATTGGCATATATATCCATAAAGGATATTGGTGTACAGTTTCTCTTTTATACCTTTTCTAGTTTTGATATCATAAAAATAATAGCACTGTAGCGTGAGTTCAGAGTATACAGCCTTTTCCAGTTATTTGTGCTAACTTTTTAAATAGTCTGCTCCAATCTACTGGTGATGTCGACTCTCTCATCTCACAAGGCAAATACTTTTCCTTTATTTTGATGGGAAGGTATATAATGCCAACCTCTTTTTATTCACAGATATGACATCACTCAGGTCAATCCTTTTATTTTTTTTGTGATATTTGGTAGTTTGGGTTTTTCATGAAATTTGTCCTTTTTGTCTCTGTTGTTGACTTCCTGGTATAAAACTGTTCACAATGGTTATTGTTCTTTTTATACCTACAAAATATGTGGTAGAATAGGGTCTTTTATTCCCAGCACTGCAATTTGTATCTTCTCTCTTTTTGTTATTGCTAGAGCTTAAGTCTGGCTTTATTTTATTTGTTATTATTTTTGATAATAGGGTTGTCTCTGAGGCTGGGTGCCAGCACAGTGAATCTAACATTCCTGAAGGCAATAACCCTCCCCTTTTTTTTTCTTTTCTTTCCTTTTTTCTCTTTAATTTGCTCCAATCTTTTCAGATAAATGAACTTTATCATTGATTACTTAAACACTTCACTAGTGCAGTAATTTTTCCAGTCGTAGTTTAGAGAGCTAAATATGCTAGTTTGTCAAGGATGTTGACCATTACTGAAAACTCCAGATACAGTAAGTTAAGGTATACACTTAGATCTAAACTGGCCGTGTTATTTCCTTTTGGGGTACCACAGTAAAGTGTCATAGACAATGTCACAACTCTGAAGATTTAAGTTCAAACAACCACCAAGTTGGTGGTATTGCTTTCATCTTGTGCATTTTTCCTTGGTTGTCATCTTGTGTGTTCACATGGGCTCCCTCTGCTTGAAAACTCTGATACCTCCTCCTATGTGCTGCATTCTTTTCCTCAAAACTCCGGTCAGGCTGCTCTATGCTGTGCACTGACTGCCTTGCTTTAATTCCATGACCACTTGAAGGGCATCTGTCTGCAAACAGAGTCACATTTTCAGGCATGGAAAGTTACAGTTTTATTATATCAGTTTTGAAAGGACACAATTCAGCCCACGTCACAGTGTTTCTTATAAGCAGGTTGTCAAAAGGAGTGAAACTAAGTTTTAACAACGAATTTATTTATATTGAAGAAGTGTTGTTATATGAGACTGCTATTTGACATAAGAAATGATTCCACATCTCTCCAAAGTTGAAAGTGAATTTTGGAACAATTCCATGAAAATGGAAGAATCTGTTATTTACTATTCTTTATTAATCAATACTGTAGGAGACTTTGGTACAAAAAATAAAGATCTGAGTATGAATAACAAGGTACCTAAAGTCAGCATTTCTCAATAAGCTCCTTATCACTACAAAGTTCCCTGTCTCCTTTAAGTCTTATTATTCTAGTCTGTTCACCAGAACAGTGAGGTGACCTAATGATTTATGCATTGTCTAAGTTTTCCTATAGTTGTAAATAATTATATCATTTGATAGAGTTATCATAATTTTATTTGAGTAACATGTTTTGATATAAACAACATATGCATGGCTTACATGTCATTTTAAATGAAAATAACTGGTACTGCTTTTGTTGGAAAAATATAGTAATAGTTTGAAAACTATTGCACCTAAATTCCACAGAAATATTTGTTGAGTAGCTATTATGTATACTTTTCTACATTGAATACCGCACATTATATAATTTGCTTGAAGCCTTTAAAACAATTTCCCTGTGAAACTTCCATGCTGAGTTGATGTGAAATGTCCCATAAGCATAGTTCATGTTTTATGGTTACATTTGTAAGTGTAGAAATTCATGATCATACCTGGGAAAGAATCAAGTGGTCAAAAATGTATTTTCTGAAGATAATTGAAAAGGAGAGAAATAGTTTGAGTGACAAGTTCTAAGTTCGTAAGAAAGCTTTTGAGAAATAGGAAGGAAAAAGTAAATTACAATTCACCGTGGTCAGTCCCTGTTTCACTTTGTGCTTTCCCTCCCCACCCCTACTTTATAAAGTCCCACTAATAAATGAGATCATTGGGTATCTGTCCTTCTCTTTTTGGCTTATCAAAGTAAAAGACTCTGGGGAGGGAGGGAGAGGATGGGTAGAAAGAAAACTCTGGATGAGTGCCTAGTATATAACACATATGTCAACGATTGCACTGTAAAGCATCAACCCCCTCAATAATAAATTACAAAAGTCTTTTGAAATAAGGCTTAATTTTTTAAAATATATATATGGTTCACTATGAAAATCTGGTATACGATATACAGACTACAAGATTCCCAGTCTGAGGTAAATTCATTGTTATTTGGTTGTTTTTGTTTAGTGCAGCTTATTTTACAAAAGTATGTAGGCAAGTGTTTTTTAAACATGATATATAATTTGAGAGACAGAACCAGAGCCCCAGTGGGATTAGTTTGGCACATACAATACCAGGGATGAACTCGGGAACTCATGCCTGAGTGCCCGATGTTGTACTCACTGCACCACCTCTTGGGTCACACTGAATGACTGAAATAATCAGTGAGGTATCCTAATAGCTTTTATGTTTGAAGTGGAATTTAAAATTTCTGTTTTTTATTTCTCATGAAAGGATTTTGAGATTAGTCTTCTAAGTTTTCTGCTATCTACTCAAAATTAAAAAAATAATAATATTCCTCCTGACTTTATTTTGTTTTTTCCCCCTTGATTTCATTCAAATAGACATTTTGTTAGTAGAATTTGTAAAGACCAATTACTTAGTTATATTCACAATCTGCTTTCTTTGATCGAATTAAAAAAGATCTTGTCAGCCAAAATTTAGAGCTGGAGTCAGTCAAACAGCCATCTCAGAACTTACCATCTGCTTTGATGTCTTGTTGACATACCTTTTTGATACATGATGAAGAGGAAAACCTCTCTCAGCAAAGAGTATTCCTAAACATATGCAACTTTTTTTTTAAATCAACCAAATTCTGGTGAACTAGCTATCTCAGCAAAAAATGAATTTATACTAACTTAGAAGCACTCTCTTCCTAAAGCACTTACCCCGTCACCCTAGATGAACATGCTTACTAGAATGCCCCGATTTCATTTTGTGATTTTCAAACACCTGTGTGCTACCCTGGAATATTTAAATATTTAATCATTTAAATATTTAAATATGCTAAATATTTAGCCTCCCCCTGTTGTTAAGGTTTTGGGGGCTCCAGCTGGCCGGGCTAGCGTCGCAGCGGTACAGAGACTCGGGGATACACAGCTGGGCTGAGAAGCTGCAGTTTAATCTTTATTCATGAACGGGCAAATCACCACACCATGTACTTTTCTCCATCATCCTCTCTCTGCCGCCGCTGCTGCTGGGACTCTGCCCATCCTTAGCATACGGGGTGGGGAGAAAGAGGGGTGCAAAACTAGCAAGGGCCAAACCATTTCTCTCAGAGGTAGGGGGAAGGGTGCCAAACCAACACGAAGAATGCCAACATATTCCCCCTTTTCTTTTTAACTAAATGACCACAGTATCAGGGGTGTGGGGTGAACAGAAACCTATATCGTACAGGCATTTTCAAAAAAAGAAATAGGCACAAACATGGAGAAACATGTAAGCGAGTAACAAGAACCAGTGTGCTGCCAAGAGAAGGCCTGAGGGGGCCATTTTTTGACTCTGTGGGCAAGACTTTATCAGCTAAAAAAACATTTCCTGCCTCTGGAGGGCGTACTTGCCTTGACGGGCATTTTCTAGCATGGTGGGAGGGTGAGGCCTAGAGTCCCAAGGCATGGCTGCAGTCAGTCTTTGAGAAACCCAGCAGCATAAGGGGAAGCTGCTAGTTTTGTGCAAAGTGTCCGAGGTGTACCAGTGAGTCCGATAGAAGTCCAAAGCAGATGTCCACCGAAGAATTGCCACGGGGTGAATTGTTGTACGTCTGTCTCGATGGGGAATGTCAGCCATCGGAATTCTGCTTTTCTGTAGATAACTTGACAGCTGCAATTCACTTACTTATGAATCAAAACTTGTAGCAGGTTAGAAGTTTATCACAACTGATAACTCTATTACAATTAGAAGTCTTTTTTAGAATGATTTTAAGGTTGTTTAAAGTTTAAACAATAGAATGTGAAAAGGTAGACATAAGAATCAAGGAAAGAAAACCTCAGGCATGAGAATCATTAGCATAGCCATTGTGTAATCTACCATTTCTAATAGAGAAGGTAATCGAGAGTTTTACATATCAACAAGTCTATTTAACCTTTTGTTACACCCATTCAAGATGGAGACACACCCTAGGTGTGTGCAGGTTTTTTTTTTTGACCAACTTAGTTAAAATATATTGATATTTAAACTAATTTTTACCTCAGACTTTAAATGTAAGTTAATTTTATCTTTATGAGAATTACATTGAAAACCTTTTTTCATTTAACTCTGGTAAGAATATAGCCTTAAAGTTATATTTTTAACCTTAAAGTTAATGTTACCAAACTTTAAACACACATATACACATGGTCTTCAATACAAAGGAGAGAAACTTTTGTTATGAAGACATGTCATTTCAAACATGAATTCAGATCTGTACTGTCTTAGCCGTTCTGGGAGTGCGTTGTCCAGCGGCGGCCTCTTGGGCAGCTTCACTTCTAGGAATTGTGGGTTGCGATCTCTGGATGAATCTCTGCGTGTTATAGCTCGTCTGCCTTCAGACCCGAGCTGAGGATCTCGGCCAGGGGGCCCAGTTTCGGCAGGGAGCCCGCGGTCTCTGGGGGGGTCCGGGATCTGTCCAGACTTCATTGCAGGAGGGCGGGCTGGCCAGCCGTGCAGAAGTCATGGGCCGAGGTGCCCCGGGGTGGTGGCCATGATAGGCCGCCGCGGCCCTGCCCCATGGCCCTGCCATGTCTGTTGCCCTGCTCCCAGTGGCTGAGCAGCGTGGAGGGAGCCGGCGCCCAATGCCCCGCGCCACGCGGCGGAAAGCCAACTCATGCGGGCTGGCATTGGGCGGAAACCACAGAGTGGTCCAGAGATAAATGTTCCAGAAACTGTGAAACAGTCTCCTGAAGAAAGGGCAGAGGCCTTTGGAGATCTCTTCACAAGCAGAAGAGAAGGCCATAGTGCATAGGTAGCCAAATTGTTTTCACTTAACTGAGAGATGCGCAGGTCAGGTCCACGTGGGCGCCATTTGTTGTTAAGGTTTTGGGGGCTCCATCTGGCCGGGCTAGCATCACAGTGGTAGACAGAGACTCGAGGACACACGGCTGGGCTGAGAAGCTGCAGTTTAATCTTTATTCACAAACGGGCAAATCACCACACCATGTGCTTCCCCATCATTCTCCCTCTCCCACTGCTGCTGGGACTCTGGGCATTCTTAGCATACAGGGTGGGGAGAAAGAAGGGTGTGAAACTAGCAAGGACCAAACCATTTCTCTCAGAGGTAGGGGGAAGGGAGCCAAACCAACACGAAGAATACCAACATATCCCCCCTTAGCTTTTCTAACTACGGGAGGTACATCAGTCCCTATGGCAACCAGAGCACGAGATCTGGGTACATCTCAAGTCCTCACGTATCTTCCTGAACTTAGCTTGATGAGAGATAAACACATAGAAGTAAACACATAGAAGTCAATCAAGGCAAAGAATTCACAAAAAGGGTGGGGGTGTTGACAAACGCAGAATGTAACTATTTCTTAAATCGTCCACACAAAACATCTATCCTTAATCTTTAATTCTCGTATTCTCCTATAGTTCTGTCATCTTACTGTTCTACCTACGATGGAATGGTGTCATGATTTTACACTTAAAAGTTTTATATTAATTTTCCTTTGTGTTTCAAATGAAATGCCCTTCATTATCATATTGTCTGCACCACCTGGTTGGGTGTGCATGTTACAGTGCGCCAGAACCCGGGTTTGAGCCCCCCGTCCCCACCTGTAAGAGGAAAGCTTTGCGATTGGTAAAACAGGGCTGCAGGCGTCTCTCTTTCTCCTCTCCTCTCTATAGCCCTTTCCTGTTGTTTTCGACGGGCTATGTTTTCTCCAGGCTGGCTTAACAGGCGGGTCACAGATGACCAGGGACTCAGGGTTGAGCTGTAGGCAGTATCTCTTTATTCATGCAGGACGCAGCACAATCTAAGCCGAGCTAATCTAAAACTAAAGGTACTGTAAAACTCACAGTGCTGTCTTTATATATACTTGCCAAGTAGGGTGGAAATAGGATGTGACATAGAGAGGGTGGAGAGAAAAGTGACTGGTGAAAATCAGAATGTGACAAGGAGGGGATCAGGGTGTGACAAGGAGAGGGGGTGGAGCGGGCGAGAATCCTATCACTGAACCACCAATGCCCTGGAGGGAGGGTGGTGCTTGTTAACAGAGGTTATGTAAATAGAATGCAGTGGTTATGTAAATAGAATAGTGTTAAGCAGGGGGGATTTAAACCAAATGAAACAGAAGGGGTCTCATGCATACCAACACTTTCCCTCTTGCTTTCTGGCTATCTTTATCTAATAAATAATTTTTAAAAATTTAAAAAAGGATTTGATTTTTAAAAATAGAGATTTTAGGTAGGTTTTTTTTTTTTTACATATTTTTTCTTCTGGATAAGTAAAAATGTTTATAGTAAAGTAAAACTTTTAGGTCAAAATTAATACATTGAGTACAAATAATTTACACTGTGTACCGAAAATCAGTGCTCTTTTACATAGAAAATGCTTTGGAAGTCTTAACTTTGATATTGTGCTTGCTAAGAAAATTCTTAGAGCTTTTATTTCTGAGTTGTTTTCAGAACATACACAAGAAAACCAGCTCCTGTTTTATTGCTATACCTGATCTTAGAGTAATGATGATAACAATATATACAGTATGTTGTATAAGCATACATTTTCATACTACAGATTCTTTGGTTTATTTAAAAAGGAAAACATCCTCATGGGATTAAATTGTTAATAATAATACATCTGGAAAGAATTCTAAAAACAACACTTAAAATGCAAGCAAATTAAATGAAATGACTGTTAAAAATTTAAAAAATCATTTGGATGACTTGATGCAACAGTATCTATAGCAAAATAAATTGTTTCATTTTTTTCTTCACATAATTTCTAGACATGGTCACAGTCAGTGGAAAGTAAAGATTGTAAAGGGGGGGAGTCTGGCGGTAGCGCAGCGGGTTAAGTGAATGTGACGTTAAGGATCCTGGTTCGAGCCCCCGGCTCCCCACCTGCAGGGGAGTCGCTTCAAAAGCGATGAAGCAGGTCTTCAGGTGTCTGTCTTTCTCTCACTCTCTCTGTCTTCCCCTTCTTTCTCCATTTCTCTCTGTACTATCCAACAAAGACAACATTAATAACAACAACAATAATAACTACAATAATAAAACAACAAGGACAACAAAAGAGAATAAATAAATTAATTAATAAATATTTAAAAAAAGATTGTAAAGGGGCCGGGCAGTAGCTCACCGGGTTAAGTGCACATAGTATGAAGTGCAAGGACCCGTGCAGGGATCCAGCGTCCAGCCCCAGGTTCCCCACCTGGGGGGGGGGGATTGCTTTACAAGCAGTAAAGCAGGTCTGTACATGTCTGTCATTCTCTCTCCCTCTTTATCTCCCCCTCCCCTCTCAATTTCTCTCTGTCCTGTTCAATAAAAAAATGTAGATATACACGTTAGTAATGAACTACTGTTGCATTCTATAAAATAACTTTCTTTTGCATTTTTTTCTTAGGCAGGATAATAAACTTATCTAAATATCAATAGATTATAAAACTAAAGTACAAGAATGATCAACATTGTATGATAATAATTTAGAATATGACTATATTTTTAATACCCTTACTACTACATCAGTAAATTGTATTCTTCCATATAGCTCCCAGGGTTAAACAAGTCCTTCAGTGATAGTAAGTATAATTGTATAAATGAGATTGCTATACAGTTATATGATGAATATTGAAAAATATACAACATGTGTATGATAAACTATATATATAATATATATCAACTACAACTAAAGGTTAAAAAATGTTCTTTCTACAGGAAGAATAATTTTCAAGTATATTACAAATAAAAATTACATCTGTTAAATTTACTGAATTTTAGTTTCTTTTAGAAATGATTATATCAGCAATAGGGCAGTTTTTACTAACACATTCACAAGTGTTCAGTTAGAGATACTTTTAGGTATCTGTTGCTATTATATTCAGATTATAAATTAGACTATTTTTTCATTCTGTACCATATTTTCAGGTGATGTTTCTCTTATTTAGCTAAACTCATCCATACCAAATTTCATGCATTTTTAGTCATAGCTGAGATCCCATGCCTATGTATTAAGAAGGTTGAATTGTAATGACAATTTGTGGAAAGTGTCCTTGAAACTTCAGCCCAATCTAACTGAATTTTAAAAGGTCAATTCGTGAGTCTGAGTCAATTGTATCTAAAATAGTAGAGGATATTTTTTCCAATTTGTTTCAATCATATTATGGTCATATTTTATAACTACACATTTTAAGATAAAAGCTATGCATACGAATCTATCAGATACTTTCTTAGGTTATATAAGTTTAGCTAGATTTAAATTTCTACTATATATTACTTAAATATACTTCTATATCTTTAAAAGTATATTTAATATTTATAAATTATATTCACAATAGATTTATGATGAATCTTATTATAGCATGGTTTTACATTATAATGGATATTAATAACATTATATGTTATGATATATTTCAATTAATTGTTATTGTTAAAAACAGCCCCGTGTCTATTTTTTTACCATTTTTATTGGGAGATTGGCAGTGTGGGTGTTGACAGGTGGGTGCAGTTTCTCATCTCGCTGTGAGAGAACTTAGGTCCCTTTATGTCATCATGCAGGACCTCTCTTCACCTACTCCGTCCACTTCCTTCCCCAGAGTTCTCTGCCTTGGTGCCCAGTCCAAGTTTCACTTTGCGTTTTCCCTCTTAGTCCATATTTCTCCCTCCCTCAAAAAAAAAAAGGGGGGGGGATTCGGGTGGTGGCCACAGTAGGTTAAAAGCACGTGGCGCAAAGCGCAAGGACTGGCATCAGATCCCGGTTGGAGCCCCCAGCTCCCTACCTGCAGGGGAGTTACTTCACACAGGCGGTGAAACAGGTCTGTAGGTGTGTATCTTTCTCTCCCCCCTCTGTCTAACCCCTCCTCTCTCCATTTCTCTGTCCTATCCAGCAACAATGATGGCAATAACAATAATAACAACAACAATGACGATAAACAACAAGGGCAACAAAAGGGAAAACATGAATAAATAAAGTTAGAAAGGGGGGATTAATGGTATACAGTAAATACATGTGTAAAATTTCTCAATTTTCTGCAAAACACTCTTAACCCCAGCCATCATCCACCAGGACCTAATACCCTCTCTCCCCAAAGGGTCGTTTACTTTGATACTATACACCAGGTTCAGTCCAAGTATCTAATTTGTGTTGCCCCTTTCTGTTATTATTTTTCAGCATTGCCTCTTCACCCCTTTCTAGGCCTCTCACTCTTCTGTTAGCTTTTGCCGCTTCATCTTCACACTTGCTGACTCTGTGTTCCATCTCTGTTCTGCTTGCGAGTGTATCAAGTCTGTTAGTTTGACTACTGTATCAGCTACTGTAGCCTTTAGTTCATATATTGTGTGTTTTGGGCCAGTTGTTGCATCTTTTAGCTCTGCTATCTTGTTGCTTTGTTGGGTAATTGTGACATCTGCTTAGGCTGTTACTGCTATAATGCATCTATTTTGCTATTTGGTTCTTCTTCGTTTTGGCTCCTATTCTGACTTGGCATCTCATCTATTGTTCCTCCCTTTAATTTATGCATGTATGTATGCATGTATGTGTGTATGTATGTGTGTATGTATTTTTACTGCTACCAGGGTTATTGCTAAAGCTCATTGCTGGGATTACAAATCCACACGATTTTGCACATAATAATTATTTTAAATTTTATTATCTTTATTTATTTATTGGACAGAGACTGCCAGAAATTGAAAAGGAAGGGGGAGATAGACAAAAAGAGAAACAGAGAGATACCTGCAGCACCGCTTCACCACTTTCAAAGTTTCTTCCCTGCAGATGGGGACTGGGGGCTTGAACCCAGGTGCTTACACATTACAACATGTGCACTCAGCCAGGTGCACCACCACCTGCACATCCCATAATAAATTTTTTAGTTAAGAGTACATTTGGGGGCTTCGTGGAGGCACAACTGGTTAGATAGTTAAAGTGTGCATGTCAGAGTGCACAAGGACCCTGGTTCAAACCCCTGGACCGCACAGGGATTTGAGAAGCTTCCTGAGCAGTGAAGCAGTCCTGCATACGTCTTTCTTTCCCAATAATTTTCTTCCCTTCTCAATTGCTCTCTGTATCTATGCAAAATAAATAAAACATTTTTAAAAGACTAATTTTTAAAAAGCAATTAAGAAATTGTTATTAGATTATCAGTAATAATATTGACCTGTTTTTCCTCAATTGATTCTTACATGGTCGACAATTTAAAGAAAACTCCTTAAGCCTCTATATGAAAATGAGATTTAATACATTTTTATTATATTCTGAATGCTTTATGTAGATATCCTATAATAACTTCATGTAACGTTACTATCTGTCATAATTACTAGATACATACTATTGAATTTTTCCTTAGGCTGCATCTTCAGTGGTATGAATTGTTATTAATAACCTGGTGTTTCATGACTAATTTTTCTTTTATTACTTCATTAGTGCACTCCATTTATTCTTTTAAATATGTATTGAGTACCTTAAGTCAGTAATTGAGTTAGGTGTACAGATAACACAGACATGATGGATCAGCAAGAGTCAGAAGAAACATCTAAATTCATTGAATACTATCTAAATGGAATTATAATTAAAAATTGCAAAGATTGACAGTTGTGTACTCTGAGAACACAGAACTAGCCTAAAAGCAGAGGGATCATGCCAAAGGGAGTTAATAAAGTGTGGGGTGATTTAATCTATTAGAGGCTTCTCACTCTGTAGAGAACAGATGAGGAGTAGCAGTGAGGCTCATGAAAAATTCAGTTGGGTAGTGTGTTGCTTGAACATGTGAATGACCCAAGCTTGAGCCCAGCCTCCAGACATTGAAGGAAGCTTTGGTTCTCTCTCTCTCTCTTTCTCTCTCTGCCTCATTGTCTTTATATAAACACACACACACACACACACACACACAGACACACACACACACAGTGGATGCAAAAGTTGTTAGGAGAATGTGTCAGAAAAATAGATATAGAATGTGTCAAGAATGTTCGAATATTTCAGAGCATTGCACCTTGGAAGTTGACCAAATAATGTAAGGACAAAACAATCTACTTCAATTTAAAATATATGGAGAACACTTACGTCAAGTCATATTTCTTTCAATGAAAGAATGTAATTTCAAAAGATTGATGCTGATAGAAGGTTAGGAAGGAAAGAAAGAAAATATGAGGACAACTTTGATGGATTTTGTTGTAAAGGGAGAAAAACGAACGTAGAAATGGATCTTAAAATAATGTCAACACTACTGAGGAAAGATAAGACCTGAAAGATTTAAGAAATGTTTAAATGTCATGTAAAGGGAAGTGGTAAGAGAACTAATTTTGTAGGATTTCCAAAAAAGGAACTCTGAGGTTAGGAATTGTATGGAATTGTGACTGTCTTACCCCACAACTTTTTTTATCACTATTAAATCACTAATAATATTTTTTTAAAAAGACAATGTGATGTGGCAGTATTCAAACCTCACAGTGTAAAACATTTATTGTATGAGGAAAGGGAATAAAAGGCTAAAAAATGGTTATGATATTATTATTATTGCTGATGTTGTTGTTAAAAGAAGAATGTTGAACTGGGCTTTGAATTTGTTATTCACAAAGGCAGAGTCAAATGCTAACTGGTGAGTCCCAGGAAAAATTTGACTTCTGGGAATGAGAAAAAGTTAAACTTGGTGCTGCCAAATAATAATTAATATCAATAGTAATAATAACAGTAATAGTAGTAGTATGAAACTTCCTGGGTAGTGTTAAACATTTACATTAAACTTATGCAGTAAAGAATTATTTTTTTCCAGCAATACTATTCTACCAAAGTGCTGATTTTGTGGATATTTATTCAGGGTTGGAATTAGCTTAGGTGGTTCAACGGAGGGAGGAGTCAGTGTTTAAGATATTAGTAACAATAATTTGGAAACAAAAGATGACACAACTAACCTGGACAAAACCATATAAAGGGCCAGGCTGCGGCCCCACCAACAGAGCACACTGTTCTGTACTGGTGAACGGGCACCTGGGTCCAAGCCCTTACTTCCCACCTGCACAGGGAGAAGCTTCATGAGCGGTATTGCCAGTATTGCAGACGGCTCTCATCGCTACTACTGCCCTCTCTTTTTCTCTCTACTACTATCAAAAACGGAAAATTAAAAAAAAAATGCCCACTGAAAGTGATGGACTCATCCTTCAGACACTGATCCCCAGTGATATTCCTGGTGACAAAAAAAAGTAGGATAAAAATAGATTTGGAACTAATTAACTGAAATATAAAACATAAATTGCCTTATTTCTATATATGGGGATATCAGATTAAGCAAAATAAAAAATCTTCATGGAGTTTATCTTTTAGTGGGGTGGAGAAAGAAACCAGATGTGTAAATAAAAATAGGACATATATATAATATACTTCACTATTATTTAATGCTATGGGTAAAAACAAAGGAGACAAACCCAAGGTGAGTGAAAACCTGGAATTACAAATATAGTAAGCAGTAGCAACTCCCTTAAAAATGTGTTATAGGGGCCTGGTGGTGGTGGTGCACCTGGTTGAGTGCACACTTTACCATGTGCAAGGACTGGGGTTTGAGTCCCCAACCCCTACCTGGAAGGGGAAACTTCATGAGCAGTGGGGCAGGTCTGCGGGTGTCTGTGTTTCCAGCTCCCTCTATACACCCCCCCCCATTCCTTCTCTGTCCTATCAAAATAAAATAGAAAGGAAATAAAATGGCCACCAGAAGTGGTGGATTCATAGTGCCGGCACTGAGTCCAGCAGTAAACCTGGTGGGGAAACAGATGTGCTGTTTGAATAAAAACCAAGGGGCCAGGTGGTGGCATAGCTGGTTAAGCACTCACATTACAGTGCACAAGGATCCAGGTTCAAGCCCCTGGTCCCCCCCTGCAGGAGGAAAGCTTCATGAGTGGTGAAGCAGGGCTGCCGGTGTCTCTCTGTCTGTCTATCTCCCTCTTCCCCTTCAGTTTCTCTCTGACTCCATTTAAAAAATACATAAATAAAAATTTTTTTTTAAAATCAATAGGAGAGATGGAGTGAGGCATATAGTTCTATAATCTAGCTAGAGATAACAGCAGGTTATGGCCTCTAGGTTAATGTAGTTTCTATGTAGTTAAAATGTGCCTCAGATTAATAATTCATATAATCATCAATATAATTAGTATATACATATTAAATTTGATTATTGTGATCAAGTTAATTTGTGCTGACAGCGATAGATATGGTTACAGCTGTTCTCCACTCCCAAAAACCTGGGACCATTTGTTTACTATTTAACCACGAAATATCCACGTATGTATTTAACTTATATAAAGGTACAATGAAGAGCAGGGGAGGTAGCATAGTGGTTATGCAAAGCGGCTCTCATGCCTGAGGCTTCAAAGTCCCATGTTCAATTCCTTGAACTATCTGGTAAAAAAAAGTAGAGTGCAGATATTATGTATGGAGAGGTACAAATATATATCATTTCTGAAATATTTTGATGGAGTTTATCTTATTTCCCAATCTGTTTGAGAAATATAAAAAAATCTTGGTTTAATGTAAGATGATTCTTTAAAGTTTCATTGCTTTGGTTTTTTTTTTTTTTTATTTGGGTCACCCTATAGATAATAGTTTTGGAATTTCAGTGACAGAGAAGTGATACAAAAAGCAAAACTATTATTGATTTGACTCTTAATAGAATTGTTGTCTCTAAATTTCAGTCAACCCCCACATCTATTTAGCTCATACGTCATCTGTCATTTGCCATGGCATTCATCACTCCATTTTTTGATTACTAGTTTATCATCCATTATGAGATTCTTTGCTGGGGCAGTGGCCATGTTTTTATTTGGCTATTTTGCACTCTCTTTTATACCAACCCAGTGCTCAATAAATATTAGAATTAAAGTTAAGTGTGAATGAGTAACCCACTAACTATTTTCATATTCTTGAATATTATAAATTGCTTTAAAAGTAAAGGTATAGATGTCAGAAAGAACAGGGGATATGTGTGGGATACAGTAGGATACTACATTTCTCCATTGACTGATTGCATAAATGTTGAAATAAAAATAAAACCCTAGTATCTTTAGAAAGTTTTATAGCTTGTCAAAGTGACTTTTTATTAATTTTCTCATTTATTCTTTATGATATTTCTAAGAAATTGGAGTGGAAACCTTTATATTGGCTACAGGTAGGAAATTGTGTTTTAGTCGTGTTCTCCATAACAAAGTCAAGTTTCATTGTTAACTATTCATTGAGCCAAATTACAATGAAATACATTATTTTCTACTGTTATTTATAAGAAAAAAGAAAACATTTGAGCAGGAAATTTCAAGATGACTTGTTTATAAGACAAAATATAATGATCAAGAAACTCATTGTCAGGGATTCTGAATAGTCAGTATGAATTCTCTTCTACTGGTTCAACTCTATAAGAAAGAAGAACGGCGTGGGTCATTTTAAATTTGCTGCCTATCCTATGATGCTGTCATAATGTTCTTTCTTATCCCTCTATTAACTCTCAGTAACACCAAAAAGAGCAATTTTCTCAGTTTCATTGTCCTTCCCTTCAAATATCCTGTTTTAAGAGATTGCAGATGTTTTTCAATAAAACTGCCAGAATTATTCCAAGGACTGACAGGTTTGCTAACTACCAAATGCTTTCAGATCACTGCACTAGACTCAGTTCCACCTTTGATATGAACCACATATGGCTTCTGTCCTGTTTTCCTGAATTAACTCTAATTTCCTAGTGACCAAGGTCAGATGAGTCCAGATAGGGCTCAGCTGTTCGTACCTAGCACATATGTTCCAGTATTGTTGGTGATTTATTTACTGCAATAAAAAAATTGAAATGCAAATCTCAGCCAAATTCTCATCTACCAACAAGACCTTGGTATGTGACTTTTCATAACAAGTTAAGAAATAATAGTATAGCACTTGTAACTGTATTAAGCTTTTATTAGAAACAAAATTGATTGTGTGGACTTTATTAAAATAAATAAATCATGTAAATACACAATATCATCATATTTACATTGATAATTAGGAGAAATAGTTTAACTAATTGCCATACTCTGTGCTTTAGAAAACAAAGTACAAGCGTTTTTTAAATACAATTTTTAGATGAAGTCCTTTATAGATTGCATGAACAAATTTTAGGTTATTTAATTCAAAAATATGAGTGGTAGTAAATATTTTCTAATACCAAATATAATTAACTATTATTATCTTTATGCTGTTAGTCCTTTATATTTGTGCTAGTTCTAACAAAACAAATGTTAGTCTTTCTATCTCATTTATGAAAATAAACTTTCCTTTAGAGCATCCTTAAGTTAAATCTTGCCTCAGAGAGATCACAAACGTATTGGCAATGCTATTTGCTTATCATTTGGGCATTTTTACGTGACAAGTATAGAACATAAATTCACTGAACATAAGTTGGTTTCTAAATTTCAATTTGTATTTTATAGCAAACAGAATGAATGGAGGTGAAGAATTTATTTTCATCATAAAACAAATCAAAACAGAGTTGTTTTTGTTTTTTTAAAGATGGCTAAATATGTGTAAATTGTGTTGCTCTTAAGAAGAGAGAAGTTAGTTCATATAAGTGGGACAAAATACTTGATTAGCTCTAAAACATTTTAGCTGGGGGAATAAAACTCCAAATTTTAAAAGTACTATATTTGCCCTATTAACTTGCTTAGTCATGAGAACTGCTGCCCATGAACGATATCTTATGAACTAGATTCATTGGCTTGAAGCTGACAGTGCAAAACCAAGACCTCATTAAGAGCATTAGCATTTTGATCATAGGAACACTGAAATATCTGACATCCTGAATCTATCCAGCACATCATAGAAAGAATAGAATCTGTAAGAAATTGGGCACAGGACTGGTAAAATAGTTCACTTGGATAGTGCTTTGCTTTGCCATGTGTGGGGCCCAGGTTCAAATCCAGCCCTCACAGCATGAGAGGAAGCTTCATTGCTGGTCTCTCTCTGTTTCTGTCTCTGCCTCTCAGGGGAAAAAAAAAAAAAGAGTAAGGTATACAAGAAGTAAATTGATTTCAGTACTTGGATCAACACGGTGAATTTCCTGAGAAAATAAAGATAATGTTAATTTAAAATTTTATAGCTAAGTTGTTCCTAGCAGCACAGGAACTGACAAAGCAGTGGTGCTCTGGACTCACAAGCATGAGTGACGTCTCCCCCCCCGTGACTCCTCTCCCCTGCGTCCCATATGAGTATTACCTGGCCTCTTTCTATCAAGAAATTAATGCAATCAATATTTTTTTAAAAGTTTTCCTATGGAGTGCTTTGGTTTTCTAACATATGTTTAGAGTTATCTCTGAGTAGGGCACCAAAGTAAAAATCTCTGGGTGGAGGGTGAGGGTGAATGTTTGGCTTTACTGGGTCGGGGGTTTGGGGGGGGGGGGCAGGACACAGTCATTTGGTGGTGGGAATGGTGTTTATGGACACTACTATTAAACTTGTAGTCGTATAAATCACCAAAAAAAATTATCTCTGAAATTGCCTTAAACTGTTTGACATCCTGAAAATCGTCTAATACATCTAGAAGGATAGTTCTTATGCGTGTCCTTCGTGTAGTGAGAAGATGGCGCACAGGACAGGACACGTGTTACAATGTGCAAGGATCTGGGTGCAACCCCCTGGTCCATACCTGCAGGGGGAAGGTTTCACAAGCCATGAGGTAGTGCTGTTGTTGTTGTCTCTCTTGCTCTCTCCCTCTTTATCACCCACCCCTTCTAGATTTATCTCTCTATATGTCCAGTTAAGAAATAAATAAAATGTTTTTAAAAAAAGAATTTTCAGTGCTGCCAGCAACGTCAGTATCCTATTACATAATTACAGATGCTGCAGGGCACTGTGAGACTGTTGTCCTGTTGTGTGCATAACCCACCCAGGCTCCCGATAGCTCCCTCCACACCTCCACAGCACTGGAGGGAGTTGCAGTGCATGGCGCAGCAAGCAACCCCCAGCTGAACTATCTCGTCAGCCTTATTACTTATCATTATCTGAATATTTTCTCCTAAAGAGTTAGATCACTTTGTGCTTAGCTTTCCTGGCTGCCTCTAAGCAATCTATTCTTAAAAAAAAAAAAAAGTTTAATAGTGATTTAATATTGACATACAAAATTACATGTCAACAAGGGTATAATTCCACAATGTTCCCACCCCCCGACTTAGGAATCGCCAATCCCTCCATTGCAGGCTGCCGCAGTTCCCCCTAATGTTGCAGACACGGGTTAACTGTCGTCTCTACAACTGTCTGTCTACATTTGTACATAATTGCCTCCTTTTCCTTCCAGGTCTTGTCCTCTCTTCCCCTCCAAGCCACACATAACCCTATTACTACATCCAAATCTCCCTCCCTTTTTCCTCCTCTGTCTGTGGGTGCTGATGGAGCTGGAGTTCAGAGCCATCTTATCCTCTTCCTCCTATCACTTCTCCCCCACTGGGAGTATGGATCAAAATTCCTTATGGGGTGCAATAGATAGGAATTCCGGCTTCTGTAATGGCTTCTCTGTTGGACATGGGTGTTGGCAGGTGAATCCATACTCCCCGGCTTGTCTCTGTCTTTCCCTAGTGAGGCAGGGCTCTGGGGAGGGGAGGTTCCAAGACACATGGGTGAGGTCCTCTGCCCCGGGAAGTCAGAATGGAATCTTGATAACATCTGCAACTTGGTGTCTGAAAGGTGACAGGATATAAAGTGAGACAAAATAGTTAATGAACAAAAACCAAAAAGCAGGAACAAAGCACACGATAGATAAGCAGTGTATTGTTCTGGGAAGTCCTTGGCAATGACTTTGACAGCAGAAATGCAGAGTGGAGCTATGTTCCTATCTGTGTCATCCCTGTTATTCCATTTTGGTCCCTACTTCTCTGCTTCACAGTGCTCCTAAGACTTTTGAAGACTGTCCATGTTGACTAATTCAGGCTCCCTCAATGATCTGATGGTCTCCTTTTAAAATAACAGTGGCTGGAAGAAAGTGAATAAGACAACCTATAGTCAAAGGACATTGAGTACAACACAGTATAGGTTATTCAAAATATTCTGTCTTTTTACCTAGCTGTCTTTAGTTCACATAACAACTTCCTCTATTCTTTTTCTAAGTTTCCGCATATAACTTCTACACTTTCATACTCAACATATAGACATTTGCCCACTAAGTTACTTTTTATCTCCTCAGTGACTTCAAATACTTTTTATTCCTAGTTTTTAACTTGTAAAGATTTCACCACCTATGAAGCGACTCCCCTGCAGGTGGGGAGCCGGGGGCTCGAACCGGGATCCTTATGCCGGTCCTTGTGCTTTGCGCCACCTGCGCTTAACCTGCTGTGCTACCACCTGACTCCCAATCTAAGAAGTTTTAATTTGGTTAAGAATTGCTTTCTTTTCTATGTGAACCATACACAGGAGAAAGTGTTAATGGCTAGATTCATAGAGTAATGTTTTCTTCTTTTAAATCATTCAATCTAATAAATAGTGTTTATTAATTATTATATCTAATAAACTGTGTTCATTAGAAAGTGCTACTTTTAGGCATGATTAGATAACTCACCTGGGAGGAAGTATACTTGACTCTGCACATGGCCTATGTTCAAGCCCCCCAGTATACCAAATGGGATCACTGTGGTACTGATGAAATCTGTGGTGTAATGGAGTCTTTCTCAATTTTTATCTGAAAAAGTCAGTTTGATGCTCTAGTGATAACAAAAAGTGCTACTTTAGATATTAGGAAAAAAAAACCCCGATATCATTCTACTGTGTGAATGTTCGCTGCCATTGTTGATATTATATTGCCTCTCTCTTGGGAACCCAAATACCAGCCTCAGACTGTGCTCAGAAAAATCTCTGGTGGGTCAGTGAAATAGTTCCCTTGAATAGGGTGTTGCTTTGTCACGTGCTTGATGCAGGCTAGAGCCTGGCCCCCACTCAACTGAAGGAAGCTGCTGTTGTTTCTGTTTCACTGCTTCTCCTTTATCCCTATCTAAATAATAATAAATGAAAAAAAATAGCTGACAAAATGGATAGAACTTTCTAGTTTATAGAATTTGTATAGCTAAAGCAATACAAAATGCAGTTGCTAATATCTACAACTGAAGCAAATTCTACAAACTAGGAAATTGAGGGCCAACGCATAGTGAAAAATAAATAAGACTGTATGTATCTTATCTTTCTGCTTGTTTTTACCTCCGAGTAAACTCATGTTGGGATGTTAAGCTGTCACCCTCCATGAAAGATTCTTACGATTTAAAGTGTCAGTTGAAGAATGTGTAAGTTCTGAAAATGATTTAGTATGTAAAGGACTGTGTTCCTCTGTTACAGTTTCAGATTCACTAAATTAAAAACTCAACCCGATTACTTTTACATAAAGTATTTAAAATTTTGCAGGTGAGCTCTAATTTTGACTTTATTTTGTATTTAGGCGTCATGTTATACAAAGCATTAAGAGGAAATATTGAGGAGTCTGGCACCCACAAAGACACTTGCAGGGAGAGTCTTCTTAATCTGCCTTAAGGGGTCCTTGTATAGTCTCAGTGGCATGGGAATATTGGGGTCTCAGATTGGGGGTGCCCCAAAGCTAGCTTCTTCTCTCCCCCTAAGAAGGGACCCAGTGTGTTTATAGGGACCCAGTGTGTTTCTTCCCAGCACCCGCCCCTCCCCCTCCCCTGGGATAAGAGAAACTTAATCTCTGAGGGGTCTTAATAGCTCAATCCCTGTCCTATTGGGGTCCTCCTGGGGTGTTTGAACCCCAAGGGGGTGGATTTGGGACCCCTTTGATGGGATGGTCTTTCTGGGAAGCGCAGTCTTGGTGCATCAATGGACTTTAGGGGTTACTTTTTTTTTTTATTTTGGTGGGGGGAGCCTGGCTCTAGGGGAGGCTTTGGGAGGTGGGGGGCTGGAGGGCTGGCCTGTTTCTTAATGACTCTGCTCCAGGGATGTTTTGGGGATTCAGTCTAACTCGACACACTTTGTGGGGGCCGCGGGGCCTGGCCGCTTTAGCATTTCCTTTGGAGGGGGTCTTAATATACCCCCTTAGTGAAATGAGAAGAAAATTTTGAACAACCCACCCAGGCAAGAGAGTATGTGTGGGGAGGTTCCTTCCCCCCCACTCAGTTTGACTTGGGGGGTGGTTAGGGGACTTTGGGGGGGTGTTCAGGGAGCTAGAAGAGGTTGGGGGTGGTGGGTTTCCCCAAATCTGCAAGATGCTTGGAAACTGGGGAGTGTCTGTCTGGGGTTGCTAGAGCCATGAAGCAGGTGGGGGGAGGTAGCATGGGGGCGCAGGCACCCCAGTATCACAGAAGGGGAGGGATGTGGGAGTGTGTGCTCTGGGGCCCTCACCCCCCCACACACACACCCCCAAAAGAGGAAATATTGTTGAAAAAAAAGTAAAAGTGTTCTAGCTATTTTCATTATCTTACTGATAAGGATAGTCAGTGGGTCTATGCACAATCTCACTATGCTTTATTCCAATAAGAAATTTGTCATGGACTTAAATATTTCTTTGGTTTTCTTTTTCTAATACAAACATTTGGTTATCTAACTTGAAAACCAATAATATACTACAAGAGCTAAGGGAATTGTCAATGCTATGAACTTCCTCTTTCTGTGCTTTACTGCTTTCATTGGTTTGCTAGTCTTTTGGCAAGTTTTAATGTTTCACGGGAGAATAAAGGTCTGCCTATGTATCTACCATCTTTTAACTCTAAATTTATATTTGTTATTTTTGAGGATTCATTATGACTTTATTTATGTTTTGTTGCTGTTAGCCAGCAACTTTAAAGGTTTTCTTACCATTTTTATCAGTGAAATAATGGCATTGGTGCACTTTTAGTAGAGAGGTAATACCACATGTTGATCCAGTACAAGTAGGAATGAAAGCACATTTAAGATGTAAAAAGATTGCACGTCCATTTTTAAAATAGTTGTGACATGATATGATAGTGCAACCACTGTAATGAACGTCCGTGTTATAGCTTTAATATTGTATTTCGAATTAGTGGAAGAATGAGAGACGGAAAGAAAGTACTCATCACAGATGAATAGATACCAACTTCTTTCAGATTTATGTTTTACTAGTTTGCCTCTTTTTTCACTCTAGAAATAAAATTCTACTAAAGCCTTACTGAGAATTTTTCTTTTAATGATAAAAACTATTCAGTTTTATTGCTCCCCAAATCTTGAGTCTGTGTACATAAATGATTAATTTCCTGTTGTCCTGAGACAGGCTAAAAATTCTGTAGTGTCCAGATTGTGTCTCAGAGGAAATAGATTCATTCTTATTTGTAGTATGCTTATCTGTAAGAAATTCCTCTCATCTCCCCAACCTATATATTTGTGTATCCTTGGGGACTAATGTGATGTCTGCCTTATAGTAAACCAAACTGGGGAAGAGAAAGCTCAAGTTTTACATTGTAAGTTGATGTCTGCTATCTTGCTATATTGAAATTGAATGATAAAGATAGACACTTGGAATTCTCGTATGATACAGAGCATCGTGTGCATTTTGGGATGTTAAAACATATTTGGTATAGTGTTTAATTATTTTAGTAAGAGATAAATGATTTACAGTTCAGTGATGAACTATGGGTATAATTTCTCATCTTCCAGTGGTAAGTATCTACAAAAAGTTATTTGTTTAATGCAGATGCTCTGTACTCGGAAATATGAGGAGTTACTGTGAGAAACGTGACGTAGATTTTGATATTTTTCTTCAGCTCACTGTCACTAATAACATCACTGTATTAAGAGTGTCATTAAAATGTAAATAAGGTGAGAGTAGCTTAGCTATAATCAACTCCATCTAAATATCACAAAATCACTTGGAAACTAAGAATATTTTTCTGATAAACTTTTATTTTTACCAGAAATCAAAAATCTCAACATATGACAAAATGTGGGCCTTTATGAGTAGCCGGAGGCAGTCAGTGCTGGTCAAAAGTAACGAAGAAGGAATCCAGCGAGCCCTCACCTCGGACTACGCCTTCCTGATGGAGTCAACAACCATCGAATTCGTTACTCAGCGGAACTGTAACCTGACACAGATTGGCGGCCTTATAGACTCCAAAGGTTATGGTGTTGGCACCCCCATGGGTAGGTTTTATGTCAGCTTCTTGCTCTCTGTTCATTCATCTTAGTTGCCGTGAGAGAAAAAGAAATGGCTTGTCTGCACGCCGTTAGGTATTTTGTATTTGACAAATGTATCTTGCTGCCTTTTGTTATTGCATGAAACCAGGGGAGTTCGGACATCTGCTCCTCAGTACAATTTTATCAGCTCCCTGTGAAAGTTCTCTGTGAAACACTCTCATCCACAACCAAGGTCGTCTTATATCATCATGTGCCAGGACCCCAAGATTTTCTTCAGCCCTCCCGCTCACTCTTGCCCTGTCCCTGTAAACCACCAGATCATTCAGTATTTTTCCTTGTCTTTTTAGCTTATCTCACTTAACATAATGTCTTCAAGTTTCATCCAAGGTGTCACAGAGGAGATCAGAACTTTTGAGGACTGGGCCGGGCAGTAGCACAGTGAGTTAAGCACACATGGCTGCAAAGCGCTAGGACAAGCATAAGGATCATGTTCAAGCCCCTGGTTCCCCACCTGCAGGGGGTGGGGGGGTGTCGCTTCACAAGCAGTGAAGCAGGTCTGCAGGTGTCTATCTTTCTCTCCCCCTTTCTGTCTTCCCCTCCTTTCTCCATTTCTCTCTGCCCTATCCAGCAACAATAACAACAACAACAACAACAAGAACAATGATAAACAACAAGGGGAAAAATTGCCTCCAGGAGCAGTGGATTCATAGTGCAGACACCAAGCCCCCAGCAATAACCCTGGAGGCAAAAAAAAAAAAAGAACTTTTGAGGAGTGAGGTAGTGGTTCATTACAGTTTTCCTTTCAGTAGTGCCTTACAGTTTTATTTGTAAAAGCTAGGTTGAATCTCTCTGTGTACTGAACAGTATTAGATTTTAGCGTATCCTCACTCCACTGATTCACACTATTGCATGAAAGCAGATTTTTTTTTGTCACCTTGTTTTTGTTATAAGCATGCCTAGTAATAACCACACAGCGGACTCCCAATTACTAGTTACTAAATAATCCATTCTATATCTATAAATTCAATGAAGTGGTAACATTTTTTAAATTACTTTATTGGGGGATTACTGGTGTACAGTCAACAGTAATATACTTTTGTATGTGTATAACATTTCCGCATAACAGTACAACCCCAACTAGGTCCTCCTCTGCCAACATGCTTTGGGATCTGAACCCCCCACCCCACACACAAATCTTTTTTTTTAATTTATTTTTTATTTAAGAAAGGATAAAGTAACAAATCATAGGGTAGGAGGGGTACAACTCCACACAATTCCCACCACCCAATCTCCATATCCCATTCCCTTCCCTGATAGCTTTCCCATTCTCTATCCCTCTGGGAACATGGACCCAGGGTCATTGAGGGTTACAGAAGGTGGAAGGTCTGGCTTCTGTAATTGCTTCCCCGCTGAACATGGGCGTTGACTGGTCGGTCCATACTCCCAGTCTGCCTCTTTCTTTCCCTAGTTGGGTGGGTCTCTGGGGAAGCAGAGCTCCAGGGCACATTGGTGGGGTCTTCAATCAAGGGAAGCCTGGCCGGCATCCTGATGGCATCTGGAACCTGGTGGCTGAAAAGAGAGTTAACATACAAAGCCAAACATATTGGAGCAATCATGGACCCAAAGCTTGGAATAGTGGAGAGGAAGTGTTAGGGGGATACTCACTGCAAACTCTAGTGTACTTCTGCTTTCAGGTATATATTTTGCACTAGTTTATGGTTACGTGTGAACATATGCTCTCTCTCACAGAAACTGGTGTATATCTAGGTTTTGGGACTTTGTTAGAAAGTGAAGCACCTAGGATGGAATTAGAGAATACTATGAAAGGAAAGGTCTCACCCGAGTGATGAAGCTGAAGGGTTGTCATTCCACACCTGAAGTCTCTGGACACAGTCTGAGCTGAAGCATGTTGAGGTGGCAATTGTTGCGTTGATTAGGTTGCGATCGGCAGATGCAATATTATTTGACATGGATTGGGAGAGGCATGCGGGAAAGTGGGCCCTATCTTTTATTTGGTGCAATATACCAACTCCAGGCCAAGTTCTGCTTAGAGAGTTTACCTTTTGATCTTGTTTTTCACCTTTTGCCTATAAGTGAGATCATACCATATTCATCCTTTTGTTTCTTACTTCTTGTTGACTTATCTGACTTAACATGGTATCCTCGAACTCCATATAAGATGGGGTAAAGGAGGTGAATTCACCATGAACCTGGGACTCTGGAGCCTCAGGAATAAAAGTCTCTTCATAAGCATTATGCCATCTACCCCTGTTCACATTTCTCAGTTTTTCACATAACAATGCAACACACCTCTGCCATCATGTTCCAGGACATGAACCCTACCCTTAGCCCTGACCTCCCACCTCAGAGATCTGTACTTTGGTGTAATACACTAGACCTGGTCCAGGTTCTGTTTTTTTGTAATAGGATTCATTTCATTGAAGGTGCCTTTAAAATTTATATGGAAAAGAGTTCTACCAATAATTTTCCTCAAAGTATTTGATGACTTCTGGTCTAACATTCAAGGGGGGGTTGAACTCCCCTACTACTACTGCATTGCTGTTAATATATTGCCGTAGCTCTTTCAGTAAATATTTGATGTATTTAGATGGCCTCTCCTTGGGTGTTTAGATGATAATACTTGTTAACTTCTCTTGATTTACTGATCCTCTGAGCATTAAATAATATTCATCCCTATCTTTTTAAACTTTGTTGATTTTAAGGTCTATCATGTCAGAATGAGAATAGCTATTCCTGCTCTTTTTTGTGGTCCATTGGATTGTATGGTAGTTTTCCATATTTTGACTTTGAGTCTGAGTTTGTCTTGTTGACTTATTTGTTGCTGACAACATATGGTTGGGTTGTGTTTTCTGATCCATCTTCCTACTCTGTGTCTTTTAATGGGTGAATTCAGGCCATTGACATTTATTGATATTATAGAATGAAGATATTTTAATGTCATTCTAAAATTTTACAGTGTTCTGATATGTGGCATGTTTATGATGATGTGATTGTTTATAAGAGACCTTTCAGAACTTCCTGCTCAGCAGGCTTGGTGACAGATGATTCCTTCAACTGTTGCTTGTCTGAGAAGGTTTTTATGCCTCCATCTAGTCTGAATGACAGTCTAGTAGGATACAGTAGTCGTGGTTGGAAATCTTTCTCACTGAGCACTTGATAGATATCTTGCCATTCTCTTCTGGCCTGTAGTGTTTGTGTGGAGAAATCTCCTGATAATCTTATGGGTTTTCTGCTGTAGGTGACTCTTTGTCTTTCTCTTGCAACATTCAAGATCTTTTCTTTATCCTTATTCCTTTCCATTCTAAATATTATATGTTTTGGTGTCTTTAAGTCTGGGTTAATTCTGTTTGGGACCCTCTTAGCTTCCTGAACCATTTTGCCTTTTATGTTGTCTACAGTAGGGGATTTCTCAGCTATTGTGCCCTGTAGAATGTTTTTTCCCCTCCCTCTCTTTCTTCCTCTGGCAAGCCAATAATGCATATATTACTTCTTTTGAAGTTATCCCATATGTCTCTGTTGTTGTTTTCAGTATCTCTTAATCTCTTTTTGAGATATCTTCGTTCTTAGTTTCTCTAATTCATCCTCAATCTTGATAATTCTGTTTTCTACCTCACTTATTCTATTCTATCCCCCCCCCCCCGTTGTTTTCTGTAGTTCAGCTGTTTTATTACCCTGTTGCAATGCTGTTTTAGCTTATTCAGCTAGTTGTGCTCTTAGCTCAGCTATCAGCTTTCAGCTCTCTAATCACCTAGAGATAGTGTTTTCTTTCGGAGTCTCGCTTGCTGTTTCCCCATTTCTGATATTACTTTCAAACTCTTTCCTCACTCTTTAACTAATACCTCAATTAGTGTTTGGATCTTGTCCTCATGTCCTCATTCTTATGTGCTTTTACCTTTGGCGGGGGGGGGGGGGTATCTGAGCTTTCCTCCAATGCTTCTTCTTAGTTTAACCATGAAGTCCTTCTCTCAGTACTTTCAATCCACTAATTACATTTTTTATTTATTATTGGATAGGGACAGTGAAAAATCAAGAGGGGAGGAGGAGGTAGACACCTGCAGGTCTGCTTCACCACTCATGAAACTTCCTCCCTGCAGGTGGGGACCAGGAGCTTGAACTTGGGTCCTTACACACTTTAATGTGTACACTTAACCATTGAGTTTTTGAATCGTGTATAACATACTGTTTTATTTTAATTATTTATTATTATTAGTAGTATTATGGCCACCAGGACTATCACTGGGGCTTGGAGTCAGCACTATGAACCCACTATTCCTGCTGGTATTTCCCTCTTTCTTTCTTTCTTTCTTTCTTTCTTTCTTTCTTTCTTTTTTTCTTTCTTCTCTCTCTGTTTCCTCTTTCTTCTTTCTCTCTTCTTTCTTTATTCTAGTCTTCTTTCTCTCTCTCTTTTCTCTTATATTTTATTTGATAAACCAGAGAGAAATTGAGAGGCGAGAGAGGAAGATAGACTCCTTCATCTTGTTTCACCTCAAGTGAATGTTGCCCTTAAAGGCAGAGAGCAGAGGCTCAAACCCAGGTCATTGTGAGTGAATGGTAACCAGTGTCAACTCAACCAGACTCCCTATAATATACTGTTTTGACTGATTTTTAAGAAGCATTCTTTGACAGTGAAAACCAGTCCTAGTACATTAATTAGTACAGTATATTATACATGGTTCAAAAAGCCACAGAATATTTCAGATGTCATAACTTTTAACAGGAAAAGAAACATCTAAGTCAGTTTAACAAAAACCATTTTGTTATAATTTAACAGTCCATAGAGCAATTTTTAGACCTTTCCAACTCTGACACCATTTGCTAAAAAATATTAACTCTATAAATAAAATGTGATCTATAAACCATATTTTCATGTAACTTTAAAAAATATCTATTGTTTTTTAAAATTTTATTGAGAGACAGAGGTAGATAGACACAGAGAGACAGAGACCGGCAGGCCAGAGCACTGCTCAACTCAGATTTATGGTGGTGCTGGGAATTAAACCTGGGAGCTCAGAACCACAGGCATGAGAGACTTATATAACCTTTATACTAATTCCTCAGCCCTATGTAACTTATTTACTTATAAATTATATTTTTATTTATTTATTATTGGATAGGGACGGTAAAAAATCAAGAAGGGAGGAGGAGGTGGACACCTCAGGCCTGCTTCACCACTCATGAAACTTCCCCCCTGCAGGTGGGGGCCAGGGGCTTGAACCTGGGTACTTACACACTGTAATGTGTACAGTTAACCAGACATGCTACCTCCCCATCCCCCTGTAACTTTTTTAGTTAATGAAAATGCTCTACACAAACTTGAAATTGCTATCTCCCAAGCTTTAAGCTTATCTTATAGATAAGATTAAAGAGCAAAATAAATTAAACTATCGCCTGAGGGTGTAGTTCTTTCTCCCGTTATCTACTCAGTTCTTGGCTAATTACATCAATTCTTGCCCTTTTGAAGAAAGCTGAGATATTTTACAAATACAGTCATTGATGTTGGCAAGGTCACTTGCATGAAAAACTTCCCCGGAAATCAAATTGGCTTTATTTCTAAGTAAATTCATTCCTTTGATGAGTTTAGATTTTTCTAATATAATAGTGGTAAAATATTAGAGTTTCCATGAACATTATTTAAAATTCTGACAATAATATACATTTCTGACTTTTGTAAGTAACCCTTTGGAATGTTAACATAAAATTATTGGTTTGAATTAATTAAATATTATTCAAAAGATTTGAGTAGTACTTTTATATGGTGAAATCATAGACCAGGAAAACCATTTCATCACATTTTCTTTCACTACCATGTAATCTAAAATTTGAATTTATTAGTGTGTATTATTATTACTCAAAAACATATTCTATATATGTATATATATGGAATTTTCAGTGACATAAATTTGCACATGAAGTAGGTTTAACGTGATGAATATTCATATCCCTTACTGCAGGTATTGGCAGTATACTTTTTTGTTTATCTTTGTTTTGATGCTCTTAACTGTCATGAGTTGCATTTTATTCACTCATAAAGACAAATAGTTTTGAGACCAACTATACTTCACTTCCTAACTATTTCTCATAAAAGGATTACAAACTGTAACTTATGATTTGGTACCTTCTATCTCGGCTAGAAATATGCCTCCTGAATTATTATTATTAATTTTTTAAATTTTTATTATCTTTATTTATTTGTTGGGTAGAGACAGCCAGAAATCAAGAAGGGCAGGGGAGATAGAGAGGGAGACAGACAGAGACACCTGCAGCCCTGCTTCACCACTCGTGCAGTTTTCAGCATGCAGGTGGGGGCCGGGGGCTTGAACCCAGGTCCTTGTGCACTATAGCATGTGCACTTAACCAGGTGTGCCACCACCCGGCCCCTCCTCCTGAATTATTTATATTGACTTAGTTGTGAATAAACACAATAACATTCAACCCTAGAGCTCAAATATGATGTTGACTTCTCATAAACTTTCAATCCAAATCACAATTTGCATTTTCAACTAGTTCTTAACATCAGCTTTATTCAGCATATTATCCCTGCTCGGACACAGTGAAGAGTACTTACAACCTAATACTTAGTTTACAGTTTTGTTTAGGGGTCAGGCTATGTTTCCCCCTATAGACCATGTGCAAGCTTCTGGGGTCAGGCCTTTCCCCACCGACAGGGAAAAGCTTCATTAACAACGGAGCAGTGTTGCAAGTATCTTTTTTTCTCTTTCCTCTTCCTCTCTCTCTTCCTCCTTCTGTCTCTATTATGACTTAAAGGAAAAAAAAATAATAACAACCAGGAGCAGTATATTTGTGGTGTGGGTACCAAGTCCCAGTGATAAAGTTTAATCTTTGTACAAAAGCTGAGAGTACTTAGTAAGAGCTATAAAGAATGTATTTAAGAAGAGTTAGTGACTATAAATAAATATATATATAATGTAGAACAATATAGTTTCATGTTCTGGAAATGTATATTAGTTCCAGAAATCCCCGAAAATGTTGTTATTACTTTCACAAACTGTAAACTGTAAAGTAGATTTCATGTAGGGGCCAAGCGGTGGTGGTTAAGCGCACATAGTATGAAGCACAAGGACCGGCCTGCACAAAGATCCATGTTCGAGCCCCCGGCTCCCCACCTGCAGGGGAGTCGCTTCACAAACCATGAAGCAGGGTCTGCAGGTGTCTTTCTCTCCCCCTCTCTGTCTTCCCCTCCTTTCTCGATTTCTCTCTGTCCTATCCATTCAAATGGAAAAAAAAAAAAAAAGATGGGACCAGGAACAGTAAATGAGAAGTGCTGTCTCTGAGCCCTAGGGATAACTCTGGAGGCAAAATTCAAAAACAAAGCAAAGAAATCTTTACTAATCATGATTTCAATTTTCAGATTTTTCAAATTTCAAATTTTGTGGAATACATTAAAATGAGAAAATATGTCTTTTAATTGGAAAATCAGAAATGCATTTTTTAAAATTATACACACATGTCTCCCTCCCTTCCTCCCTCCCTCCCTTCCTCCCTCCCTCCCTTCCTTCCTCCCTTCCTCCCTCCCTTCCTCCCTCCCTCTTTCACTCTTTTAGCTTTCATCTTTCTGTCTTTAGCAAAGTCCCTGCTTTCTCTGGTGAGGTTGTCAGCTTCCCCTGTGTGGTCATTCAGAAGCACCTCTCCGATTGACTCACTTCTTGCTCTTCTGAGAGTGATGGTTGCTGCCCAAGGCGTGCTGTGAAGTGGCTGAATGATTCTGATATGAGCTATTCAATTAGGGAATCTGTGTTTATATAAAAACACCTTAGTGCAGCAATCAACGGTGACGTGAAGGGAAATGCTAAATAAACACAAGCTGGTTTAATGAAGTGTAGGGTGCCGCTAAATCCTTTCTTAGTTTGCTAGACTACAACAATGATTTTTTTATGTGTCATTTACCATAGCGTCGACTTTGGTGAAGTTGTAGGTATTCTTACATACAATAAGTTAACTGAGCTTCTTGTTTCATTCAAAAGAATGTAAAGGGGAAAACAACACATAGCCCTGAGTGGGGAAAAAGCTAAAAGCCACTCACAGCAGTTTCCATTAAAGTCTATTTAAACTGTGTGAGCAGTTGCAGTGTTGCCTTCTAATTCACCATAGGTAATAATCTATTTCTCCAGACAGGGAGCATTTCTCCTTAATGGCATTTTCAGCTATATCGCTTCCCTTCTGACAATCCATAGTAAAAGCCCTCTTGGCTTCTCTCTTTCCAATGTTGAGTGAATACTGCACTTTGAGGTCCAGGCAGACTCAGCAGTCCAGGAGCTGGTAGTTGTGAAAATGCAGCCTAGAGAAAACCCATTAGGGCAGTTTGGTGTTATTTCATTTTGCTGTGTTCAATCTGGTTGAAGTTCTCGAACAAGACTGAAAAGTCTGATTAAGACGATGCCTGTTTCCAGCAGGCTTCATTCGTTAGTTAGCGCCTCACTTTAATAACTTGAGTGTATGTTAGCTGGCAAAGCCACAGAGGGAATTTTCTATGATCTGTTCCTCCCTCTTATACTTGTGGCATTCAACAATAAGTAGAAATATTCAAGCAGTCAACAGTGATTTCTGTGGACAAGATTCAAGCTAAATCAGCCACCTCCTTGCCATAGCAACACTAGCATAATATGTGATGCCTGAAAAATGTAAAAATAAAGTGAATAGATAACACTGCTGCTTTTTAATAAATGGCTAACTATAAAGTTGCTCTTATTTGCACATAAACCTGTTATATACACCTGATTCCTGTCACTTTACTAATTTAATTATACATAAACTGGGATAAACTTTTTATTTTTATTTATTTATTTATTTAACCAGAGCACTGCTCAGCTGTGGTTCATGGTGGTGCAGGGGATAGAATCTGGAGCCTTCGGCATGAGAGACGTTTGGCATAACCATTACACTATCTACCCCACCATATTTTACTTGATAATTGGATTTGAATGTTACCCTATAAGTAAATCTTTATAACGTATCTTATATTAATCAATATGAAATATCAACAATTTTACTAATAATCTTCAAGTAACTGCTATCTAATTATAGCAGTCTTACATGTAATTGTTGCGAGGTAAAACATGTTACTTTAGATTGTTTTATTGATACTCTATGATGGTTGTCATGTGAATAATGCAGATTTTCATTTTGTTAACTTCTATTTTCTGGACACTAAATGTGAGCCATATCCCTGCTTCATTATTTCCTATCTGATGAGCTGAGAAATGGAGAGGAGGTACAAGGGGAAACGTGTTGTCTGTTGAAGGCAGATGCCAAAGTTTATAAGAAGGGAAATCAACATGACGAGCATGCTTTTCCTTGTTTTGCTCACCATCCATTTCTAGAATTCCCAATTCATCATGCAATAAGTACTGTAATATTCATCATTATAGATGCATAAAATTGCTGGCCTTCAGTTCTCCAGCTTTGCTGGAATGAATGACTACATTTGTCTTCATTAGTTGAACATAATGCACAAAAATTGGTGCAAATTATTCATCTTTCTGCAGGTCAAACCTTCCATTAAAATGCATTCTATTTTTCCACTGCAAAAGCGGCATAATTTTAATTTTTGTGAAATTGTTTGTAAGGCTAAATCCAGACTTAATAATTTCCAGAACCCCAAATTAAGCATACACACACACAAAAAAAAAAAATCAGTTAAATTATACCTGTAGAAATTTCCCATTATATTTGTTAAAGTCTAGATTCTATATTATTAAAAACATTTAAGAGAATTCATGAGCTTTGACTGCACCACAGATAATCAACGGTCTATGCAGATTGCTCTCTGCTAAGTTTCCAGAGACGTGCTGAACATTAAGCACTAGTGTGAAGAGCCTTCATTAGTACAGTAAATGTTGACCAAGTGGTATGTAAACAAGGCTCTAATGAGAAATTCTCACGAGAGTAGAGTTTATGCTGGTAGATTTTATTATTAATTTGTACTAGTGATTGACAAGTATTGAAGAATGTATGGACAGAGTTGCACACCACTCCTGCTATCAAAATTCTACCCCCCCAACACATACTCACCTTCCCATGGATAGTCACTCACTGAAATTCTCTCAACATCTTCAGGTTTGGTTACTCTGCTTTTGGGAGGTAATGTGTTTTCAATCTCTGTATTCCATATATGAGTGAAACCATCTGATAGTTGTCTTTCCTTCCTTACTGACATCACTAATATACTGGTAGATATTTAAAAAATATTTATTTATTCCCTTTTGTTGCCCTTGTTGTTTTATTGTTGTGGTTATTACTGTTGTTGTTCTTGTTGATGTCATTGATTTTGGATAGGACAGAGAGAAATGGAGAGAGGAGGGGAGGGGAAGACAGAGAGGGGGAGAGAAAGACAGACACCTGCAGACCTGCTTCACCACCTGTGAAGCGACTCCCCTGCAGGTGGGGAGCCAGGGGGAACTCCAACCGGGATCCTTACATTGGTTCTTGCGTTTTATGCCACCTGTGCTTAACCCGTTGTGCTACCACCCGACTCTCTACTGGTAGAGTTCCAAATATATTGATATATGCCTTGAATTTGCTGGCATTCTTTTGTCAGGATTATTCATAACATGTTGCATAAAATATCTGGCTTGTTCTTGTGTCCTCAGTGAGTTTAGCATGTCTCCTTTAAACTTGTATCTAGAATATTTTATGTTTTAAAATGTTACAGTCACATAGTCACCTGAGATAGGCATTATTGTATTTTAAAAAGAGCATAATTTTGAAGTAATATTAAACTGGAAATAGTCTGAAATCATTAGCAGATTCAAAAGAATGCCTGAGGGTTTATTTGATTTTGTGTATCATCTTTAACATGAGTCAAGTAACTACAAGATACAACATAAAAGAAACTAAAGTTCTTTAGAAAATGGGCAGAAATGATTTTTCTTAATGAAAAACAACAATGCCCAGCCACACCTATGAATTTCTTTTTTAATCCTATAATGGATTTGGCTATTTTTAGGAAGACAGGCTGTGTATTTTTCTCCCAACCTCTGAAAAATTTCACTGATTGTGTCAAAACATGCTGGAATAGAACTCTTATAATTCCTTTTTTTTTAAAAAAAAAATTGACATTCACAGATAAATTGAGAGGGATGGGAGAAATTAAGAAGGATAGAGAGAGACACCAGTAGCACTGCTTCACCGCTCGTGAAGCTGCCCTCCTGCAGGTTGGGGCAGAGGCTGGGGGAGGAGGGTGAAATCTGGGTCCTTGCATATAGGTCCTTGCTTTACCAGGTACACCACCACCTAACCTCCAGTTCTTGGGATTCTTTTGTTTTGTTTTGTTTTAACATACAACAACTTATTTGAAAAAAGAAATAGTGAGACTGAGAGGCAGAGAGAAACAGGGAAAGAAACCACAGTACTGAAGTTTCCTGTAGTGCAGTGAGAGTCAGGCTCCAACCTGGGTCATACACAGACCAAAACGCACTATGAAATGAACTGTTTTACCAGCCCTTTAAGTGTCTACTTCTTAAACTACCAAAGTATTTATTTGTATAAATATTTGTAAGTGTCTAAGGGACATTCACATTTACTTTTTCAAATACATGAGATCATCCCATAGTCATCCTTTTATTTCTGCCTTATCTCACTTAACATGGTATCTCTGAGCTCCATCCAAGGTGGGGTAAAGAAGGTGAATTCACCATGAACCTGAGACTTTAGAGCCTCAGGAATAAGAGTCTCTGCATTACCATCATGCCATCTCCCCCTTGTTCACATTTCTCAGCTTTCCACATAACAGTCAATGCCCTTCTAGATCCTCCTCAGCTCTGACATATGGCAGTACCAATGGTTAATCCCAGAACCTCTGGGACTTCAGGCATGAAAGTGCTGTTCTTCTAAAACTGAACTAAGCCCAAGGAATAATTTCAGTCAGAATTCTAAATATATGTATTTACAGTTTTTACTTATGACATCATCAAGGGACTTTGCTAGTAGTTAAAATGTTACCTTTTCTCTCCCTTTTTATTCTTCAGTTTTTTTCTCCTCTCTCTCTCTATGTGAATTACAGTATTTTGAGGGTAAGCGGAAAGTACAGAATAGTATGGGCCTTGCTAAACCGTAGAAATCTAAAATGTCCAGTGGGAAGAATTTAAAATAAACCTTTTCATTACTGTAGCTATTGGAAGAGACCACAGAAAGACACTGACAACTACAAATTCCCAAGTTCCCCTGGGAATTACTGTGCAGTGAAAGTTACTCCTAATGATGACAATTAGAATTGATAATGTTGTGAAAAATGTCGCATAAAATCTATGCCCTTCTATTTCTCTCTGAATGGATTAAGGATATGTTACAGAAAAGCTCTCCCACTACATTTGCCATTTTCATTCCATTTTTTTTTTCTGAAACCACTTCACTTCCAATCATTCTTGTTACCTTTTTCCTTCTAGCTTGCTTATTCAGCCTAAACATAACGCTGGCTTCATCCTTTCTATATTCATCAAATGGAAGCACAGTGAGCGGTGGTGTGCATTATGAATGAGCCAGAAAAGTCAGCTTTTTCATCGTTATTAGCAAAATGAAAATCAAGGCATATACGTTGGTATATAACTGTCAACACAAGGTCACAGACAACATTCAATACCAACTGAAATGCTTAATGTTTTATGGTGAGCAGAAAAGCATTTACAGATGAGTTTGTGTCGAATGTAGACCATGAGGGGGCCCGGTGGAGACCCACCTGGTTGAGCACACACGTGAACTGCTTTGCCTTGTGCGTGACCCAGGTTCAAGCCTGGCCCTCGTTGCGCTGAAGGAAGCTTTGATGCTATTATGATCTCTTTTACTCCACTTCTCTGCCTCTGTCTCTATCAAAAAGGGAAAACAAAAGAGAATTGTTCTTATACTTCATAATCTAGAAAGGTCAGCCATTTTTTTGTTTATTTGTTCAAGTTCTGTTTCTGCCCCCCAGCCCCCTCTCTACTGAACATAAACATCAGCATGTTTTGGAAGGTTTGGAATCAGGTACCATTTTGCTTTCATCTCATTGACTTTGAATTGCAAAGCACTGGTTTCCTGGGAAGAATTAACATACCGTCTCTTTTTCTTAGGTTCTCCATACAGAGACAAAATTACCATAGCAATTCTTCAGCTACAAGAGGAAGGCAAACTTCATATGATGAAGGAAAAGTGGTGGAGAGGCAATGGTTGCCCAGAGGAGGAAAGCAAAGAGGCCAGTGCCCTAGGGGTTCAGAATATTGGTGGCATCTTCATTGTTCTGGCCGCTGGCTTGGTGCTCTCAGTTTTTGTGGCAGTGGGAGAGTTTTTATACAAATCCAAAAAAAATGCTCAGTTGGAAAAGGTAACTGTCGCCTTCTTACGATTTGAATCCATAGCCGTCATAGTGAAGCAGACTCTGTTTGATCTTGCCAGCCAAGGGTAGTTCTGTAGAACTAAGACCGTTGCTTTGTGCCTTCCATTGCAGAACAAAGGTCACAGAAAGAACTCGTGACCACTTTCATGGTTTTTCAGTCTAACAGTTACTTTCCCTGAAGACAGCTATAATTAAACATTACAATTGGACTGGGGAAAAAAAAATCTTATTTGAATCATGAAAAAAACCAAAACATTTGCAACTTGAAGTTCTTTACTATTGTTAGATGGAAGAATATAATCAAAGAAGAAAAAAGAAAGGTCAGAAAGTGTAATTTGAAGAAGAAAAAAAAGATCTATGTAGATATAAATTTTATGCCAGTTTCCAGTTAGGAGGTCAATGGAAATTTTACTTGAAGATTTTTTTTTAGGCCAGTGACATTTTTTAATGGTGAAAATGTAGGGAAATTGCAGTTAATTTTCTACATTAATGACCATATGAAAATGAAAACTTTGTGCTTTTTATTTTACTATTGCATATTGTTTCTACCGAGTCCTTTATTTCCTTGAATTAGAGTCTTCAGAACATTATAAACTTCTGAACTATTATGACTGCCTTATCTTTGCTTTGGACTGCAACACATGTACTTTGTATACTATTCTGGAAAAGGTCATGAACTGAAATTAGATTCTGGATTTTTTAAATTATTTTATTAGTGACGTAATAATGACTAAACAAGATTGTAAAATAACAGAGGTACAATTCCATAGAGTTCTCACCACTGAAGTTCTGTGTCCTGTCCCCTCCATTGGAAACTTCCCTATTCTTGAAAAGACACTTCTAGGAGTATAGACTAAAATTCTTTATGGGGTGCAAAAGATCAGAAGTTTGGCTTCTGTAATTGCTTCACCACTGGACATGACGATTAGCAGGTCAATCCGTACCCCCAACCTATTTCTACCTTTCCCTGGTGGGGCAGGGCTCTGGAGAGGTGGGGTTCCAGGACACAATGGTCCCAGGAAAGTCAGGATGGAATCATAGCAGAGTCTGTAGCTTGGTGGCTGAAAAATAGTAAGGTATAAAGCCGAAACAATGGTTTAATAAATAGAAACCCAAAGGCAAGAATAGAGCTGATGAAATTATGTATGGAAAGAAGCTAGGAAGTTTATTTTAGGTATATTCCCAAAAGTCCATGACTTTAGTAATTTTTGCCTGAGGCTGATAGCTAACATGCAGGTGGACTATAAATATTGTCTGGGATGATGGTGTCAGAGTTGAGGATAGGGCTAGAAAGCTGGATTAGATTATAGATTTCTAATGCTATAACATCCTTAGGAAAAATAGTAAATGAGCAGACTTAAAGGGTCGTGGAGTTTAGCTCCATATAGACCACATGCCTTATCACCTGAGATCTAGATTCAATCTCTAATGCTAAGAAGGAAAAGAAAAGAGAAGCAAGGAAAAGAAAACAAAAGAAAAGGAAAGAGAAGAAAAGAAAAGCAGAGAAGATTTAAAAAAGAGGGGAGTAAAGAAGAAACCTATCTCAGGCACAGACCACTTTGATAGATAAATTTATAACTCTGACATTAAATATTGTTCTTATGTAGTTCGAGGGTTTTTTTTGACACATTTGAAAAATATTTTTATATAAACACTTTGAAGGACTTTAATAGAACTCATTTTTAGGGTTTGACCTTGCAAAATAGTGAGATTATATTCTCTTTAATATTTGAACAATGTATTCAATGCATAAAGTATATAAAGTCATGTTTTCAAAATAATATCCATACATGGGTAAATCTACTGTTGTTTGAGTTAGTTTCACCTTTAAAGCTAATTCAGAAAAACAGAAATCATTTTCTTTATTTTTAATTTGTGTTACTCATCCTTTCTGAAACCAAAATTCTGGATATATTACATTTTTACGGACTATGTACCTTAGCATTTGGAAATATCACTTTCTATATAAATGAGGTTTGATAACCCCTTTCTGTCTTATGGTAAATAACCAAATCAAAATTTAATAATCACATTTTTTTCCTGCAACATTCAGGATGTTTATATCTTCTACCTTAGTTAAACCAAGTGTTTGTCACAGAGCTGGAACTGAGAAGTTGAAGAACACCTTGTGCATGATTTTAGATACTGATTGATTCATTTATTTTAGATAGAGGTAGAGAGAGAGAGTTTGTGTGTGTGTAAGGCAGCACAGCACCAAAACTTCCTTCAGAGTAGTTGGGATGGGCTTTAACCTGGAAAGGATATGAGACTAAGAGCTATTTTTTTCTGGCCCTTAGTGATTCTTTTTATGGTGCCAAAATGAATTTTTTTAATCAATTCATAACTAGTCAATGTTGAAAAATATTAACTTATCCATCTCATTTGTAATAAGTCTGTTGACAAATGGTGATCACTGGTTAATGTGTTGAATGGATCAGAAAATCACGGAAACAGTGTGGCTTTTTTATATAGATCCACAGCACAGCATTCCTATGTGATCTTCCTTTTTTTTTTTAAATCACTTTAATGAGGAATTAACAATTTACAGTGCAGTTGTTGACGCATGGGTACAATTAATGAATTTTTTCAGTTATAAGTTACTATTAAAATAAGACATGAATTAATCTCTTGTCAAGATGTGACATTCTGCTGTCTTTGTCTCTGTTCCATTCATATAGTTCTCCAGACTATGTCTCTGTGCATAATTCTTTTGCAGGTGTTTTTGTTTAGAACAGAAACAAAATATGTGGGGTTTTTATTTCTGTAAAGATACTTACTTCAGTAGTCAGGTGGTGGCAAACGTAGTTAAGCACATATGTTTCCATGTACAAGGACCCAGGTTCAAGCCTCTGTGCTTGTGTGTGTGTTGTGTGTGTGTGGGGGGGTGGTCTTCATGTGCAGTAGAGCAGGTCTTCAGGTGTCTTTCTTTCACCCTCCCTCTCAATTTCTCTCTGTACTATCAAATGAAAAATAGATCCCCACCTGCAGGGGGAAAGCCTTGCGAATGGTAAAGCAGTGTTGCAGGTGTCTCCATCTCTCTCCCTATATCACTCCCTTCCCCTTCGATTTCTGGCTGTTTCTATCCAATAAGTAAATAAAGATAATAAGAAAACAGAAAAAAAAAAAAAGGGAAAATGGCCACTGGGAACAGTGGATTCTTTCTTTCTTTCAAATTAAAAAAAAATTGTTATCTTTCTTTATTGGATAGAGACAGAAGTCTAGAGAGAAATGGAGATAGAGATGGAAAGAAACAGAGAGTCACTTTCAGCTCTGCTTCACCACTCGTGAAACCTTCCCCCTGCAAGTGGTGTTTTGATTTGTATTTCCAAGATTTGGACAATGATTATTGACTTAAGATAGGAAACCCTATCACCTCACCTCTCTCTTTTTCCTTTTCCCATTCATACATTTAAAATTCAGGGATGGGAAGCCTTTTTTTATGCTAAGTGACATTTGGCTATTTGTAGCATAATCCGTGGAACTATGTAAGATTATCTATTTGAAATTTAGCACTTAATATATCTATGAAAAATTCTGTTGCCTTGGCAGGTTCAGACTGAGTGATTCCTTGAGCCATATGTGACCTTCAGACCAGATATTCCCAACCCATGATCTAAGTGAATAATGAAGTTGTTTCAGTAACCTGTTTAAAAAGGTCCATTACAGAAATGAAAAAGAATGACATTTCTACATAATTTAAAGTAATCATACTGACAAATGGAACAAGTACTTGTGGTTTTATTAGAGGTGACTCATTTATTGTAATAGATTTTTTTTCTTTGTCATCATGGGGTTTCACTGCTGCAGGCTGAATTTTTCAAGCAGAGACAGAGACATACAGAGACAGAGACACATGAGCATAAAGACAGCACAGCAACAAAATGCCCGTAAATACTGTGCCTCACCAGGCTCTCTAACCTGTCACATGCATGGCACAGCAAGCACACTGTCCAAGTGAGCTTACATTGGAATGCTGGAGCTCAATTTTTTCTTCAATTTCCAGAGGAAAGAAGATTTTACCCAGTTGTATTAGACAACTATTTGATCCCTTACTTAGTTTATTAAAATAAAATGAAATATTCCTGGATTTTATAAGATATACAGATGGACATACAAAAACTCACAGTTTACTTACATTTTAGTTGTGTCTTTACATTAAATCTGAAAAATAAGATAAACATGAAATTATTCACTTTCTCTATTATTGTGGAAGGGACCAGCATGCAGTTTGTCACATTATGCACACTGAAGGGAAGCAGTTATATGACACACAAGTTCAGTCACAAAGCACTTAGTTACCTCTTTCCCCCCCAACCTTTTCTTGCCCTTGTTGTACTGTTGTTGTGGTTATTAATAATTGTTGTTGTTACTGTTGTTGGATAGGAGAGAGAAAAATGGAGAGCGGAGGGGAATACAGAGAGGGAGAGAGAAAGACAGACACCTGCAGACCTGCTTCACCGCCTGTGAAGCGACTCCCCTGCAGGTGGGGAGTCGGGGGCTTGAACCGGGCTCCTTACGCCGGTCCTTACGCTTTGCACCACCTGTGCTTAACCAGCTGCACTACCACCTGACCCCTTCTTAGTTACCTCTTTTCCATTCTCTTTCTCCTTTCTTTTATCTCTTTTTTCTATCTGTAGTTGCCTAATATTTTTTAAAGAATAAAGGGCTGGGTAGTGCTGCACCTAAAAGAGTACAGATATTCCCTTGTGTATGGACCCAGGTTCAAGCCTCCTGGGTCCCCACCTGCAGGGGAGAAAGCTTCACAAGTGGTGAAGCGAGGCTGCAGGTATCCCTCTCTCTCCCTCTCTCTCTTCCCCTCAACTCTCAATCTCTCTTTGTCTTTAGCAAAATATATATATGAAGTCTCTAGCAATATATATATATATATATATATCAATGAATATATATATAATGAAGTTCATAATGAAGTTTCTGTTTTTATATAAATAGATTGCCTATCTAATTTGTATTCATTCTAGCTGAATATATGCATTGTGAAAAAAAACCACAATATTTTCCTTGTCAAGTCTTACCTCTAATAATTTTATTCATAAAGTTCACAATAATTTATTTTAATGAGAAGCTAGAATTTATTTTACAGCATTTTAAAAATATATATTGATACAGAACCAGGCAGTGGCATATCTGACTGATAACGTGAATCACCATTTTCTAGCCTCCAGTCCTCACTTTCGGGAGAGAAACTTTACTACAGGTGAATTAATACTGCAGGTGGCTCTCTTTCTCTCCCCCTCTGTATCTTTCCTACCCCTCTCAATTTCTCTCTGCTCTATCAAAGGAAGAAATGACCTCCAGGATCAGTAGATTCATTCTGCAGACACCTGGTGGCAATAAGAAAAAAAAAAAGAGAAAGGAAGGGAAGGAAGAAAGGAATATTAATAGAAACAAATTTTGATGGCTATATTTCTATTTCCAAGTGGTTTGACAATTGGAAGTCATGTAGGAATGCATCATTTTACAATGATGGCAATTTCCATTTTTTTTCAGTGTTAACAGATAAAATAAAAAGTTGACACCAAAAAGAATTCAAAAACTGTAAATTGCATTCCTCTTAGATAACCACCAGATGGTGCATTACAATTTGTAGAATAGTTAATGATCTAAATTTTCATGACACCTTTGTAAGTTTATTCAACTTTTCAAATAATAAATGTTTTATTTATTTGATTTTTCCAAAGTTTAACTTGAGCATTTAGAAAGATATTCAAAAGTTATTTTTGTTTTGTGTTGAAAATGTAACCAATCACTAGGCATATTTTCTGATTTTTTTTAATATCTATCTTCCCTTTTCCTGATTTAAAAACCACGAGTACTTATGCTTCATTTAGTAAATAATTCAACAAACTGATATAATCATGAGGCAATTTTCTGTGAATCCCAATTTATATAAATTTGTTTTAAAGGTCCAGTCTTATGCTTCTAGTTTTACTTATAACAATTCTTTAATACACATTGTTGGTATTTGTGATAATATGTTGATCTGGTAAGTAGGAACAGTAAGTAATGGTAATATGTAAAATTTTATATAAAGTGTTTAATGAAAGATATGATTTATTAATCCATACTCAAAATCACAAACATTTCTTGAATATGTAAATATATTCTCTTGTAAAGGATATTCGTAATGCAGTCTCGTGTTGATTTTCACCATGAATAATAATGTAATATATAGTGCTACCTCTCATCTTTGTTGAATTGGTCAATGGAAATATTTCCTTACCATGCAACTGAAATGGGTTTGCCTGTGCAACATACCTTCATTGAAAAACTTCAACATGAACCTTTTGAGATTCCTGAGGGGGGAGAAAACAAACTTCATGATAAATGTCTTTCCTTCCTATTACTTAAATCTAAACAAGTGTAGCAAATATCTGAGAAATAAAAATAGAGCAAAATGTTTAGTTATTGAATTTGTAGATGAGTCCTATCTTAGATACTTTCATCTAACTTTTTATTAAAATTATGGAATTACATTTTGAAGGGCTGGTTAAAAAAAGAAAGAAAAAAAATGATGCTAGATAGTGATCTTTACCATGTGCATGCCTCAGGCTTGAGCCTGTCCCCCACCACGTTGAAGGTCTCTCTCTCTCTCTCTCTCTCTCTCTCTCTTTCTTCCTTTCTCTCTCTCCCTCCCTTACTCCTCTTTTTTATTGGCTAGAACAGAGGGAAGGGTAAGATAGAAAGGGAGAAAAGGGGGAGTTTTAGGCGGTAGCACACTTGGTTAAATTGACACACGTTACAATGAGCAGGGACCTAGTTTCAAGGTCCCACTCCCCAGCTACAGTATGGAAGCTTCCTGAGCAGTGAAGTAAGTAATTCAGGTGTCTCTGTTCTCTCCCTCTATCTTCCTTATTCACTGTCAAATAAAAATAAATAAATAAATAAATAAAACAGGAAAAAATGTCCACCAGGAGTGGTGGATTTGTTGTACAGGCTCTGAGCCCGGGCAATAATTCTAATGGCAACTGAAAAGGACTTTTAAAAAAGGTTAATTTGAAACAATGGAGATAGATGAGACTCCTGCAACACTACTTTACTGATTGTGAAGCTCTACCCTTCCTCAGTGGGGATCAAAGGCTTGCACTCAGGTCTTTGCACATTGTAATGTATGCAGTCAACTGGGCATCCCACTGCTCAGCCCCTACAGTGCCTGGTGCCTTTCATTTCAGGATATAGACTATTTAGTCTATGGTGATTTTTGCATTACAAAACACTGGTAAATATTCAAGTTTTTCTCACTTTAGTGATGTTATTTGAATCCTTAAAGTTTTTTTTTTTTTTTTTAATGAGGGGGTTATGTAGTAAATCAGATGTGTTGAGTTTGTACCTGCAAGACTAGGGAAACTGGACTAATATTTATTTGTAAATGAAACTCTTCCAAAGCTGGTTGAATCGGTAAGTCATGGAATGAGAAGAATGAAAACAAGTTATTTACAGATCTTTATCAACAAGTTACTTAAAATGTTGGAGAATGAATTGTAACAGAAGCAATGGTCTTTAAAGAAGCTAATTAATCATTGACATATAAGAATGAAAAACATTTATGAAACATCAATACATATATCTCATTATTTATACTTCCCAAATATTGTTTGTTCATAAGCCATCGATATTTGCCAAGCTTTTCATTATGTCCAAGTAAGTGAAACTTTAACTACATTTAACTTTTCAGAGTCAAAGGAGAAAGGTAAAATTCCAGTATAAGAAAGTCTGACGGGAGAGTGTGTTGATCTTCCGAAATTATGAAACAAAAATAAATTTTGTATGAGTCGTCCCACTTTGAATTTCCTTGTCATGATTTAACCCGAGAGTACCATGCTTCTCATTCTTCACTAAGGAAACATATGAGGACTAAATGGGCAGCTTTTTAAAAATATTTTTACATGTAAACATAGATGTTTACTTCAAAATGAGATGTGACTAATGCACGTTCATATCAGCAGAAGATGTTAAGTTATTCATTCCTAAAAGCTCATACTCTTTATCCCTACAAACTTATGTACAAATTAAGATCATAATTTTTACCACCTGATTTTATTAAAGATGAGCATTTTCAAGATACACTGTCTCATTTAAATTCAAAGTTTATTTGAAGACAGGAAATCCTGTTAGCTGTATTGAGGAGGAGGCCAGTTGTTTAACAAATGAAGTATATTTCCCAGTGTCAAAGATGGTTAGTTCACAGCACGGTATGCACAGTATGGAGATAGAGCATGAAACTATTCATCTTGAAATATGTTTCTCCTTGAAATGTCTTTGATAAACTATGTGGATGAGAGCTTTAGTTAGATAAGAAGATTATGCGTTTTCATTGGAATCACATCATGCTTATTTCATGTTCCTAGACATTAGATAATGCATTTTAAAATTAAAGAAAAAAACTACCTTATTATTTCTGAACTTTATTCTACTTGGGATAAAGTTAAGTAGCTTTTCTGTATGTTTTTTCAATAAGTAAGTGTACATATACTTTAGATGAAAATGTATTATAAATGAAATGTTTAATATGTACGTGCAGCTTTTTATAGTCTGGCATATAGTGAACAGTTCTTGTTATAATATCATCATTATTATTTCTAAATATGATGACTTTTATGCTAAGCCTTAAGAAAAGAAAACTTTCCTGGAACTAAGCATTAGTCATTTGTATGTCATATATTTTGTTGCAAGAAGTGTATTATTATTACTACTAGCAAGAATGTGGTTAACACTGATTTTTTTCTTAAAAATCTATTTCATAGATATTAAGACAAAACAATGGTGAAGCATGTCAGACCTTATTTAATGATTTTTTTTTTTCAGCTTAAATAGAGGAACTGTAAAAATATAATGACTTTTCATGTTTTTTCGGTCTCGTATTTGCAAAGTGCACTGTCAAGATATTGGGTAACTTTCTGTAGGAGTCAAGGTTGGGATTTTCAATTTTTTTACTATGCTTATCACTGTGAATATAATTTCAGCTAAAGTATAATGAACTTTATCATTTTATTAATTGAGGAAAAATATATTTGTGCTTCATCAGACTGTCTAGTTTATTGTTTAGTTTTCAAAATCACCACTTAGAGCAGAAAGCAGACAAGAGACTCAACTAAAACTCAAGTCACTGTGAATAAGATGGGCTCATAGAAGTATTCATAGAAGCATAGAGAACAGAATCCCTCTCTTGGCTGTGATTCCAACTGTATGCATAACTTTGACCGAATGACTTCTTAAGTTTTGATTTTTCTAGCTGTAACATTAGTTATTATGTGATTAGATTATTAAGAGCTATACATAAAATTCTATTGGACTATTGTACAACTTATATCAGCAATGTAATTTTTAAGAAGATAATTGTTCTATAATGGAGTATCAAGATCAAAGTTGTCATAAATAGTTTTGGAAGGGTTGTCTTAACTATCCCATTTTTCATTCTCATTGCTTCATTGTTATTGCTTCGCTGAACTGAGCCTTAGGTCAATATTTCTGGTGTATAAATTTCCTATTTCATATTATTTGTTATCTACTTGCAAAGTAGATAATAAATCAAAAGAAATGGGTGACAAAAATTTTATCTCCCCCTTACAATACATCAATATTTGTTGAAATGCAACCGATTATACTTCATGCACTTCATTTTCCATTTTAATTATCACAGGTACTTTTGTAAACTTCAAGATGATCATTTCTCACAAGTGTTTTACTTGCTCATTTTTAATGATAAGTGTAGGGAAACCAAAGTACTGCTCAGCTCTGGCTTATGGTGGTGCTGGGAACTGAAAGTGGGACTTCAGAGGCAGCGTGAAAATCTTTCTGCAGAACCATTATACTGTTTCCCAAACTTATTTCGTTACTTTAGCACATCTACTGTGTGCTAATTATGCAGACAGGAATCACAGTGATTGAACTGGTCTCTATGAAAAGTGATTCCTAATTCTTGGTCCAAAAGATTACAATCAGAATTAATTAGATATGAAAAGGGACTAGGTTTTCATAAGAGTTAACAAACAGCACATGTACAGACAGTTTGGCTGAATTTATATATTAGAACATTGAACTCCAGAATACAGCAGAAACATCTTGAGGACATGGTAGGGCTTGAAGAAGGAACTAAGTGTGAAAAATCACTAGAAATTATTTTGAATGAATAATGGAACATTATTTAGCTAATTTTTACATGATCAACAAGAGAACAGCAAAACACATGCAATAGGGTTTATTTCTTAAAATACACTTTAAATACAGAACTAATAGCATTATTTATTATTTTTCCTTCAAATGAAAAATGACTACAAATACTCAGCGTAGAACAATGAACACCCGTGTTAAAAAGCCAAACTAGCTATTTCTTATCAGTTACCATCTTTTAAAATAAGACATCTGAATATATAGTTTCTAACTTTAAAATGAGGTTTAAACATGTCATTGTTCCGTATGGGACATTTTTTACAACTAGTGTCCAATATTAAAAATTTGATGTACTTCCAAAAATGCTTTCACATTATATTATCATATGAATTTATCTATAAAGTAGAATGTTGAATTACTAAGGATACATTATTCAAGACTAATAATGATATTCTTGTGAATATTTATCTGTTGACTAATTATATGCTATTTTATGCTCCAAATAAAGAAGAAAAGAAATGTATATATACAGCTAAATTCCTACTTTAAAGGTTTCCAGACCTTCTTCGTTTCAAGAATTAGAAATGTGTAAATACAGATTACCTCACTAAGTAGAGTAATTTTATAAATTTTTTTTTTACTAATTTTAATGCAATTATACATGCTAACAGCTCAAAGATTTAAATTTTCATTTTCAGGAATCTTCTATTTGGTTAGTGCCACCCTACCATCCAGACACTGTTTAGTAAACTTTTGAAACTTACTAAAAGAGGTTTTTAATAATGGTTAGTATCCTTGTGCCTTTTTTTCTTTTTGTAGTCTGTTATATTAATGTGGAGAGACATTTTTGTTGTTGGTTTCACCGTAAGAAGCTCCCTGTTTTCACACGAGGACTTTGTGGGTTTCCACCCCTTAGACGTGGTTTAATTCCTCTTCCTTCTCATCTCCCTGTCCTGTCTTTTGCTTCTTTTTATCCCCCCTCCTTCCCTTTCTTTCTCTTTCTTTTCTCTCTCATTGTTCTTCCCTCATTCATTACCATAAAATCAAAAACGATACACTTGGAATGTCAAAGCTTTATTTAATATTCCAATATAAAGATACTTTTAAAATTCCTATTAAGATATAAAGTGGAAAAGACTATCATAGCTCAGCAGGTTAGAAATTCTCTTAAGACTTAAATAGAATTACTATTATTATTTGGCAACTTGCTGAACATGCACGTGTGCGCACACACACAGACACACACACAGACACACACACACACACACCCCTATAGTTCACAAAAATTTCTATAGTTTCATATGTAGATTCTCCCATGATGAAAATATTGAATTGTCATTAAACTTTTTGTTTAAAAGAATGGACTCCATGTCTGCTTCAGTGTCACAAGTGAATAGTAGCTAATACTATCATTCCATTAATTTATTTTCCATGTTGATTCCAAACTTGAGATCAAATCTAATGGTTATTAAAGTGTCATTAAGAATTATAAGTGTTCTGTGAGAAAATAACCTATTGTCTCACACTGACCTTATTAGTAATGCAAAACACAACTGTTTTCCAAGTAAATTTGCATGAGTAGATCAAAAAATATTTGCAAAATTTAGCTTGTTCAGATAAAATTTTTAAAAGTGATAATTTGATGTTATGTAAAAAAAGCTATTGGTTAGTTGATTAAAGGTCTTTGCTCAATTAAAAGCTTTTACTTCCCAATTAATAACATGAAAACGGTAATAGCAGTTGTACATGTTTATGATTTTCAGTATTTCTAAATTTGTGAATATAATCTAACATATTTTAGATTATAAAATATTAAAGTATTCCAGTCTTTGGGACAGACTTTTTACTTATATTTATATTAATTAATAGTATAAATCTTGTATTAGTTAAAATTTGTGTGGAATATGAAATATAGAGTACTAAATGCAGTGTACTTCTTAGTAGAAATAAAATTTAATGATTAACTGTTAAATGAGCATTTGCTTTACCAGCTTATTTTTCCAGAAAAACAGTTGCCTAGAACAAACCAAGCATATCTTTATTTTTGAAGCTAACAGAATCAAAATATCTAGAAACCAGGTCTACCAATAAGTGGTTATTGTACATTACTTGACATTTGGGAAATGTCTTCATTTAAATGAGGTCATATTTCAAGCAATTCAATAATATTACATCCTATAACATTTTTAAGTCAATGGCATCAAGTTTTACTTTGTTATATCATCTAATTAATTCTTTTGTTAAATGTTTCAACAGAGAGCCAAGACTAACTTACCTCAAGATTATGTATTCCTTCCCCTTTTGGAGTCAGATTTTTCCATTTCTGCAGTGTTGTCATCATCACCATCTTCATCATCATTGTCATCATGTTCTTAATAAGTACATCTAATAGTAGGTATATCTAATCTTAGGTACTAAGCAATGAGAAGCACTGTGTCCACAAACCAACTTCCAAGTGTCATATATCCTTGAACAGAATAAGCCTGTATGAGTTAACATAGAATGAATAATGCATGACAGTAGTTGTAGTAAACGGGGAATTCCTGTGTAGTATTTGATACTCATTACAAGTACTAGTAAATTAATATATTTGCTAACTTAATATTATCAGATATCAACTTTATTTTAGTTTTGTAGCCTAGGCATATTATATTTGACTAAACTTCTAAGAAAAACTTTTGCTAAAATAAGGAAGTATTTGGGTCATATGTAGTTATTGTTAATTCCATCGATATTTAAAGAACTCATGTTGACAGTCAGTGAAAGGGATATAAAGAAAATCTAATTGCTAGATAGGAAGCCATGATAAGCAGCATAATAATAAAGGGATAAAACTACATTGAGTGAAAATAAAGAGACTAGGCAAAGAGAAATTCTTGAATAAATTAATATCCGAGTCATAGCGTGAGTATTTGTACAGAGATGAATTCATGCTAATGTAATGTGTTGAATAATGTAACAGGATACTAGAGAAAGAGAAACTTAAGAAAAATACAGTCGAGGTGCAAGCAATAGACAGGGAGTGTAGAGAAGAAAGAACTGAGGTGTGGGGTGGCGTGATGGAGCCAGAGAACTAAATTAGGGAAGTTATGGTGGGGAAATAGGAGATAGGAATTTCACTTGCCTCTTGAGCAAGAAAATTCAGTTACTAATTGATGCTTTGAAATAGACTCTCCTGGTCATTGTACAACTTTTAGAAGGAATTGCAGAAACAAAAAGTTGGAAAAACCACTAGGGAAACTATTCAGTATAAACATAAAAGAGACATAAGAATATAGTAAGAAATGGATGGCAGGGCACAAGAACGGCCCAAGATCCAAAGAACTGGGTCTTAGAATGTCTTACTGTAGTCTTATGTGTACGCTGTAGAAAGTGACTACTCTATCTCATTTTTCCCTGTAGTATAGATGTCGAATTAAAAGTATGAGTTTGAGAGCCAGAAGAGGATTCAAAAATTTAAAAAAGAAAAGTGAGACATATATGGCGTTTTCTGCCAAGTGTCATTTGAACATGTACCACATCGTTCACAGGTCAGACAACATTATCCACTTAAAAATTCACAGTGTTGCTACAAAGAAAGTTCTAGTAGCCTTGGCAGGATGAGTGTACATGATAGGCCACTACTGGACTCAAAGATCCCCACCCCTGCTAGACGTTCCTATCCAGTGAAATTAGCCTAAGTTGATGCACAGCTAGACAGCCATACCTAAAGCTAAAATTAAGTATTGGCATGAATATTTGTTTAGTTTTATTTCACTATTGTTTTCATGTCACATTTTGGAATGTGTAAAGTATTCCTAAGGGTCCACATTTTTTATCATTATCTTTAATTTGGGTTCTTCCAAAGGATGAGACTAAGTTTCATCTGATTTTCAACTAAAAAGAAGTACTTGGTTCATGAATCTGATTTACATCTACTAGCATAAATGTAGCTCAAATATGTAGAAAGAGAGATTACATTTTGTTTAGTATATATGACTCTGCAGTAAGAATTTTGAAGAATATGTAATAACATGTCTTGATTATATAGAGTTGCTAATGAGTCTATTGCAAATGAAATGGAAACTGAGAAAAAATAGTATTTATATTAATTTTTTCTTCCTTATGGATTCAATTACCTAACAGTTCTCAGTTATCAAATTTACAACGACATAAAATTTTTATTTGTTCATGGACTTTTAATGTTCTACGACTTGTCATTTCATGATTAGATCATACATATTTGTAATCATCATCAATAGTTTGCAAGAGCAACTATGAAAAATTAAATGAATACCAGTATTATTTTCCATGTTTTTATGTTTGTGTGAATGCTGATTTTTGTTCTAGAAGATAGGTACAATGAAGAATCCATGTTTAAGGAACAAACCCATATCTCATGTTGTGACCTAAAGAGTCGTCCATTCTTCAGATATCATTTTAAGGCTGGATTTCCGATTGTAGATTTGTGTATATGTGTTTGTATATAAATCTTAAGTTAGAGTAATATCTAATGGCATGGCACTGATCAATTTTACATGTGAAAATTGTGGTCAACTTACATGTAATGTGTGCATTCTTAGTTGTCGATTCATCTTACTATCCGGTGGAAATTTTCTTTAAGACACCCTGTTGTTTACCAAGTACTTTAATTATCATATGCTCTGTATTAAACCTTTCTAATGAAGTCTATAATTACAACCTCTATAAATTGTGACAAATTTTCAAAACGTCAAGGCATCTGTGTTGACAAAAACGTTCGCACACGATTCTGCTATGGCTGCTGTACCGTTGCGGTGAACTCACTTGTGATATTTCTGTTTTCTGTGTTCCTCTGTAGAGGTCCTTCTGTAGTGCCATGGTAGAGGAACTGAGGATGTCCCTCAAGTGCCAGCGTCGGTTAAAACACAAGCCACAGGCCCCAGTTATTGTGAAAACGGAAGAAGTCATCAACATGCACACATTTAACGACAGAAGGTTGCCAGGTAAAGAAACCATGGCATAAAGCTGGGCGGCCAAACACCCAAGCACAAACTGTCGTCTTTTTGTTCCAAACAATTTAGCGAGAATGTTTCCTGTGGAAATATGCAACCTGTGCAAAATAAAATGAGTTACCTCATGCCGCTGTGTCTATGAACTAGAGACTCTGTGATCTAAGCGACTGCAATGGTCAGACTTGATTGACAAGCATCATGGATCAGTCAAGTTAATACGGTGTTACACTGTTGATCAAGGCTTCCTCCCTTCTTCTGAGTGAATGTTAATGCGCATTTTGTGACTGGTTTCAAATGCAGTCCCCTGAGAAATTGCAGGTTCCTCTTGAAGTCCAACTGTTTCCCGGAGATGAAATATCAATGCCCAAGGGTAACCGATTATTTTTTTAAAGCATTATGAATAGAACTATTTGGAATCAGCAAAAAACTGTAATGTGATAAGTCTTCTGATCACCCAGACAGTAGAAGTGATGTTAATAGCCTCCAACTACTCAGTATAACGGTCATCTGAATAGACATACATGTTTATAGGATGTGAAAAAAAATGTAAATGCAAAACAAATCTGAATTTTTATGGAAAGTGGAATATAAAGCAGATTTTCATCAGTGTTTTCCTTCCTTTCTTTCTTCCCTGACAGTGTGAGTCACTGATTGAGATAAAAATGTCCAAGGCAATAATGTTTTCCTTAAACTCACCAAGGCAGGGGATTTAACTAACTTGCAACTCTACAGGATCACCCACCAACAAGCCTTCCCCATTCCCATGCCCACGCCCACAGGAATCAAAAAGCAACCCTTGGTTCAGAGATTTTTGAATTTAAACACAATGCCATATATATATTTTTTTCTTACATGGTTAAAGAGAGCTGAGCGAATGTGGAAGATTGCAGCTTTTATTCTAGCATTCAGATGTGTATATCCAAACCCTCTTTTCTGCTATACATGAACTTGATGGAGCCTGGACAGATTTCAGTAAAAGGAGCACGGGGCTGGTCATCTCTAGTAAAGTCTGTCTGTGTGCAGAGGACTTAGAAGTGGACTGCATTTATCAAGACAGTCACAATGTCAAATGAACAAAATTCTTGAGCAGTTTTTTTTTTCCAAAAAAAAAATGTTCAGGTTTATTTGTGGAAATGCAAGATTTCTATGAAAATAGTTTTTGTATGGAAATTTTTGTAATACTTTTTATCAACAAACTAAGAACATGTGTTCCTGTCAGGGGTGTGATGCCAAGCATGAATGGTAGTGCGTGTGCACCACCAACGTTTGGTGAAAAATATTTTTATCAAGAAAAAAAGGAATCATAGAAGAGAAATATTTTCAAGTTAGATAATATAAAAGCTAGATGCACTACCACCAGTGCTTACCATTCGACACCCCTGGTTTCCACGAGGCTGGTAACATACTGTAATGAACAATTGTGTGTAAAATAGTAAAAGACACAGACCTCTTGACAACATTGTGATTAACAGTTGAGTGCACACAGTTTGCTGTTTGAATCCAATGCACAAAAATAAAAAAAATCATTAAAATATGTCCATTTTACTTTCAGCTTTGACTTTTGTTTTTCTCTTGCATGAATAAATGAATGCACAATATATTCCTTGCACTAAGGGAAGTGTACTTCCTATGTCCATCAAGGTTTTCAAAGATGGCCACTACCCCGACGACTTGAACAAATCAGGAAACAAACGAACAAACAAAAGTTGGGGGATGAGTTAATCAGACAAAGGAAAATATGGACTAGCATAAATAATGTGAATTTTAGCTTTATGGTAGTTTAAAGAGAAATCTAGGAGTTCTAGATGCATCAGTCATGATCTTAATTCTTCTATGAATAAATATCTACTACATTCAGAGTATTTGTATAACTGTGTAGTGACTAAAATTATAGCTAAAGTTAAACTCATTTTCGATGTCAAAGAATTCCTATGCATTGATGATGTAATTTTACGCAGTAAGTGGGTAGGAAGAAACAAATTCAATATTAACAGTTGGCAATCATGTGGTTTCCATGTCAACATTTTAATGTACTTTTTTCAATCACAAAATACACTTTATTAATCAACAATGTCCTCCATTTTTAATTAAAACTATTTACAGAAAAATGGAAAGAGAAAAGAAACTTTGTCAAGAATGCCTTTAAACTCACAAGCATTACATAATAAAATAGTTAATATCTAAGTTTAAAATTGAAGACTTGAGCGTGTGCAAGGTTTTCTTAAATTACAATTTCTACTTCAGTAATAGTCTTTACAAAATTTAATTTTAGAGAACTACACTAGTCTCTGCAGAGAAATCTGAGCATATTTATACATTGAGTTGAAAATAATATATCTCATAAAATATTTAGATGCTGGATATTAAACCTTTTACCAATCATATCCTAATCAGATTTTAAAGCACTTGACAAGTTTATATATTTATTTATTTAGGACAAGACAGAGAGATATTGAGAGTACTGGGACCAAACCTGAGGACTTCATGCAAACAAGCCCTATAGCCCTCTTTGACTTACTATACTAGTCTTTAGTGGTGGTCAGAAAATTACAACCTTACTTATTTTCAGCTTGCCAGAAATAATTAGATTTTTTGTAAAGTTTGATAATTGTGCAAGTATTAAAATAACAGATTCTGAAAACAACTTAAAAAAATACTCCACTTTAAAGCAACATATTCTATATACATAATGTGTAATAGTTTTTTTTTAATTTCCTGAAAGTTTTCTGCATTGCTGCCCCAGCAGTGACTTCATAACTGGTTTCGTATTCACATATATGTGAGGTGATATTTTCATTTTAATCAAATCTAATATTTTTTTAGAAATGAAAGGCTGTACATTAATGATATATACTCATCACAAATGAGTTTCCTACTTTAAAGAAGTTTTTTCCTGGGGAGACAGGCAGTAGCGCAGCAGGTTAAGTGCAGGTGGCGCCAAGCGCAAGGATCAGATCCCGGTTCGAGCCATGGGCTCCCCACCTGCAGGGGAGTCCCTTTACAGGCGGTGAAGCAGGTATAGAGGTGTCTCTCTTTCTCTCCCCCTCTCTGACTTCCCCTCCTCTCTCCATTTCTCTCTGTCCTCAACGACATCAATAACAACAATAATAACTACAACAACAAAACAAGGGCAACAAAAGGGGAATAAATAAATAAAATCATTTAAAAAAATGTTTTCCCTATAGGAAATAGTATATTTTGCATCCGGTTCTTTTGAATCTTTTCAAGTCCTATGTATTTTGTTTCTTCCCTTCCTTGATTCACACAGTACAACCAGAAACACAGAATCAATCATATAGGATCAGGAAAAAGAGAGAGAGAGAGAGAGAGAGAAATTCTGAGCTATTAGAGTAAGCCTTGTGCAAATTGAAAAAAAGATGAGGACAAGGACAAATTTTTCAGGCTGGGGTAACAACACAGTGGTTATGCAAAGACTTTTTTATTTATTTATAAAATGGAAATATTGACAAGACCAATGGATAAGAGGGGTACAACTCCACACAATTCCTACCACCAGAACTCCGTATCCCATCCCCCCGATAGCTTTCCTATTCTTTATCCCTCTGGGAATATGGACCCAAGGTCCTTGTGGGGTGCAGAAGGTGGAAGGTCTGGCTTCTGTAACTACCTCCCCGCTGAACATGGGTCTTGTGCTTGGTGATATGTGCGCTTAACCCAGTGCAGTACCACCCAGCCCTCTTATTCTCAGTTTTCATTACGGTGGATCTGATGGCAGTGAGGATTTGGTTCATGACAGTCATGTATCTATAGTTAGAGTCAGATTGCTCTGATATGGGCTATGTGTGCAGCACAGTGCTTATTGTGAGATGTCCTTTTCCTTTTTTCCTTTTGGGATTCCCCTCTGTTTTGTTGTTGTTTGTAATTTTGATAACTTCTAGAGGAGAGTTTCTTAAATGTTCATTTTGATATAGCTCCTTTTTCCTGAAAAGTCCTCAGCTCCCTCTTCATTACATTTTTATGACTGCTTACTTGAATTTAAATTAGGGATTTTGTAGCAGATGTTTGTTGACTCCTAGAAATTTGTTAATGTTGACAAAATAATCTAAAATCCAATTTGGAAGTCCTGTGTGAATAGCTGGATCAAGGAGGATATTTATCTAATTTCAGCCTTACCCGTAGATGAATCAAAATGAACTATTTGTTGATGAATCCATTAATGTTCCTTTCTTAGAGTCTCTCTTCTCAGGCCTCTTAATTTCCCTGAGAATTATCTTTTTCTAATTTATTATTAGTTGTAGTAACCTTTATTTATTTATTGGGTAGAGACAACTAGAAATCGAAGGGGAAGAGGGTGATAGGGAGACAAAGAGACAAGGCAGTCCCGCTCCACCGCTGGCAAAGCTTTCCCCCTGCAGGCAAGGACTGGGGACTCGAACCCAGGTCCTTGTGCATTGTAATATGTGCGCTCAAGCTCAACCTGGTACACTAGGACCTGGCCTCCCTGAGAATTATCTTTCAATTTCATGGCTAAATACTAGAGTCCTGAATATCAATGTTCTGGTTTGTGGCTCAGAAGCGGCAATATTTGTACTCTTCCATTCAGAATGACTAGTAGTATCTGTTGGGACAGGAACGGGCTCTGAGCATCTATCTTGTCTAGAAGTATTAGAAGTAGGGAAATGTTAGGATACAACTTGCAGTGTTCATACTTTGGGATGCAATAAGCTTATGGCTAGTGAACGGAAACATAGTTATCATAGGCTGATGTCCAAGTCTTTTACCAGCCAGCCTTATCCAGCTGGCTCTCTGTTCCTGCTAACAGCTACAGCCAACTTCTCCTGCACCCTCTCACTGTCTGCTTCCCGCTCCGGAAGCTGCCATGGCCGCGCTACCTGGAACGAACACCTGTAGCCAAGATCTGGTAACTAGCTTAATAGACTCATGGTTCTCCGGCCCTAGTGACTAGTAGATATTTCTGCCTCCATCGCTTATTTTGCTGTACACAAGTAACTACTATGTGATAAACTTCCCATTTGTTTAAACCTCCAAACCAAAGCTGCCTAAACTTCCTAATTACTGTAATTATCTGCTGGCGGCAGGATTATGGCCCACCTGGTTGAGTGCACGTGTTCCAATACACAAGAAACTGAGTTTGAGACCCGGGTCCCCACCTGCTGGGGGAAAGCTTTGTGAGGGGTGAAGCAGGGCTGCCGGTGACTGTCTGTCTCTCTCCCTCTCTAACACCCTTTTCTCTCTCAATTTCTGGCTGTCTCTATCCAGTAAATAAAGATAATTAAAAGAAAAAATTTAAATACTTTAAAAAAGATATATCTGATGTAAGTTTACTAATTATACTCTCAAAACACCTGGCATTTCCCAGCCTGCAGCCCTTTTTGTTGCTGTTCTAATTTTTTGGAGAATAATTCTCTCACTTTTGTGATTTTCTGAAGAGTAGTTTTCATAAAGGATTTCTTTTCTTCCTATATTAAGTTGTTACTATTTCTTGTAAAGCTGATTTCTTTTCCTTTGAGAATTATGTGATATAATTTAATTGAGTCTCAGTTTTCACACTAACCACTTAGGATATATATATATGTTTGATTTTAAATTTGTTCAATTGCTTTAGGCGAAAATCTTGCCTCTGGTTCTCTGTATTCTAGGAATTGTCATCATAAAAATCTCTGCTGTCTTTTTCACACTTGAGAAGTGAACAGAGTTGAAGTCAGTCCTTCACTCTTCTACGTAAGAACACTATAAAAACTAGCACTACTCTGTCAGACCTTTTCCTTATAATTGAGAAGAACATTGTTACAGTATTTTCCCCACCAAATAAATTTTCAGCCTCTTTATATAATAGGAATACTTTCAGAATAAAAGCGAATTTCACCAAATGTAATACAATATTATTTCTGAAATAAGGAAGATTTCTATTTTAGTGTCTGTTCAATAATTCTAAATATGGAAGACAATGTAATGTATACCCCAAGGGTTGAGATCTAATTCAAATATTCCAAATTTTATCCCGTAAAACTCAAGAAACGTGTTATACTGTAGATAAGCATTTTCCTGCTGCCTAGTTAGATAGCATAATGATTATGCGAAAAGACTCATGCCTGAAGCTCCAAAGTCCCAGGTTCAACCTCCTGCACTATCAGTCAGAGCTGAGCAGTGCTCTGGTTTAAAAAAGAAAAGAAAGGGGGTCGGGCGGTAGCGCAGCGGGTTAAGCACAGGTGGCGCCAAGCGCAAGGACCGGCGGAAGGATCCCGGTTCGAGCCCCCGGCGCCCCACCTGCTGGGGGAGTCGCTTCCCAGGCGGTGAAGCAGGTCTGCAGGTGTCTGTCTTTCTCTCCCCCAATAAAATAGTTAAAAAAGAAAAAGAAATGTTTCCTTGCTGAACCACTCAGAGCTATAAGATCTTAAGACTTGTAAAATATATTTCTTGAATGTACTCTGCTTTCATTTTTATTATGTATGTAATATACTTAAAATATATTAGACAAATATATCTGTTTCTTTACAAAGGACATTTTCTCTTATTTTTCCTCTTTTTTTTTGCCTCCATGGTTATTGCTGGGGCTTAATGCCAGAACTGTGAATCTACTGCTCCTGATGGCCACTTTTCCCATTTTTTTTTTAAATTTTATTTACTAGGACAGAGAGAAATCGAGAGAGGAGAAGGGAAACAAAAAGGGAGAAAGATAAACACCCGCAGACCTGCTTCACTACTGCCTGGCCTCTCTTATTTGCATTTCAACTAAAGATTTCCATGGCATTATATTTGAAAAGCAAATCATGACCATTATCATTAATCTTTTAAATAAAGTATGAGAGACAGAAAGGGAAAGACAGACAGAGCAGAGACATCACAGCGGCACTCATGAACGCTCTCCCGTGCAGCCGCCATCTGGCTTGGTCAGAGGCTCAAAGCCGCGTCCCTGGTCCCTGTGCATAGTGACAGGTGAGCCTTACCAGGTGAGCCACCTTCTGGTCCCACCACTGTAGCTGATCTTAAAATCAGTCTATAGAGTTAAGGATTGACTCCAATATCAGAAATAGATTAAAATATCATAAATTCAACTTGCCATGGTCCAAAATTCCTATCAAAAGGCAAAAAATAAAGGCAGTCTAAACACAGGCTTTTTCCATAATATTTAAAGTTATATCTGTAAAGTTATAGAATGTTTAAAACTATTAAGCATATTTAAATTAAATTGAATTAATTTTTTTATTGACACCAGAGTTAGCACACAGGGCCTGAACAATGACACTTTAGTACACACACGGCACTTATTTACCTTCCCTCTTTTCCATTCTTCCTTGCTTCCTTCCTCCCTTCCTTCTTGTCTTTCTTGTTTATATTTTGAATAGAGATAGAAATTAAAAGGAAAAGGAGAGATTAGAGAAAAAAGAGACACTTATACTCCTGCTTCATGCTCCCACCCCCCGCACACACAGGGACACCCAACTAGATGAGAACCAGAGTCTTGGGGAGTCGGGCAGTAGTGCAGTGGGGTAAGTGCAGATGGTGCAAAGCGCAAGGATTAGCTTTTTAAGCATCCCGGTTAGAGCCCCCGGCTCCCCACCTGCAGAGGAGTCGCTTCACAGGCGGTGAAGCAGATCTGCAGGTGTCTGTCTTTCTCTCCCCCTCTCTGTCTTCCCCGCCTCTCTCCATTTCTCTCTGCCCTATCCAACAATGGCGACATCAGTAACAACAACAATAATAATAGCTACAACAAGTTATAAAAAAGAACCAGAGTCTTGAACTCCGTTGCTCGTGCATGTTCAGGGGGACTGGACTCAAACCTGGGTTGTATTCATGGCCAAACAAGAACCTTTTCCAAGTGAATTATTTTGCCACTTCTACCTCTGAACTTCTAATCTGACTTAGGATAATATAATTAGGATATGATAACTCTAGTCATTATAGTCACAGTGTCATCATGACAGAACAAAAAAGAGAGAAAAAAATATTTTTTTCCTTCCTTTTAAAAATACATTTTAGGGGCCAGGTAGTGGCACATCCAGGTAAGCACACATAGTATTAAGCACAAGGACCTGTGCAAGGATCTGGGTTCAAGCCCCCAGCTCCTCACCTGCAGGGGTAAGCTTTACAAGTAGCCGAACAGGTCTGCAGGTGTCTATCTCTCTCCCTTTCTGTCCCCATTCCCCTCTCCATTTCTCTCTGTCCTATCCAACAAAATGGAGAAAACAGTCTCTAGGAGCAGTGGATTTTGTAGTGCCAGCTCCAAGCCCCAGCTATCACTCTTAAGGCAAAAATAAAATAAAAACCATTTCATATCTTGAACAGAATCAGACTTCAGTTAGTCATACCCCTACATTTAGCTGCAATATCACCTGATAGATAAAGACCTTTAATTCAGAATCCACATGTCTTGATAAAAGCCAGAGATTCTATTATCAGTGGAAAATGCTTGCACAGTAAGAGGAAGCAAACTGAAACCTTTGTATGCCTGGTGTTTCCTGATCTCTCCCCCCAGTTCTATACACTACACTGTCTGATTGGATTCGCCACCTATTTTGCATGTTTACCATTAACATGCCATCTGCCACTACAGTTCTCTTTGTATCACTCTGTCTCATATCTCATTGTTTGTCCTTATGTCACTATTTGTCATGAAACTAGACCAGAAAGCAGTTGTCGATTAATTCACTCAGATGAGTTTGTGTTTGTTTACGAAGATATGCACTGAATTAGCCAGAACTTTGGTCCCCAAGATATTCTTTTTCTCTGTTTGAAATCTGGATACCTTGAGCAGAATGTGTCTGTTATTCTGATTGTTGACACTCATTAATCAAGAATGTTCCCAATTGCTTATATTTAAAAAATCAGTGTTCATCTGTCATAAACTAGGTTTTGTTTTAGATGTTAGTATACCGTGTTATAAAAAAGAAATCAAGGGGAGTTGGGCTGTAGTGCAGCGGGTTAAGCGCAGGTGGCGCAAAGCATAAGGACCAGCATAAGGATCCTGGTTCGAACCCCGGATCCCCACCTGCAGGGGAGTCACTTCACAGGCGGTGAAGCAGGTCTGTAGGTGTCTATCGTTCTCTCCTCCTCTCTGTCTTCCCCTCCTCTCTCCATTTCTCTCTGTCCTATCCAACAGTGACAACAACAATAATAACTACAACAATAAAACAACAAGGGCAACAGAAGGGAATAAATAAATAAAATAAATATTTAAAAAATTATTAAAAAAAAGAAATCAAGATACTGATGGATAGTTTAGAAAAACAATTTTGGGGAGTCTTTTGGGGAGTCGAGTGATAGCGCAGTGGGTTAAGCGTTAAGGACAGACTTAAGGATCCTGGTCTGAGCCCCTGCCTCCCCACCTGCAGGGAAGTCACAGGTCTGCAGATGTCTATTTTTATCTCCCCCTTTCTGTCTTCCCTTCCTCTCTTCATTTCTCTATGCCCTATCCAACAACAATGACATCAATAACAACAACAATAGTAATAAACAGCAATTAACACAACAAGGGCAATAAAAGGGAATGAATAAATAAATATTAAAAAAAGAAAAAAAAACTATTTTGATGCCCTATTACAAAAGAGATATATTTCTCCTAAATTGTGAAGAAACAAGAGCAAGGAGTTTGCTAAAGGCTATTAACACGTAGAGTAATGGTCTTATCTGGCAGAGTACAGTAACTAGTTGTGCTGAGTTTTCCAAGGTGAAGGCTTGGCCAGCACTCACCCTACAGGACAAGCCTGAGAAGCACTCCCTTTTGAGAAATGGCCAGGCAGCCAAAGGCAGAAATTCAGGCATGAGATCTGTTTCCAAAGCATCTGGGTTCAGTGACAGGGCATCAGGTCACTGTGGATTGTGAATGAGTCGAGCTAACACACAAAAGGAGGTCAGGTCTGCAGAGAAAGTGGGCTGAGCTGGCAGTGTCACTGCATGTGATGAACTAAAGAGTTCCCTGGTCTGAGTTTTCCTGCTTTGCTTGTGAAACTGCCAATGGCTCTGTTTTATTTCAGTTCTAAATACGAGCATGTCTTAAGATACTTGGGCAGAGTTTTTTTAAAAATAGCAATAAAGAATACGAAGTAAAATCCTAAATTATGCATTTTTGGTTAATGATACTGGATTTTTTTTCTTCCCCTACTTGGTACATACAACTTTTTTTTTTCCTTTTGAACAGGGTTACCTAATTTCCCCTCCTTTATTGAGGAGATTAATGGTTTACAATCAACAGTAAAATACAGTAGTTTCTTCTTGTGTAACATTCCTCATTTTTCCACATACCTATCTAACCTCCCCCCTTCCCCATCTAGGTCCTCCTCCATCTTCATGTTCCAGGAACTGAACCCTCTCCCACTCCCAGACTCATTTATTTTGGTGCAAACTCAATCCTATTTCTGCTTTGTGTTTTTCCTTCTGTTCTTATTTTTCAACTTCTGTCTGTAAGTGGGATAATACCATACTTATCCTTCCCTTTCTGGCTTATCTTGCTTCAAAGGATTTTTTTCAAGCTCCATCCAAGATGAGGTAAAGGTGAAATCACCATTTTTAATAGCTGAGTAGTATTCCATTGTGTATACAGACCACAACTTGCTCAGCCACTCATCTGTTGTTGGACACCTGGGTTGCTTCCAGGTTTTGGCTATTACAAATTGTGCTGCTAAGAACATATGTGCACACAGATCTTTTTGGATGGGTGTGTTAAGTTCCTTAGGATATATCCCCAGGAGAGGAATTGCAGGATCATAGGGCAGGTCCATTTCTAGCCTTCTGAGAGTTCTCCAGACTGTTCTCCACAGAGGTTGGACCAATTGACATTCCCACCAGCAGTGCAGGAGGATTTCTTTGACCCCACAGTCTCTCCAGCATTTGCTGCTGTTACCTTCTCTGATGTCTGACATTCTCACAGGAGTCAAGTGGTGTCTCATTGTTACCTTTATTTGGGGTTACCTGATTTTAAGAATTTAACCTCATTTTAATGATTAGAATCTTATATTGTAGCCTTCATGGCTCCCATAGTGATTTAATAAATATAGCAGAGGATTTATTTTCTGCCTTCTGTAGGCCAACACCAGACTTTTTTTTTTCTACCAGGTTATCACTGGAGCTTGGCACCTGCACAGCTTCACCACCATTTTTCAGAAACTATTTTCTTTTCTTTTTCTCATAGAGGGTAAGAGACACAGAGATAGATGCACAGACATCTGTGGTACTGCTCCACCACTCATGACGCTCCTCACCCCCATAGGTGGGGACTGAGGCTTGAACCCAGTTCCTCACTAATGATAATAGCATATGCACTCTGCCAGGTGCTGTACCACCTGGTCTCAACATTTAAGTTTTTTTTTCTGATATAAACAACATTATAATAAACTTTCTTTACAACTGCTTCTGCCCTAGCTATTTCAGATGTAGACAGAATTTTACTTTTCATCCTGATAGTAATATACCCACAGGGAGAATCTCTGGGGAGCAGGAACATTAAATCAGCCCATGTACCTAATCCTAGTGATTTGGGCTCACAGTGAGAAGCTGCTCTGAGGTCTCTGCTACACCCACTGATGTGCCCACAGCTGACAGGCATCTCTGTAGCTGCTTTGCCCTTTGCAGGTGCTACATGCATCAAGCCAGGGCACAGGGAGAAGGAGAGAGAGGCTGTGCTGATCAACAGCTTCTTCAGCCTGGAGAAGAAGCTCTCTCTCTCTCTCTCTCTCTCTCTCTCTCTCTCTCTCTCTCTTCTTTTATTTATTGCACAGAAGCAGAAAGAGGTCTATAGGGCAGGGAGAGACTGAGGCAGAGGTGCACCACTACTCAAGCACTGCAGGTGTCTAGCTTCCCCTTCCCTCAATTTCTGGTGATCTCTATCCAATAAATAAATAGTGAAAAAACAAGTTAAAAATGCAGAACTATCCTTGAGAAAAATGAGTATTTTTGTATGTGCATATACACCTTCTTTTCTTTTCTTCTTATTTTAAGCTGAGGTGAAAGGTGTTGGGACACAAAGGGCATTCTGTCTGAGGAATGTAATCAGCATGTGGCTGGTGTCAGGATGACGGACTTAGGACACCAGCCCACCTGGAACTTAGTCTCTTCTTTCCTGTGCACTTTACTTCACCTCGTACTCACGCCACCTCTCCCAGGAAAATGAACACATATTGCCAAGGTCTGATAATTGACTTATGGACTCGTGGCCCCAGCCAAGACTTTCTCTGTCCCATTGCCCACTTTCTGTACCTGCATGATACTGTACTATGCTGCTGTACCACCATTTGATGAACTCCCCATGGTTTCAACCTTAACCAAAGCGGTGCCTGAAGTCTTTTATTTGTTTAATTACTATATAATGGTAAATGTAGTTGCTGACACATGGGTATCATTCCTTATCTCCCTATGATAGGTGTCTGTAAGACGTTCACACATCTAACGTGAATCCTTTTCCATCATGCACCATAACCCCAATGACCTCTTCAGCCCCTTCCTTCCTCTCATTTCCCAGAGTCCTTTGCTTTGGTGCAATAGACTACATCCAGTCCAGGTCTCCATCCTTGTTTCTTAAATTCCATCTATAAATGAGATTGTCTGGTCTCTCTTTCTCTCTCTCTCTCTCTCTCTCTCTCTCTCTCTTTGTCAAGCTAGTATGGGGGTGCCTCTTCAACCACAATCAGTGACGTGAGAGAGATGACCCAGGAACCGAGCTGGTGGCAGCAAGGTGGTTCAAATCTTTATTAATTCCCACGCCCAAGCTCTTAAAGGCTGGAAAACAGAAATTGCAAGTTGGAAACGGAAGTGGCTTGACAATACCATACATAGTTAGGAAAGGGGCGGAGAAAGGTAAAAGGGGCTGGGAAAGGTAGGAACTTCCTTAGCAACTATTGCAAGGGGATTAACTGGTAAGATTAATAATACCCTGCAGGCAGGGAGGATCTTGAGGGTAGGAAAAGAAAATATAAAATGAGCGGAATGGGTGGGGAAATAGGGAGGAGACCTGAAGTCAGACGAAGCAGAACATGGATATGTAGATAATAAGAGAGCGGCCAGTGTATCAAGGAATGCAGCGCTGGCTTAATGTTTTAAGGAATGCCGAGCCCTTGGAGGCAGGAAAATGCAGGGTTTCTGGAGACAGGGAGTAACTGACAGGGAAGCGAAAACTGAAGCCTGTACCTCTCCCCAGCTCAACCTTAGCAAAAGAGAGTCTGACAGGGAGATTCATTTCCTCAGTTCCCCATTTTTCAATGGGAAAAGCCTCACCATACTCAACCTGGTTCTCACAGTATTCCCAGCATTTCTTTCTCATGTTCCTTCTCTCTTTTGATTTATCTCACTTAGCACTAATCCTTTAAGTTCCATCCAATATGAGTAAGGGAATAACTTCACCATTTCCAGCCAGTGATTATTACATTGTGTTTATATACATCACAACATTCTTAGCAAAGGACAGCCCCTCAACATTAAGTTGGAGGACTCGAAGAGCAGGACCAACAGCTTGAAAGCTGTCAGGAGCTGCTTGTTGCTGGCTTTGAAAGTGACTGGGATCCATGTGGATTCAGTTGGCTAGGAAGGATCGTCAGTTTCCCCAATGAATGGGTACTCACGGGATGCACCACGGGAAGGTCGATCCAATGCAACCAAAGAAAGACCCAACACTGGCCGCCACCTATAGACCAATTTCTCTCCTTTCCGTGTGTTACAAACTCCTTGAGAGGCTGTTTCTGTCATGTATTTCTCATCTTACAGAGAAATTCCTATCACCCGCCCAAGCTGGTTTCCGCCCAGGAAGATCTACCTGCGAACAAGCCCTGGCCCTCTCAACTTACATTGAAAATGGATTCCAGAAGAATTTAAAGACGGGTGCTGTCTTTGTTGATTTCACAGCAGCCTATGACACGGTCTGGCACCGTGGTCTCCTAGTCAAGATCTCAAGATGCCTGCCTCCATGGGTGGCCAACATTATATCGTTTCTTCTCCAAAACAGAAGATTCCGGGTGCATCTGGGTGAAAAGTCTAGCAGATGGAGACTTGTCTCAAGTGGCCTCCCCCAGGGCTCTGTTCTGGCTCCTACGCTATTTAATATTTATATCAATGACCTCCCAGAAACTTCTTCAAGGAAGTTCATCTACGCTGATGACATCTGCTGTGCAACTCAGGCATCCAAGTTCGACATCCTCGAGGAAACACTCATGAAAGACATGTCTCTGATATCTGATTACTGTAAAAAATGGCGACTAATCCCTAGCACTGCAAAAAAGGTATCATCTGTTTTCCATCTACACCATGCCTCGGCCTCATGTGAGCTTAATGTGCAGCTTGGCGATACGAGAATCCGGCATGAAGCCCAGCCAGTCTATCTTGGCGTTACTCTCGATCGCACCCTGTCATTTCACGAACATCTCATAAAAACTGCAGCAAAGGTGGGCGCGAGGAATCACATCATTGCAAGACTGGCCAGCTCCTCATGGGGCGCGAGCACTTCCACACTACGATCATCATCTCTGGCATTATGCTATTCCACTGCAGAATACTGTGCCCCAGGATGGTTCCGTAGCCCCCATGTCCACTTGGTCGATTCCAAATTATACTCCTCCATGAGGATCATTTCTGGAACCATCCGTTCCACCCCGGTTCCATGGCTGCCAGTTCTTAGCAACATCGCCCCGCCAGATATTCGTTGGGATGCGGCATCATCTAAGTTCATTTCCCACGTCTATGCTCAACCGGACCTGCCAATATACGCGGATATCTTCGCCCACCCTGTCCAACGCTTGACGTCTCGTCACCCGATCTGGTCCCCTATGCCTACACTGAACTTCTCTGTTCCAGTCTCTTGGAAACAGAGTTGGCAGTCAGCTGAGGTAAAGAACAAACACCTCATCACAGACCCCTGCGAGCGTCAACCCGGCTTTGACCTAGCACGTTATGACTGGGCCCTCCTCAATCGCTATCGAACAGGCCATGGCCGGTGTGCCGCTATGTTCCATCGATGGGGGGCCAGAGATGACCCGAACTGCCCCTGCGGCTACAGACAGACTATGACCCACATAGTCAATGACTGCCACCTCTCCAGATTCAAAGGAGGTCTCAAAACTTTACGTCAGGCTCAACCTGATGCTGTTGACTGGCTACGGAAGAAGGGCAAACGCTAGAAGAAGACAACATTCTTTTTTTTTTTTTTTATTGTTGTAGTTATTATTGATGTCGTTCTTGTTGGATAGGACAGAGAGAAATGGAGAGAGGAGGGGAAGACAGAGGGGGAGAAAAAGACAGACACCTGCAGACCTGCTTCACCGCCTGTGAAGGGCCTGCCTGCAGGTGGGGAGCCAGGGCCTTGAACCAGGATCCTGACGCTGGTCCTTGAGCTTAGCGAAGACAACATTCTTATCTACTTACCTGTTATTATTCTTCTGAACTGCTTTTAAGTTTGGGCTATTTTGAATTGTGTACATAGGTCTCTTTTAGATTGTGATTTTTGTTTCACTTGTATAAATCTTTAGGAGAGAAATTACCAAGTCAGAAAGCAGGTCTATTTATAGTGTTCTGAGAGCTCTCTAGACTCCTATTCACAAGGCTTGGGCCAATTTATATTGCTAGCAGCAATGTAGAAGGGTATCTTTTTTCTCACATCCTAGCCAACATTTGTTGTTTGTATTCTTTCTAATGTATGACATTCTTACAGGTGTAAAGTGGTTCTCCTTCTCACCCTCCCCACCAGTCTTTTGCAGCCCAGGTGGCTCCGACCTGGCCCATGGCCCGGTCCTTGGTGAATCAAAAAGGCAACTCTCTGTGAAGGGAGAAAAGGGTCAGCTGAGGATCTGAGACCAAGTCCTGGCCCTTGGCAAGCAAGAGCACTACCAAGGGACGAGTTCTCTCTCCCACCCTCCTGACTAATCTTTTGCAGCTTAAGTGGCTCCAGCCTGGCTACCCAGGCCCTGACCCATGAGGATGCATGTAGGCAGCACCATCTGAAAGGGGGGAAATGTACTCAACGCGGGATTTGAAACCGGGGCCTGATCTTGGCAGGCAACAGCCCTGCCACAGGGCTGGCTCTCCCTCTCACCCTCCCTGCAAGTCTTTTTCAGCCCAAGCGGCTCTGGCCAGTTATCTAGCCCCTGAGCTGTGAAGATGCATGAAGTCAGCTCCTTCTGTAGGAGGGGAAAAGTACTTCCCTGGGGATTTGAGCCTGGGTCCTGTACACTGGCAGGCTAGAGCTCTGCCATAGGGCTGGTTCTCCTTCCCACCCTCCCCGCTAGTTTTTTGCAACCTGGGTGGCTCCTCTGAACTCTCTCTGAAGGGAGAAAAGGGTCAGCTGGGGATTTGAAACCGGGTCCTGGCCCTTGGCAAGCAGGAGCGCTACCAAGGGACTGGTTCTCTCTCCCACCCTCCCTGGCTGGTCTTTTGCAGCCTAAGTGGCTCTGGCCAGCTATCTAGGCCCTGCCTGACTCATGAGGATGCATGAAGTCAGATCCTTCTGAAGGAAGGGAAATGTACTCCCCTGGGGATTCGAGCCTGGTTCCCATCCATTGGCAGAGGCAAGCGCGCTGACCTGGGCCTGGTTCTAGCTCCCACCCTCCTGGCTAGTCTTTTGCAGCCCTAGTGGCTCCAGCCTCTCTCTGAAGGGACAAAAAGGTCAGCTGGGGATTTGAGACCTGGTCCTGGCCCTTGGAAGAGAGAGCACTACCAAGGGAAGGGTTCTCCCTCCCACCCTCCAGGCTACTCTCTTGCAGCCCAAGTGGCTTTGGCTAGGCTAATGGGCATCTCCTTTTGAAAGGGGAAAATGTATTCCCCAGGGGATTGGAAATTGAGTCCTGGTTCTTTGCAAGAAACTTCCCTGCATGTGGGGAGCCAAACTCTCACCAGGACCTTCTGTGTCCTACTGTGTATGCTTAACCTGTGCTACTGCCTGGCCCCTGACTGACACCTTTCTAAAGAAAAGAATTAGAAACATGTTAATATCACAGATGTTTTATTAATACCTCTTGTAAGCTGAATGTGACAGCATTAGTTAGGGATTAAACAGCAAGCAATACGGTTTTTCTGACAGAGTTTACAGTGTAATAAATAGCCAGTATTATATACAAATGATCACATAGATGACACCTTATTACATATTCAATCAATAGTGAAAACAAAGCATAGTAGATGATAAAGTTTATTTTCAAGAAAATAAAGGAAGAAATTTCTAGAAAAAGACCACTCAGAAAACTGTTATCTGTGAAAACACAAAATCAGGAAATATAAAAGATTGGTTTAGTCAAATCAGAGTGAACAAGGAAAAGAATGACTTGAGAATAAGGTTGTAACCAGAGACTGAATCAGAAGAGACTTTTCTGGTATTGTAGAGAATTTTAGATTTCTAGTGTAATCAAAAGCACTAAAACTTTCTGATTAGAGGAGTTATGTCATCAAATCTGAACTTTTCAAATACAATTTTGACAGCTGTTTTGTTTGGAAGAATACTATAAAACTTTTAAAGGCATACACAAGCCTGTCATATTAAACAAAATGCTGAAAATACATGGTTTTTATACATAAAATTTTTCTTTGCTAATTTTTTTTTTTTTTTTAACCAGAGCACTGCTCAGCTCTGGCTTATGGTGGTACGGGGGGGATTGAACCTGGGACTTTAGAGCCTCAGGCATCTTTGCTGATTTTTAAAAAATATATTTTTTTCTTTTTTTTTTTTTCTTTTTAAACACCATTCACACTGCTCAGCCCTGGCTTATGGTGGTGTGGGAGTATTAAATCTGGGACATTGGAGCCTCAGGCATCTTTGCTGAAAATTTTTTAAATATATATTTTTAAATATATATTTTTTTCTTTCTTTCTCTTTTTAAATATACCATTCCCACCACCAAAAGACTGTGTCCCTTCTCACCTTCCCTTCACCCCCCCCCCCCCCCCCCCAGTGAAGCTGAACATCCACCTTCAACCCAGAGGTTTTTACTTTGGTGCCCTGCTCCAAACTCAGTCCAATTCTGCTTTGAGTTTCCCTCTCTGTTCTTCCTTCTCAACTTCTGTTTATGAGTGGGATCACCCCCATACTCGTCTTTATCTTTCTGACTTAGCTCAATTAACATAATTCCTTCTAGTTTCATCTAAGATCTTTGCTGATGTTTACAGTAAAAAAGAAAGAAAAAGAAAAGAAAAATGCTACTTCTACTATTATAGGGGGAAAAAAAACGCTATTTCCTATTCAAGAAGCAGCTGAGAGGCAATGGTCCTTTCTCTTTCCCATAATCTGTTCATGTGGAGGCAGCACAAGTCCAAGGCTTACCTTTTAAGCAACAAAAAGTTGTTAAAAGAAAAATGAATACGGGGCCAGGTGGCGGTGCATCTGATTGAGGGCATCTGCTACCCTGTGCAAGGGCCTGGGTTCAGGGCCCTGGTCCCCATCTGTGGGGGGAGCTTCGTGAGCTGGGAAGCAGTAAGATGGGTGTCTCTCTTCCTCTCTCCCTCTCTGTTCTTCCCCTCTTGCTTTCTCTCAATCTCTATCCGAATAAATAAAGTAAAATATTAAGAGAGTAAAAATCAATTTAAAAAATAAACAATGAAGGGGGCCAGGTGGTGGTGCACCTGGTTGAGCAGACACAATCCAATGTGCAAGGACCCATGTTCAAACCCTTGTCCCCACCTGCAGGGAGGAGGCGTCACAAGTGGTGAAACAGTACTGCAGGTGTCTCTCTGTCTCTTTCTCTTAATCTCCTTCTCTCTCAATTTCTCTCGGACTCTATCCAAAATAAATAAATAAATACATATTTTTATTTTATTTATTTTTTTAAAATTATCTTCATTTGTTTACTGGATAGAGACAGCCAGACATAGAGAGGAAAGGCGGTGAGAGAGAGAGAGAGAGAGAGAGAGAGACACCAGCAACACTGCTTTACCACTTGCAAAGTTTTCCCCCTAAAGGTGGGGACCAGGGGCTCAGTCCTGGGTCCTTGCGTACTGTTACACGTGCGTTCAACCAGGTGCATTACCACCTGGCCCCTAAATAAATGTTTACTTATTTATTTTAAAAAGGAAACATTAACAAAATCATAGGATAGGAGGGGTACAATTCCACACAATTCCCACCACCAGATCTCTATATCCCATCCCCTCACCTGACAGCTTTCCCATTCTCTATCCCTCTGGGAGTATGGACCCAGGGTCATTGTGGGATGCAGAAGGTGGAGGGTCTGGTTTCTGTACTTGCTTCACCGCTGAACATGGGTGTTGACTGGTCGATCCATCCTCCCAGCCTGTCCCTCTCTTTCCCTAGTGAGGAAGGGTTCTGGGGAAGCTGAGCTCCAGGACACATTGGTGGGGTCATCTGTCCAGGGAAGTATGGTTGGCATCATGCTGGCATCTGGGACCTGGTGGCTGAAAAGAAAGTTAACATTCAAAGCCAACAAATTGTTGAACCATTATGGACCTGGAGGCTGGAATAGTGCAGATGAAGTGTTGGGGGGTACTCACTGCAGACTACTGTGTACTTCTGCTTTCAGGTATATATTTTGCCCTAGTTTGTGGATACATGTGAACATATGCTCTATCTCAGGGGACCTGGTCTATATCTAGGTTTTGGGACTTTGTTAGGAAGTGAACTGCCTGGAATGGAATTAGAGAATACTATGAAAGGAAAGGTCTCACCCAAGTAATGAACTTGTCATTCCACACCTGAAGTCTCTGGGCACAATCTGAAGTGAAGAATGTTGGGGTGGCACTCGGTGTGTTGATTAGTTTGCGATCAGCGGATGCAATATTATTTGATTTGAATTGAGAGAAGCATGCAGGAAAGTGGGCCCCCTAAGGTTCCAGGACTGGGGGAAATATAGGCTCTATAGTGGAAATGTGAGGTTCCTGCTGTCTTAGGGTTCAAGAAGACAATGGATAGTTATTGTTATCATTGCATTATTTGGTAATTGGGTTAACTTTGAAAAGTCCCTTTGTTAGGGTTTGCTGTATAGTACCCAGCATCTTGTATATAGCTGTGCCACTGGTTGCTTCTGTTCTCTCTGGTCTAGGATTTTGAGAGAGTGAACATATCAAAGACTCAGCCTATGTATTAAAAAGACTCAGTCTGTGTTTTAAAAAGTTTGAGACATACAATCAATTTTTCCTCTCTCATATTAATTAAATAGTGATTTATATGACTACAAATTAATAGGAGTGTACATAAACACCATTCCCACCACCAAAAGACTGTGTCCCATCCCCCCCAACCCCCCTGCCCCGGGAAGCCGAATATCCACCCTCCCCCTCACCACAGGATTTTTACTTTGGTGCCCTGCTCTCAATTTAGTCAGATTCTGTTTTTAGTTTCCCTTTCTGATCTTCTTTCTCAATTTCTGTTGATGAGTGGGATCATCCCATACTCATCTTTATCTTTCTGACTTAGCTCACTTAACATAATTCCTTCTAGCTCCATCCAAGATGGGTCAGAGAAGGTGGGTTCATTGTTCTTAATAGCTGCAAAGTATTCCATTGTGAATATATACCACAGCTTTCTCAGCCACTCATCTGTTGTTGGGCACCTAGGTTGCTTCCAGGTTTTAGCTCTTATGAATTGTGCTGCTATGAACATAGTTGTACACATATCTTTTTGACTGGGCATTATGGAATCCTTGGGGTACATCCCCAGGAGAGGAATTACTGGGTCATATGGAAGGTCCATGTCTAGCCTTGTGAGAGTTTTCCAGAGTGCTCTCCACAGAGGCTGGACCAATTTACATTCCCACCAGCAGTGTAGAAGGCTTCTTCTGTCCCCTCAGCCTCTCCAGAATTTGTTGCTGCTGTCCTTTTTAATGTATGACATTCTCACAGGGGTGAGGTGGTATCTCAATGTTGTCCTTATTTGCATTTCTCTGACAATCAGTGACCTGGAGCAGTTTTTCATATGTTTGTTAGCCTTTTTGGATCTCCTCTGAAGTGAATGTTTTGTTCATATCCTGTGTCCATTTTTGGATGGGGTCATTTGCTTTTTTGTTGCTAAGTTTGATGAGCTCTTTGTATATTTTGTTGATTAGTCTCTTGTCTGATGTATGGCATGTGACGATTTTCTCCCATTCTGTGAGGGGTCTCCTTGTTTGTGTGATAGTTTCTTTGGCTGTGCAGAAGCTTTTCAATTGGATGTAGTCCCACTGGTGTGTTTCTGCTTTAGTCTTCCTTGCAGTTTGGTTTGTTTCATCAAAGATGTCCTTGAGTTTTAGGTGGGAAAGTGTTCTACTAATGTTTTCTTCTAAGTATTTGATAGTTTCTGGTCTAACATCCAGGTCCTTGATCCCTTTGGAGTTGATTTTTGTTTCTGGTGACATAAGGTGGTTCAATTTCATTCTTCTACATGTTTCGATCCAGTTTTCCAAGCGCCATTTATTGAAGAGAGCCTCCTTCTTCCATTTTAATACTTTGGGTCCCCTTAGCAAAGATTAGATGTACATAGGTTAAATAAATGTATTTAAAAGAGAAAGAGAGAAAGAAAGAAAGAAAGAAAGAAAGAAAGAAAGAAAGAAAGAAAGAAAGGAAGGAAGAACAATTAGAGTCACAGGAAAGCAACTAGGGGCTAAATGATAGCTAATATTTCACTGGCGAAGAATGAGTCAAGAGCCAAGATTGTGCCAGTGGTTGGTTATTGAATGTCAGAAAAGTCAAATTACAAATTAATGTAATTATATTAAATATTATGAAGATAATACAAAATACAAAGATATATTCATATTTAAGAGTTAAAAACAGGATGAGATCAAAAGGTGGTAGAATGCATTGGGTTAGCTCTTCATGTTAAGCTTTGGATTGAAGGGAGAATAAAGAAGTAGACTTGAGACACTGCCCTTTCTCTTGACTTTTTTAACATGCTGTTCCACCAAGGTGAATTTATGCAAAGCCACTGTTTACATGTCTAGTTGGATTTGACTGACTCTCATGTCAAACTGAGAATATTGACTATGATTGCTAGACAAGTCTATGTGACCCATAGAGTAACCACAGATTATTTCCAAATCTTTTTTTTTCTTTTTGCATAATATATCTTGGCTAAATATTCTATGAAATACTCTACTGAAGAACTTAAATCAAATTTATTACATTAAACAAGGAAAAATTCCTTGTATAAAGTAATATTATAGGTATGTTACAATTTTATATTTATCTTTATTTATTTTTTTAAAAATTAATATGTATCTAATTTGTAATCCAGTAATTCCACACATTAGTTTAGTCTAAAACATATGTTTAAATAAATACTTGTATTGAATTGTGTCTAAGTCAAAAAAGAACAAGTCAATAGAAGAACAAACTGAAAAAATGTCCAATGGGATATTATCAATAGGTGCAATTTAAATTCAGATAGAAAATAAATAATATGTGTTCTGTGCTTCTCTATTTAAAAATACAATAATAATCAAGTCATCTATGGTTGGTGAAGATAAAGACCAAAAGATGTCTCAATTCTGATAAATATACAAAATGGTAAAGTTGTTTTGGAAGAGAATTCTTAGAAAGACAAAGAAATCTTATGACTTTTTAAAAAATTTATTTTCTATTTATAAAATGGAAATACTGACAAGACCATAGGATAAGAGGGGTAAAATTCCACACAGTTCCCACCACCAGAACTCCGTATCCCTTCCCCTCCCCTGATAGCTTTCCTATTCTCTATCCCTCTGGGAGCATGGACCCAGGGTCATTGTGGGATGCAGAAGGTGGAAGGTCTGGCTTCTGTAATTGCTTCCCGCTGAACATGGGCGTTGATTGGTCGGTCCATACTCCCAGTCTGCCTCTCTCTTTCCCTAGTGGGGAAGGGCTCTGAGGAAGCGGGGCTCCAGGACATATTGGTGGGGTCTTGTGACTTTTAGTGGGCTAGGTGGTGGCTCATCTGGTTAAATATACTTAGTACTATGCGGCAAGGGACAGCACAAGAATTGTGGTTGGAACGGTGAGTGGAGCAGGTCAGCAGGTATGTCTCTTTCTTCCTCTATACCTTCCCCTCCACTCAGTTTCTCTCTGTCTTATCCAGTACAGTGGAAAAAGTAGCAGCCAGAAGCAGGGATCTATAGTTCAGGCACTGAGCCTTAGGGATAACTCTAGAGGCAAAAACAAATACAAATAAACAAAACAAACAAAATAAGCTTTTAGATACTCCTGATACAAAAACCGATGTCTACCTCAAAATAGGCACACAAATATTTATAATATTTTTAATTGTTTAAACAACAGGAATTTATTCCCACGAAATTTTGGAATCCAGTTATTAGATGAATACATGGATATATGTTAAATGGGTACGTGGGTATAGTGAGTCACACTGATACTGTTGAACTGAAGGCTATAGATATCTCCGAAGAATTCAAAAGCACCTCTCCAAAGAGATATAGGCACACTCAGACTCATTGCTGCCTTGGACAAGATAGAGAAATGAACAAAATGACTATTGGGAGTGAATAAAGAGATGTGATGTCAGGGGTGGGAGTGGGGAGGTATATATCCACACAACTAAATACTGCTCAAATGCTCAAATGTTGGAAAGATGAGATCTTGGCCTTTTGTTGTAATGTGGGTAGCCAGCAGACGACATCTTGCTTCTAATGTTTCTATTGATAACATTACTGAACAGCTCAAGAGAGATCCTTGAAGACATGGCTGATTCTGATGCTGACTCAGGGGGCATACAGAAAAATGCAGAAAGCATCTTACAGTGCCAAGAAGAAGATACAAACACAAGAACAAAAGTAAAACAGACAATAACAATGAAAAGCAAACAAATACAGTGATAGTGCTATGTTAGAAGGACAAAGGAGAAAACTGAGAGAGTTCCCAAAGGCAAAGCTGGAATGATCTTAAATAGCCAAATAAACTCAAGTTATTGAATATAACACAAAGTATAAAATAAATATCCCTGAATTTATATTCATATAAATGTCTGATTGAATAAGTAAATAATTACAAAAATAGGCAAAATTTCCTAACCCAATGACTCTGATTAATGACTTCCTCTTTGTCTCTCTCTCTCTCTCTTTTTTTTTTTTTTTTTCCTTTTGCTTCCTGGAATATCACCAGGGCTCCATGCCATGCCTGCACTACAAATCCAAAAAAAAAAAGAGACCTAGGAAATGAACTAAACTGTTTAATATCTGATAGTACGTTTCCTATTTCAGGTCAACTGATACTGTGTGTACATCAAAGGTTAGAATCAAGGGGAAAAAATGATTTCTACTTTTTTAAAGGGTTGTTATGTATTGATGAGTGAAGGAAAGGGAAGAATTACATGCTCACTCTGGTATATGCTGTGCTGGGGATCAAACTTGGGGCCTCTTGCTTAATGGTTCCACATTCAATCCACTGTGCCACCTCCTGGACTGCTAGATCCTTTCTATATAGGGTTCCTTTCTTTTCTCACCTTGCCTCTCTTCCTTTCCCCTCCCCACCCCCTTTCTCCTGAACTCTCCTCCCCTCTACAACTCCCTTTCCCCTCTCCACTCTCCTCCTGCCTTCCTTCCCTCCTATGTTCTCTCTCTTTTCTTTTTGTTTGCTCCCAGGACTTTCTGCCTGCAGAATTTCACCATTCCTAAAGGATTTTATTTTGTTTTATTTTATTTTATCTCATTTCCCTCAGGTAGTGGGTAAAAGTCAGAAAGAGGAAAGACATCAACATGGGAAGGAGGGGCTTGAATCCAGACTCTTGCACATGGTGAAGCAGGTGAGCTGTAGCTTGACCTCCTATAGACATACATGATTTTGCTTCACATTGTTAGTATATGTTATACACTCAAAATATATATTAGTATATATTTTTTCCAGGGATTTTGGTTGGCTATCTTTTTGTTAAATCTGGGTTTACAGTGCAGCAAACAAATTTCAGTTGTGAGAAAGCAAATATACTTTTATAGACCTATGAAGAGCAGAATTTGCATTAACTAGATGGCTTTAATTAAGTTATTTAATATCATGAGGCCAGGTGGTAGCACAGCTGGTTAAGTGCACACATTATAGTGCACAAAGACCTAGGTTCAAACCCCTGGTCCCCACCTGCAGAGGGAAAGTTTTGCTAGTGGTGAGGCAGTCCTGCAGGTGTCTCTCTGTCTCTCTCTTCCTCTCTATTTCCCCTTCTCCTCTCAATTTCTCTGTGTCTCTATCCAATAATAAATGAATAAAAATATAATTAAAAAACAAATAACTTAATATTACATGACTAATTTTACTCATCATTATATTAAGTGAGACCTCAATTATTTTGCGATTATTATTTATGTACGTATACAAAATACTTGACAGTGAATGAGAGCATACAGTGGACTTTAAGTGTCAGATTTCAAAAGCTGATTAAAAAAGAAGCCAAGCATTTCACAGAAACTTATCATAAAAGGATAAAACGTGTATCAGGGGAGACAAGATGATTATGAAAAAGGATTTAATGCCTGAGACTCCGAGGTCCCAGGTTCAAACCCCAGCATGATCAAAAGACAGAGTTGGTCAGTGCACCAGCCTCTGCCTCTCCCCTTCCCACTCATTCAAATAAATACTAACAAAACGTGTACCCATATCTTAATAACTGTGCTGTAAAGAGTTAAACCCTCTCTCTATATTAATATTTTTAAAAGTCAGAAGTATTACGTTGAACACCTCTATATTTGAATTATCCTTATCTTTAAGGCATTATTTGCACTTAATGTCAAGCCCACAAGGGGCTGAGCAAACATTTTACTTTCAAACTAATAGTATTTGCTTTGTACCATCATGTTGTGCCAGAAAGCATAAAACATGAGGTATTATATAAACTCAGTATAATTAATTGAAACGTTTTTCCTACATAAAACATAAAAAGCACTTAGAGTACTTTATGACATAAATTCTCTAGCAATTATTATTAATCAGATTAGCTTTTAGTTGCTTTAGTCTATTAGAAGGATTTGTTAACAAAATAGTTTCACTTCAGAAGTTATTTGTAAATATTTCATTAAAGTTCCTGATGGAATCTAAGCATAAACAGATGATATTCAAAGTAAAATCACCTTCTATATGGAGACTCCAGCTTGGGGAATCTAATTCCAATGTAAATATGTCAGCATCCATAAAACCATAAGAGGCAGAGTCAATACAAGAATAGCTACCCAATTATAGTGACGAGTCTACATTCCTAAATCCACTTAGAAGATGTATATTTCTTTTAGGTAATTGAAAAAGAAATGAGGGGCTATACTGAATGCATAGCTTCATGGCATTTTGAAAATACAACCTTCATGAGGGAAAAAGAAGAAAATTGCTTTTATATCAGAGTGGCCCAGGGGAAATTAGAAGGTACTCATGTGTGTGTGTGTGCGTGTGTGTGGGGGGTGTTTGTGTGTGTGTGTTTATGTGTGTTTGTGTGTGTGTTTATGTGTGTGTGTTTCTGTGTGTGTTTCTGTGTGTGTATTTGGGGTTTTTTTTGTGTGTGTTTATGTGTGTGTGTGTGGGTGTTTATGTGTGTGTGTTTGTGTGTGTCTGTGTCTTCATGTGTGTGTGAGTGTGTGAGTGTGTGTGTGTCTGTGAGTGTCTGTGTGTCTGTGTGTATGTGTGAGTGTGTGTGTGAGTGTGTTTGAGTGTGTGTTTGTGTGTGTCTGTGTGTGTGTTTGTGTGTGTCTATGTGAGTGTGTGTGTGAGTGTGAGTGTGTTTGTGTGTGTCTGTGTGTGTGTTTGTGTGTGTGTGTCTATGTGAGTGTGTGTGTGAGTGTGTGTGTGTATGTGTGTGTGAGTGTGTGTTTGTGTGTGTGTGTTTGTGTGTGAGTGTGTGTGAATGTGTGTGTGTGTTTGTGTGTGAGTGTGTGTGTTTGTGTGTGTGAGTGTGTGTTTGTGTGTGTCTGTGTGAGTGTGTGTCTGTTTGTATGTGTGAGTGTGAGTGTGTGTGAGTGTGTGTTTGTGTGTGTGTGAGTGTGTTTGTGTGTGTGTGAGTGTGAGTGTGTGTGATTGTATGCTTGTGTGTGTGTGTGTGAGTGTGTGTGTGTCTGAGTGAGTGTGAGTGTGTGTGTGTGTGTGTGTGTGTGAGTGTGAGTGTGAGTGTGTGTGTGAGTGTTTGTGTTGCAGATGATCGTGGAAGTTGACTTTATAGTGCACATAGGCATTGTAGATAATTATTTAAGGACCCAAACTCATTTAGTTGGGGTGGGTGGGAGAGGGTGTTGTGCTTTTGAATAATTTTCTATTTTCTAGGTTAATTCTTTCTCTAAATGAGGTCTATTCCTTAATCTGAGATGTTAACTGTGACCATAAACCTGACCTCTCTAGTGTGAAGTACAAACAGCTTTCAATTACTGAAAGATCTATAATAAAGATAAAACCTTCTGTTTAAACAATTAACTTTAGAGAAAATAGGCACCATTCATGATTTTTTTAATTAGTCTTTCCTGCCGTGGATTCTGTTTTATAACCATAAAGACATGATATGACTTCTAAATCAACAAGTATGAAAACACTTTTTTAAAAATGATGTCTTTTTAAAAACTATTCATTCCCTCTTGTTGCAGTTATTATTATTATTGATGTCGTTGTTGGATAGGACAGAGAGAAATGGAGAGAGAAGACAGAGATGGGGAGAGAAAGACACCTGCAGACCTGCTTCATCGCCTGTGAAGCGACTGCCCTGCAGGTGGGGAGCCAGGGGGCTCCAACCGGGGTCCTTGCGCTTTGCGCCACGTGCGCTTAACCCGCTGAGCTACCGCCTGACTCCCGTATGAAAACACTTTTATGTAAGTTTAGAAGTTTAATATCAAGTGGATGAGGTAAGGGGAAGAAAACAGACAATTATGACAATGACTAAAGAAGTTATTTTTGGGGAGTCGGGAGGTAGCTCAGTGGGTTATGCGCACATGGTGCGAAGCACAAGGACCGGCATAAGGATCCAGTTCGAACCCGGGCTCCCCACCTGCAGGGGAGTCGCTTCACAGGTGGTGAAGCAGGTCTGCAGGTGTCTGTCTTTCTCTCCCCCTCTCTTGTCTTCCCCTCCTCTCTCTATTTCTCTCTGTCCTATCCAACAAGGACATCAATGACTACAATAAAAAAAAAAAAAAGCAAGGGCAACAAAAAAGGGAATAAATAAATTTTAAAAATTTTTTTAAAAAAAGACTTTAATCTTTTCTTCATTGAGAAGAAATATTGGGAAAGAAAGTATTATGCTACTATAGTGAGATTTAAATATGTCTTTGCTCTCCTTATCTCTGGCCTCTTTCCTTAAGATTATATCCTTTGTAAAGACTGGAGCCAGGGTCTGGGTGATGGCGCACCTGGTTGAGCGCACACATTACAGTGCACAAGGAGCTAGGTTCGAGCCCCAGCTCCCCACCTGCAGGGGGAATCACTTGAGGAGTGGTGAAGCAGGGCTACAGGTGTCTCTGTCTCTCTCCCTCACTATCTCCCCATTCCTCTCAACTTCTGGCTGTCTCTATCCAATAAATAAATAAAGATAATAAAATATTTTTTAAAGGACTGGAGCCAGTAAATCTGTGATTGTTCTGCAGGTGGGAGCTGGGGGCTTGAACCCAGATCCTTGAGCTTAGTATTATATGTGCTTAACTCGATGCACCACTGCTCAGGCCCAAGACTCAGAACTTCTCCATCATTCATCCTTCCTATCAGTCAGTCAATGTGTACTTTTTTCCCTTTTCTGTACATTATTTGTTCATCTCAATTTAGGTCCATATTTGGGAAAAAACTATTTATATATAAATGCTTTTCTATAAACGGATATGTTTTAAAATATAATTATGCAAATGTGTAATTTGTCACATTTTAAGATGATTTAAATTCAAACGTTAATGCAATTAATGCAATACTTCCTAGATCTGTAGTTTCATCAAATTCCCATAGGAAATCTATGAAAGCTAAGAAATAAGTTTGTTTATCATTGTCACTTTTACCAAATTACATAAATCAGTAAGTAAATAATTTTAAATCATTAAAAAATAACTTTGCTACTGCAAATTCAATGAAAACTTCAAACTCCTTACCTGCCTCTTTAGCCCTCTGCCTATGAAGTACAATCTATTATACCACCTGATCAGTTCATTTTCTAATTTATCCTTTTTTCTTTTCTATTTGCTTTCAGGGGTGACTAGGTCTAAATCTAATCACAGTAAACTAATGAGCACGTTTCCTCTGAGGTATATCATTGTCCATAACTTATGGATACCTGTCTACATGTACCCAGTTCCCTAGGCCCTAGCCTATATCTAGGTTCTCTAACTTTGTTAGGGAATGCACTATTTGAAGTGGAACTAGGGAGTGACACATGTTAGGAAAGGTCTCACCAGATTATTAGAATTCGAAGGTTGACATCTCAGGTCTGGCATCTCTGGGTAAAGTCCAAAGCAAAAAGGCAGTGGCATAACTTGGCCAGGTGTCACTGGTTGCTCTGATTTATCTCAGGTCAACAGAGGCAGCATAACAGGGTAAAGGGTCAAGAGGAGAGGCATCAAGAAATACAGGCAAATTCCTAGAGGTCCCAGGACTGGGAGAAATAAAGATTTTAAGGAGGATGGGGAAGGTTCCTTGCAGCATTAGAGTTTAAGAAGGAAATAAATAATAATTATTATAACCAAGTTACTTGGGAGCTTGGTTTTCATAGAAAAATCCCAAGGTTAGAATTTACACTTGACCTCACCATGATTTATGTCCTTTAATGTTATCTACAATTAACTATATTTTAGACACTGACAGGGCCAGATGAATCTGATCTATGGTTGCAGGTAATTCAGTATTTGAAAAAAAAATTTTTTTCTTTTTCTAAATGCTTTAATAATTTAAGCCCAGTGTCCGAATTCAGTCAGTTTACAAATCTGAAACACCGAGTCCTTAGACTAAAGAAATACATACTCAGAACTGAAATCTAGGTAGTTAACAAACTTGAAACATCCAATCTATTTTCCCCCTGTCCTATTGAATCAATAGTGATGATGAGTATAAATGAATAGGAGTATAGTTTAACACCATTCCACCATTCCTACCACCAAAGGTCTGTGTCCCCATCCCCATGCCCCTGCAATGGACATGAGAATCACCAGTCTTTTACTTTGGTGTCATACTCCCAACCCCATCCAAGTTCTGCTTCGCGTTGTGTTTCCCTTTCTTCCCTGGGCGCATGAGGGTGTTTCTTCCTGGGCGCGTGCTCTCTGGGTTAGAGAGAACTCGACCAGGGCCAACCTGGGCTGCTGCTTACTGAGCGATGAGGGAGAGAGACCAGGAACTCACAGCAGGGCGGGAACGCAGTGCGTCTTTATTGATCAGAGACGCCTTTATATCTTTTGAAATGGAAGTGGCAAGTTGGAAAAGGAAATGGCTAGGAAAGGGGATGGAGAAAAGGAAAGAGCACGAAGGTAGAAAGCTTCCATAGCACTGTTGCGAAGGTTTTAACACGTGTGATTACTTAATACCCTGCAGGCAGGGCGGGTCTCAGGCAAAACAATGATTATGTAAATAGACCATAGTGTCAGCGATGGAGCAGAGCAGGGGGGCTGCCTGACACTTTCTGTTCTTATATCTCAATTTCTGTCCAAGAGTGAGATCATCCCATATTGACCTTTCTCTTTCTGGTTTATCTCATTTAACAGGATTCCTTCAAACTCCATTCAAGATGACATGAAGGTGAATTCACTGTTCTTAATAGCTGAGTAGTATTCCACTGTGTATATATCACAGTTCTGTTCCCTTGATCATGTTGTCCCCATACGCATAAGAAAGCTCTCCCAATCTTCTTGATAAGTGCCTTGTTTCCTTTAAGGCAATGGTTCTAAGGAAACACGGACCTTGACCCAAAGGGGCAGGGAGATGACTAGAGGGAAAACCTGGCTTAACATTTACAGACAGCTAGGGCAAAAAGTAATGACTCCCTCTTCCACTCGCTTTCAAAAGCAGTAAAAAAAAAATTAAAATAAAATTTAAAAAAACACCTGAATTTGTAAATAACCACAAGCAAACACACACACACATACACACACACACACACATACACAAACACACACACACCTTTGTTCCAGTTTGCCTTTTGTCTTCAGGGAAAACAACAGTGCTCCAGGAAAAAAATGCATAGAAAACACATACATTCCAGGCGGTTTCAAGATGGACTTAAGGTTCCACTTTCTTCATTCAGAACCTTATCTGTTGCTTTCATGTTGACAAGATAGACATTTCTAGCCTCTCCTTCTAACTCGATAAATATTCTTGGATGCAGAGGGGTAGGAAAGTAAATCTACATCATAGCATGACATCTACCATCATGGCACTCCAGAACACAATAAAATCTAATTGCTTCCTGCGAAAGTTGATGTGATGATATTTGACATACCGATGCATTGTGCAGTGAGGCCCACATTCAATTACAAAAGTTGGAGAATCATTCTTAAAAACTCAAGTACACCTTATACATTTAACTAAGTTGACCATCGTCTAATCAATCTTCAACTTTTACTCATACACAAAGGTTTGACTCTTCTATTTAACTGTTGCTAGTTTGAACTTCTGTTCTCTGGAGAAGACTTTCTGATAAGCTGTCACTACACTCCAGTTGGAGTTGCTTCATTTTTGATTCCCTGGTAACATGTAAGGGACAAAATAATATTTATTGACTGAATATATAAATACATTGATTTGACCTTTCACTGTATTTTTGAGTCCTGCAAAATTCAAAATGCAATTGTCTGGAAACACATGGCAAAAAATTACTTTTAAATATAATTTGGGAATCGGGCTGTAGCGCAGCCGGTTAAGTGCAGGTGGCGCAAAGCACAAGGACCGGCATAAGGATCCCAGTTCGAACCCTGGCTCCCCACCTGCAGGGGAGTCGCTTCACAGGCGGTGCAGCAGGTCTGCAGGTGTCTATCTTTCTCTCCTCCTCTCTGTCTTCCCCTCCTCTCTCCATTTCTCTCTGTCCTATCCAACAACGACAACAACAATAATAACTACAACAATAAAAAAACAACAACAAGGGCAACAAAAGGGAATAAATAAATAAAATAAATATTTAAAAAAAAAATATATATATATATAATTTAACTAGATAGATTAAGAAATATAAGAACGGATGAATGTTTTGATTCCACAACAGAACTTGAATTAAAACTAATTTTTTTCTGAATATAAGTTCCGGAACAGATGCTTACTTATATTATCTATGTAGAACAAAAGAAAACCAGTCTTCTCTATTTTCAGCTTGACACTTTCAGGTTACTAAGATGCAGTATATCCTGAATACACATCAAGGTTGCTTTGCAATCTGACTTTCAGTGTAACTTTACCAAAAAGTCTCTCTCTCACTCTCTTTCAGGTTTGTTTATATTATGGGAGAGAGAGAAAGAGAGGGCAGTATTGTTCCACCGTATGCATGCTTGGAATCAAAGCCGGGGCTTTGCAAATAAAGGGATGCTTTGTACCAAATGAGGCTACACCCTCCCTGACTGCCGAAATTAATTCTAGTGGGCTGAGCAGTAGTGCACTGGGTTAAGAGTGCATGGTGCAAAGCACAAGGACCAGTGCAAGGATCCCACCCAGTTCAAGCCCCTTCACAAGTGGTGAAGTAGGTGTCTATCTTTCTCTCCCCCACTCTGTCTTCCCATCTTCTCTCAATTACTCTCTGTCCTATCCAACAACAATAGCAATAACAACAGTAATACAATAACAATGACAACAACAAAATGGGAAAAATGGCCACCAGGAGCAGTGGATTCGTAGTGAAGGCACAGAGACCCAGCAGTAACCCTGGAGGCTAAATAAATAAATGAATAAGTAATTAATAAAAATAAAATAAAATTCTAATATGAAAGACATGCAATTGTTTAATCCAGATGCAGATGCTGCTTGGTTTATCAAGTCAAAAATTATTAACAACTTTGACAAATATTTTAAGGGACCCCACAGATCTACATCTTTTCATTTTTTAAAATGTTGGCAAAAAATAAATAAATAAAAAGAGGAGAAAGATTTTTTTTGGAAAAAATCAACTGTTTACATTATCCCTGAGTATCCATTATCTAGGCTGAATATCACTCTGAATGTGTTATATGTTGTTAATGAGGTTCTTCCTGAATTCACTTTAAGGTCTATCACTTGACTTCAGTAAAAAAAATTAATCAGTGTTTTATTTGAAACATGGGTGATTTACATCATAGCAATTAAGTTATTTTGTTATCTCCTTTACTATTTATGCTTTTGCAACTCTAGAGTAGGCAATTAGAATGTTTTTATCAGTAGCAGATCACAAAAATTTACGTGTTTTAAGCTTATTTTTCAAAGTCCCTTGAAAAGTCAATCTTAATAAGCACAGACTGATATTTCATTTCCCCGTGGTAAAAAGCAGTATATACACATCACAGCTCTGGGGTGGGTCAAGCAAGTATTTCTTTTTTATTAAGTTTTAATAATTTCACATTAATTATTGATAAACTATTCTGTCAATTGCATATAAAGGCATATAAAGATTCATATGAACTGAAAACACTGAACCAGGGAACCAAGTTAAAACATACCTACTGCACTAATAACATTAAGTTATTACTAATATAGAAATACTAATATAGATACTAATATAGAAAAATATAAATCAAGAAAGGAAGATGCATTTTTCTCTTCTTTTTACTGTTGATAAGCTAAAATTCTTAGTATGTATAAAACCAATATAGAGAAACAGAAAGAGAAAGGCTAACTGGCTTGGAATTTTTGAACCCTAGACAAAGTAATGAATATATGAATTTCCTGAGTGTTTTTTGTTTAAAATATCCCAACTTAGATCTCATCTGGAGACTTCAGTGGAAATTGGCATAAAGAAAAAGAGTAAGAAAAAAAGAAAGGAAGGAGGAAGAAAAAAGAAGGAAGGAAAAAAAAAGAAAGCAAATCAAGGAGAAGTATGTTCTATCTAACCAAATAGAAAATAAATGGGATTTTAGACAATTGACGATGTACTCCAAAACAAGCAAGACGGTATGAGCATAGGAAAAAGCAGCCAAAACAAAACAAAAAACCATGTATTTTCCCATCACTAATTTTACCATTGTGTTTAAAAGGTCAAGCTACACATACTGAATTGTAAGTATGCAGTGAGTTGTGTTAGCTTTGATTTCTTATTGTCTTAATTTTCTTTTGACACTTTCTTATACTGGGAAAAAATTGTGGATGCGTAATACTATCCAGGTGTTGAGAATGCCACTCTTTGTAGGTGTAATCCTTAATACATTTCTTATCTGTTTTAATATAAATTGCAAATATTTTAACTATGCTATTTTTATATTTACAGCTGATAAAGTATACTTAGAATTTATTGGGTTACCTTCTATTCTTTCAAACCACAGGCTACACATATTTAAAAAACTGACATATTTACATTTCTACAAAATCCTATGTAAGATCTGATGTCATAATCCCGGATTTATATAAATGTTAACATTTCTGGGACCATGACTATGTCATTTTGTATTATCTGTTAAACCATTCTAAATAGACCGTAATCACAATAAGTTTAATTCCTTAGTTTTTCTTGAAATCCCAAAGGCAATTTTCTCTCTCAGTTTTCAGATAACTTCACAGCATGTCCTTGAGCATAAAATTGGAAAGTGATTGGTAAATTGAAAATGCTTTTCTGTAATATAACAATCTCTGTATCCTAGCTCTTCATCCAGAGATACAGAAGCTCAGAAATTCTCCATGTGAAATGATAATGCCTAAAAGTATCTTTTGAGTGGAGGCAATTCCCTTTTATTATAGAAAAAAAAATCATTTAGTCATAATTTTTGAGGGACATATCTGTCCCTCAAAAATCTTTAAGAAGACACTGTTCCTCCATGTGTCCCATGTGAGCACGTGCTAACACGTCTGTCACTTCACAAACATGCTAGTGAACGAGTGAAAAGTGAGGTCTGCTTTTCTGAGAGTTCAGATAAGTCAGTGGGAAGGCAGAATACATTTAACAACATGTTTCTAGACTTAAGCCATAGTCACTTGTGTTTCTCCAAAAGCACCTAGTTTTGTGCATGTTTATAAAACTTCATATTGCACTTGTAAATTTTTAAAAGGAGTGAGAGGAAATGTAAAGATTTCTTCTAGTCCTTGCCCCTCTCATATATAGACCCCCTTTTTTTGTAATATCACTTAGTGCAAAATTAAAAAATCAAAACAAAAAAGTTAGATATTTTCATATATATATATATATATATATATATATATTTTTTTTTTTTTTTGCTTCCGTTTTTTGCTGGGGCTTGGTACTACAAATTCACTGCTCCTGGTAGCTTTTTTTTTTTTCCTCTTTTACCCCCATCATTTTATTTGACAGGACAGAGAAAAATTGAGAGAAGAGAGGGAGAGAGAAAGAGAGATACCTACAAACCTGCTCTGCCACTTGTGAAGTGTCTCTGCTGCAGATGGGAAGCAAAGGCCTGGACCCCTGTTCTTTGCTTAGTACTTACTATGTGCACTTAACCAGGCACACCAGTGCCCGGCCCTCAGTAGCACTTTTTTAAAGCAAAGATGAACCTACATTGACGCATCAAAAATCACCCAAAGTTATCCTTTGTGGTTAGGGTTCATTTTTTGGTCGTGCATGTTTGATGGGCTTGAAACCAAGCATAATGACATGTGTCCATCATTACAATACATTGACTTTTTCTACAGCTTTAAAACCTCTCTAGGCTCTGTTTGCTCATCAACAAACAAACAAATCTTTTTAATTGTTTCCATGTATTTCTCTTTTCCATAATGTGACATTGTGGGGAACTGTGAGGCTGAGGTTGAGCATGGTGTGGACCTCTTATGAAATAGGTGCCTGGTGGTACAGCCGTCCTGTCAGACTCCCCCACTTGGGGTCCAGCAGGGAGGGCCTAGGCCTCCAGGTTCACTCCCCCTGTCAGTCTCCCCCACTCCACAAGGGCCCCACATTCTCTGAGCACAAAGGTTCACTTCCTTGTTCTCAAACCTGTTACCTCCCTTACTCAGCTACTGGAAGCCCCCTCACCTCTTCCCTGTCTCCCGTTCTTCTGACCATACATGGTTCAATTCCCCCTGCCCAAGCAAAGACCCCCCCCTCCCTCCCTCTCTCTCTGTGCATCTGCTGATAATCTCACTTCTTCATCCCCAAACCTGCTAGACCACCTGCCCAGCCAGTTACTGGAAAAACCCTCACCCTTACCATATTAGGTATAAACAAACTACTTCCTCCTACCGCCCTTTGCATCCCTCCACCACCCTTTAAGCTCAGTTATCTGCTGCCACAGCCCCCTGGGGTGATTTTGGTCTCATCTCTTGAAGGACCAAGAAGAGGTACCCCAGGGAGCCCACCCCTGCTGCCTCAGGACAAGTTCTTATCTGCACCCAGCTGTCTCCGGTGGCCAACAGGATGGTCACCACAGAGAGAGCTGGACCTGAGATAGGCCCCCCACAAGAACCCCGCATTATATGGTTGGAATCGTATATTTTATAGGATTTATTTGTGTTACCATTCTTGCCAGAGCTCAAGGTTGTGGGTCAACTTTTTCAGGTAGACAGATACAGAGACAGAGAAACAAGGAATCTACAGCACAGAAGACTGTTTCTGTGCAGGCAGGGCCAGTCCATTCTGGGTACAGCTTATAACAAAGCAGGAATGCTATCCAGAGGAGCTATTGATGAGTTACTTACTTACTTATTTATGTATTTATTTATCTGTGTTAAGTCATTATTTTTTAGAATAGGCTGCTTTCATTTGGAAATACACATTTAAGTTTCCTCAATACTCAGATTTTTGTAAGTTGGCAGACTCTTCATTTCCTGTCTCTCTCCTTTTATCTCTGTGTAATTATCCTCTCTGCTTTTCATAGACTTGTACTGAAGTCTGAATCTGCTTAATTTCATGTGTCCACTTGGCTATCCTAGGATGTTCGGCTCCCTGCTCAGATTATTAGTACAGGAATTATTGTGACTGTCTATAAATTCTTATAATCAGGTTTTAAGTAAAGCAGATTGCCATTCTATAATGTGGATGGACTTCATTTAATTAGTTAGCTAAAGATAAAAGGCCAAGTTTTCCCAAAGAATTCCTGCCAGAAAAAGCTAACAGAATTTCTGCCTGAATATCTAGTCTACAGGTTAGACTTGGAGACATAAAACTTGTCAGCACTCATTATCACAATTTACAAACCAACTCTTAATATGAAGCATAGTATAAGAAAGTCAGTATATTAATCAGGGTTCTTCAGAGAAACAGGACCAATAGCAAAATCGCTGACCAAAACCCTGGCCTACTGTCATTCAATCTAGTGTGACATTAACTACGACATTTTGGATCGTTCCAAAGTTCATGACTTTAAGTCAATGTACTTTCTGTTTGAGTGATTTTGCTTTTCACTTTACATTTAAGTCAGACATTTTGTTATCTTTGAGTTAACCACTACTCAAATAATACTTTACCATGTGAGTAAGAACCCAAGTTCAAGCTCCTGGTCCCTACCTACAGGAGGAAGCTTCATGGACTCATGGACAGTGAAGCAATGCTTCAGGTTTCTCTCTCTCTATCCTTTCCATCCCTCTATCCCTGCCTCCCTACCTCCTTCTTCCCTGTTAATTTATGCCTCTGTTCTAAACAAATAAGCAAATAAATAAAATATTATAAAGATATAAGCACAGTTACAAAGATGATTATTTATTTTAAAATTTTTTAGTTATACTTATTTATTGGATAAATAAGGATATTTATTTATCCAGCCAGAAACAGAGAAGGGAGTGATAGAGAGAGGCAGAAACAGAGAGACACCTCATTCTTAACCTGGGCCCCGCAGCAAAGAAGTGGCTCACTTCATTCCTGTCCCACATCTTGGAATCTGAGTCTATGCTCAAAGTTTGGCATCGTGCGAAGATAATAGCAGTTTTGAAACCAAAGAAAGACCCAACACTGGCCGCCACCTATAGACCAATTTCTCTCCTCTCTGTGTGTTACAAACTCCTTGAGAGGCTGCTTCTGTCATGTATTTCTCCTCTTACAGAGAAATTCCTATCACCTGCCCAAGCTGGTTTCCGCCCAGGAAGATCTACCTGCGAACAAGCCCTAGCCCTCTCAACTTACATTGAAAATGGATTCCAGAAGAATTTAAAGACGGGTGCTGTCTTTGTTGATCTCACAGCAGCCTATGACATGGTCTGACACCGTGATCTCCTAGTCAAGATCTCAAGATGCCTGCCTCCATGGGTGGCCTACACTATATCGTTTCTTCTCCAAAACAGAAGATTCCGGGTGCATCTGGGTGACAAGTCTAGCAGATGGAGACTTGTCTCAAGTGGCCTCCCCCAGGGCTCTGTTCTGGCTCCTACGCTATTTAATATTTACATCAATGACCTCCCAGAAACTTCTTCAAGGAAGTTCATCTACGCCGATGACATCTGCTGTGTAACTCAGGCATCCAAGTTCGACATCCTCGAGGAAACACTCACGAAAGAAATGTCTCTGATATCTGATTACTGTAAAAAATGGCGACTAATCCCTAGCACTGCAAAACAGTATCATCTGTTTTCCATCTACACCATGCCTCGGCCTCATGTGAGCTTAATGTGCAGCTTGGCGATACGAGAATCCGGCATGAAGCCCAGCCAGTCTATCTTGGCGTTATTCTCGATCGCACTCTGTCATTTCACAAACATCTCATAAAAACTGCAGCAAAGGTGGGCGCGAGGAATCACATCATTGCAAGACTGGCCAGCTCTTCATGGGGCGCGAGCGCTTCCACACTACTATCATCCTTTCTGGCATTATGCTATTCCACTGCAGAATACTGTGCCCCAGGATGGTTCCATAGCCCCCATGTCCACTTGTTCGATTCCAAATTATATTCCTCCATGAGGATCATTTCTGGAACCATCCGTTCCACCCTGGTTCCATGGCTGCCAGTTCTCAGCAACATCTCCCCGCCTGATATTCGTCGAGATGCGGCATCATCTAAGTTCATTTCCCACGTCTACGCTCGACTGGACCTGCCAACATACGCGGATATCTTTGCCCACCCTGTCCAACGCTTGACGTCTCGTCACCCAATCTGGTCCCCTACGCCTACACTGAACTTCTCTGTTCCAGACTCTTGGAAACAGAGTTGGCAGTCAGCTGAGGTCAAGAACAAACGCCTCATCACAGACCCCTGCAAGCGTCAACCCGGCTTTGACCTAGCACGTTATGATTGGGCCCTCCTCAATTGCTATCGAACAGGCCATGGCCGGTGTGCCGCTATGTTCCATCACTGGGGAGCCAGAGACGACCCGAACTGCCCCTGCGGCTCCAGACAGACTATGACCCACATAGTCAACGACTGCCACCTCTCCAGATTCAAAGGAGGTCTCAAAACTTTACATCAGGCTCAACCTGACGCTGTTGACTGGCTACGGAAGAGGGGCAAACACTAGAAGAAGAAGAGAGACACCTGCATCCCTGCTTCATCACTCACAAATCTTTCCCCCTGCAGCTGGGGACCAGCGGCTTGAACCTGGGTCCTTGAGAATTATAGCATGTGCACACAACCAGGTGAGCCACCACCCGGTCCCAAAGATTATTAATTTTGAGTTCTCTTAAGTAAAAGACTCTGAGGTGGGTGTGGGGGAGAATACAGGTCCAAAAAGGATGACAGAGGACCTAGCGGGGATTGTATTATTATATGGAAAACTGGGAAAGGTTATGCATGTACAAACGATTGTATTTACTGTTAATAAACATTAATTCCTCAATAAAGAAATAAAAATAAATAAATAAATAAAATTTGAATGCTCTTTAATTACAGTTACTGTATCCTAAATATAATTCTTCTGGACCATTCTAAGTTTTATGTCCCGCTAAAATCCAGCAAGCTAGTAACTAGTACTTGAATACAAAAATGGCTGATAAAAGTAAAATACACATATGTGTCTTTATTGTGTAACTTTATTATTATTAACCTCTTTGGATTTTACAAGGCGTTTTCCTCAAAGTTCCTAGATCTAAGCTCTAGCTTTTAAGGTACAGCGTCAGGAAACTCTTGCATTTTTTAACTTCTTTTTGGATTTGGCTAATGAGGACCCCGTAGGGGGCAACAGGAGGAAATATGTGAACATACCATCAGAGAATGTATTCTTTTGGCATATTCTTCCTTCAGTGTACAAACTCAATCAATTTAAGTGAATTTTGTGTTTTCGCTTAAGTAGCATCGATATTTCTTTTCTTTTGCCTACAGGGTTATCATTGTGGCTCCATGTCTGCACTTATGAATCCACCACTCCTGTTGGCTATGATTTTTCCTTTTTATGGGAAGAAGAGACAGGGAGAAACTGAGAGAGGAGAGGGAGACAGAGAAGAAGAGAGAAAGATAATCACGTGCAGACCTGCTTTACCACTTGTGAAGCATCCCCCCCCCCGCCTGGTCCCCTCACTCCCTCCCTGTCCTGCAGGTGGGGAGCTGGGGGCTCGAACCGAGATCCTTGCACAGTTCATTGTGTTTCATACTATGTTCACTTAACAGGGTGCATCATCGCTGGCCACTGTGGCATTGCTGTTTCCGAGGCAGTGCACTTACCTGAATACGTTCTTCTTTCTGCTTTGATGACTTCTGTAGCTCCCAAACTCAACTAAACGTGAATTCCTGACAGTCTTCAGTCATGGCTCATTCTTTTCAGCCTACACTTAGATCTGTGAAAGCAATCTCTTTTGAATGAATCCTCCTTGGATTTCTCATATGCTTGCTGATCTAGCTATAACAGAAAAAGTTCCTGGATATTGTTGGACAATAATGCTGGTCTAGTCTCCTGGACGAGTCATTTGTTTTCTAATCCCCAATTGCCCCTTTTTCTAATCCCCAGAAACCCCTTTTGTACATTTCTTCTTCTAGCATTTGCCCTTCTTCCGTAGCCAGTCAACAGAGTCAGGTTGAGCCTGATGTAAAGTTTCAGTGTAGGCGTAGGGGACCAGATTGGGTGACGAGACGTCAAGCGTTGGACAGGGTGGGCGAAGATATCCGCGTATATTGGCAGGTCCGGTCGAGTGTAGACGTGGGAAATGAACTTAGATGATGCCGTATCCCGACGAATATCTGGCGGGGCGATGTTGCTAAGAACTGGCAGCCATGGAACCAGGGTGGAACGGATGGTTCCAGAAATGATCCTCATGGAGGAATATAATTTGGAATCGACCAAGTGGACATGGGGGCTACGGAACCATCCTGGGGCACAGTATTCTGCAGTGGAATAGCATAATGCCAGAGATGATGATCGCAGTGTGGAAGCGCTCGCACCCCATGAGGAGCTGGCCAGTCTTGCAATGATGTGATTCCTCGTGCCCACCTTTGCTGCATTTTTTATGAGATGTCCGTGAAATGACAGAGTGCGATCGAGAGTAACGCCAAGATAGACTGGCTGGGCTTCATGCCGGATTCTCGTATCGCCAAGTTGCACATTAAGCTCACGCGAGGCCGAGGCATGGTGTAGATGGAAAACAAATGATACCGTTTTTGCAGTGCAAGGGATTAGTTGCCATTTTTTTAAAATTTTTTATTTAAGAAAGGATTAATGAACAAAAAGATAAGGTAGGAGGGGTACAACTCCACACAATTCTTACCACCCAATCCCCATAACCCACCCCCTCCCATGATAGCTTTCCCATTCTCTAGCCCTCTGGGAGCATGGACCCAGGGTCGTTGAGGGTTGCAGAAGGTAGAAGGTCTGGCTTCTGTAATTGCTTTCCCGCTGAACATGGACGTTGACTGGTTGGTCCATACCCCAAGTCTGCCTCTCTCTTTCCCTAGTAAGGTGTGTCTAAGGGGAAGCTGAGCTCCAGAACATATTGGTGGGGTCTTCAATCCAGGGAAGCCTAGCCAGCATCCTGGTGGCATCTGGAACCTGGTGATTGAAAAGAGAGTTAACATATGAAGCCAAACAATTTGTTGAGCAATCATGGATCCCAAGCTTGGAATAGTGGAGAGGAAGTGTTAGGGAGGTACTCACTGCAAACTCTAGTGTACTTCTGCTTTCAGGTATATATTTTGCAGTAGTTTATGGATACGTGTGCACATAAGCTCTCTCTCACAGAAACTGGTGTATATCTACGTTATGGGACTTTGTTAGAAAGTGAACTACCTGAGATGAAATTAGAGTGTACTATAAAAGGAAAGGTCTCACCCGAGTAATGAAGCTGAAGGGTTGTCATTCCACACGTGAAGTCTCTGGATACAGTCTGAGGTGAAGCATGTTGCAGTGGCAATCATTGCTTTGGTTAGGTTGTGATCGGCGGATGCAATATTATTTGGTTTGGATTGGGAGATGCATACGGGAAAGTGGGCCCTATCCAAGGGTTCCAGGACTGGGGGAAGTAGGGGCTCTATAGTGAAGATGTGAGGTTCCTGCTGTCTTAGGGTTCAAAAAGACAATCGATAATTAATATTATCATCACATTATTTGTTAATTGGGTTAACTTTGAAAAGTCCCTTTGTTATGGTTTGCTGTACAGTACCCAGTATCTTGTATATAGCTGTGCTATTGGATGCTTCTAATCTACTTGGTCTAGGCTTTTGAGAGAGTCCGCATATCAAATACATAGCCTATATATTAAAAAGATTCAGTTTGTCTTTTGAGAAACTTTGAGACATACAATTGATTTCCCCCTCTCATATTAATTAACTACTGATTTATATGTCTACATTTTGCTAGGAGTGTACATAAACACCATTCCCACCACCAAAGGACTGTGACCCATCCCTCCGCCCACTCCTACCCTCCCCACTGGCCCAGGAAGCTACATGTCTACCCCTCACCACTGGGTTTTTACTTTGGTGCCCTACTTACAATTTGATCAGGTCCTGCTTTTATTTTCCCTTTCAGATCTAAGTCAGCTTCTGTTGATGAGTGGGATCATCCCATACTCATCTTTATCTTTCTGACTTAGTTCACTTAACATAATTCCTTCTAGCTCTGTCCAAGATGGGTCAGAGAAGGTGGGTTCATTGTTTTTGATAGCTGCATAGTATTCCATTGTGTATATATACCACAGCTTTCTCAGCCACTCATCTGTTGTTGGGCACCTGGGTTGCTTCCAGGTTTTAGCTATTATGAATTGTGCTGCTATGAACATAGGAGTACACACCTCTTTTTGGTTGGTTGTTATGGAGTCCTTCGGGTATAACCCCAGGAGAGAAATTACTGGGTCATATGGAAGGTCCATGTCTAGCCTTCTGAGAGCTTTTCAGACTGCTCTCCACAGAGGCTGTACCAATTTACATTCCCACCAGCAATGTAAAAGGGTTCCTCTGTCCCCACATCCTCTCCAGCATTTGTTGCTGCTGTCCTTTTTGATGTATGCCATTCTTACAGGAGTGAGGTGGTATCTTAGTGTTGTCTTAATTTGCATTTCTCTGACAATCAGTGACCTAGAGCAGTTTTTCATATGTTTGTTAGCCTTTTGGATCTCCTATGTGGTGAATGTTTTGTTCATTTACTCTGCCCATTTTTGGATGGGGTCATTTGCTTTTTTGGTGCTAAGTTTGCTGAGCTCTTTATATATTTTGGTGATTAGTTTCTTGTCTGATGTCTGGCATGTGAAGATCATCTCCCATTCTGTGAGGGGCCTCTCTGTTTGTTTAATAGTTTCTTTTGATGTGCAGAAGCTTTTCAATTTGATGTAGTCCAATTGGTTTGTTTCTGCTTTAGTCTTCCTTGCAATTGGGTTTGATTCATCAAAGATGTCCTTGAGGTGTAGGTGGGAAAGTGTTTTACCAATGTTTTCCTCTAAGTATTTGATTGTTTCTGGTCTGACATCTAGGTCTTTGATCCATTTGGAGTTGATTTTTGTTTCTGGTGAGATAAAGTGGTTCAATTTCATTCTTCTGCATGTTTCAACCCAGTTTTCCCAGCACCATTTATTGAAGAGAGCCTCCTTTTTCCATTTAATCCTTTGGGCCCCCTTATCAAAGATTAGATGCCCATAGGTGTTGGGATTTACTTCTGGGCTTTCAATTCTGTTCCACTGGTCTGTGTGCCTATTTTTGTTCCAGTACCATTCTGTTTTGATGATGATGGCTTTATAATATTGTTTACGGTCTGGGAGTGTGATGCCTCCATTTCTGTTTCTTTTCCTTAAGAGGGTTTTGGCAATTCTAGGTGTTTTCAGGTTCCAGATAAATGATTGTAGTGTTTGTTCTATTCTCTTAAAGAAGCTTGGTGGAACTTTGATGGGTATTACATTAAATTTGTATATGGCTCTGGGGAGAATATTCATTTTGATGATATTTATTCTTCCAATCCATGAGCATGGGATATCTTTCCATTTCTTGGTATCAGTTTCTATCTCCTTGAGTAGCGACTCATCGTTTTCAGTATACAAGTCTCACTTCTTTGGTCAACTTTATTCCTAGGTATTTGATTGATTTTGCTGAAACAGTAAATGGGAATGATTTCTGGATGTCTTCTTCTTCAGATTTAGTGTTTGCATAAAGAAATGCCACTGATTTTTGTACATTGATTTTGTAGCCTGATACCTTGCTATATTGCCTAATAACTTCCAGTAATTTTCTACTGGATTCTTTAGGTCTTTCTATGTATACTATCATATCATCTGCAAATAGTGAGAGCTTGACTTCTTCCCTTCCAATCTGTATCCCTTTGATTTCTTTCTCTTGCCTGATTGCTATGGCAAGAACTTCCAATACTATGTTGAAGAGTAACGGTGACAGTGGACAGCCCTGTCTAGTCCCCGATCTGAGGGGGAATGCTTTCAGCTTCTGTCCATTGAGTATGATGTTGGCTGTAGGTTTGCTATATATAGATTCCACTATCTTCAGGAATTTCCCATATTTTCCCATTTTTTTGTAGAGTTTTGAGCATGAATGGGTGTTGGATTTTGTCAAAGGCTTTCTCTGCATCTATTGAGATAATCATGTGGTTTTTGGCTTTGCTTTTATTGATGTGGTGAATGACATTGATTGACTTACGGATGTTGAACCAGCCTTGCATTCCTGGGATGAATCCCACTTGATCATGATGAACAATCTTTTTGATGTGTTGCTGTATAAGGTTGGCCAAGATCTTGTTTAATATTTTGGCATCTATGTTCATCAGAGATATTGGTCTGTAGTTTTCCTTTTTTGTTCTGTCCCTATCAGCTTATGGTATCAGAGTGATGTTGGCTTCATAAAAGGTGGAAGGGAGTATTCCTGTTTCTTCAATCTTATGGAATCGCTTAAGAAGTATGGGTATTAACTGTTCCCTGAAAGTTTTGTAGAATTCGTTTGTGAAGCCATCTGGTCCAGGACTTTTGTTGTTGGGGAGATTCTTAATAACGGTTTCAATTTCTTTGTCAGTGACTGGTGCATTTCGATTTTGTAGTTCTTCTTGGTTCAGTTTTGGAAGTGCATAGGTTTCTAGGAATTGTTCCATTTCTTCCAGATTCTCTAGCTTGGTGGCATATAGTTCTTTATAGAAGTTTCGCAGGATTCTCTGGATTTCTGTGGTGTCAGTTGTGATATCTCCTGCATCGTTTACAATTCTATTAATTTGAGTCTTATCTCTTTTTTGTTTGGTGAGTCTGGCTAGGGGTTTGTCAATTTTGTTTAATCTTTCCAAGAACCAACATTTGGCTTCATTGATCTTTTGTATGGTTCTTTTATTTTCGATGTTGTTTATTTCTGCTCTAACTTTAGTGATTTCTGTCCTTCTGGTTGCTTTAGGGTTCCTTTGTTCCTCTTCCTCTAAGTCCTTGAGGTGTGCAGTAAGGTCGTTCATTTGGGCTTCTTCTTGGTGTTTAATATTTGATTGTATGGCTATAAGTTTCCCTCTCAGTACTGCTTTAGCTGTGTCCCAAATATTTTGATAGGTTGTGTCTTCATTTTCATTAGTTTCCAGGAACATTTGAATTTCCTGTTTGAGTGAGTCTCTGAGCCAGTGATTCTTAAGGAGCATGTTGTTTAGTTTCCAAATTCTGTGTCTTTTAATAATTTTCCGTTTGTTGTTAAATGTTAGTTTTACTCCACTGTGGTCTGAGAAGATACTTGGGATGATTTCAATGCTCTTGAATTTATTGATGCTGTCTTTGTGGCCTAACATGTGGTCTATCCTTGAGTATGTGTTATGTGGATTTGAAAAGAAGGTGTATTCCAGTTTTTGGGGTGGAGGAGTCTGAAAATGTCCAAGAGGTCTAGTCTGTCAATCTCTTCATTCAATTCTCTTGTATCTTTATTGGTTCTCTGCTTTGTTGATCTGTCTAAGTGTGAGAGTGGGGTATTGAAGTCTCCCACTATTATTGTATTACTATTGATGTATTTTTGAAATTCTTTCAGTAGATGCTTAATGTATTTAGATGGTCCCTCGTTGGGTGCATAGATGTTAATAATTGTTAAGTCTTCTTGGCTGATTGATCCTCTAATCATTATGTAATGTCCTTGCCTATCTTTTATTACTTTATTTAATTTAAAATCTATTGTGTCTGAGATGAGAATGGCTGTTCCTGCCCTTTTTTGTGGACCGTTAGCCTGTATGATAGTTTTCCATCCTTTCACTTTAAGTCTGTGTTTATCTTGTTGTGACAGATGGGATTCTTGCAAGCAGCATATGGTTGGGTTATGTTTTCTGATCCATCCCCCCACCCTGTGCCTTTTGATGGGTGAGTTTAAGCCATTGACATTTATTGATATTATGGATTTAATGTATTGTAGTGCCATTGTTCTAAAATACAATTTGTTTACTCTGATATATTGCAAGTATTATAGTGATGTTCTTGTTTATAAGAGGTCTTTTAGTACCTCTTTCAGGGCCAGCTTGGTGATGATTGCCTCCATTAACTGTTGTTTGTCTAAGAAGGTTTTGATCCCTCCATCTAGCTTGAATGAAAGTCTAGCAGGATATATTATCCTTGGGTGAAACCCCTTTTCATTCAGGGCTCCATAGATATCTTGCCACTCCCTTCTGGCTTTTAGAGTTTGAGTGGAGAAATCTGCAGATAATCTTATGGGTTTTCCCTTGTATGTGACTTTTTGTTTCTCTCTTGCAGCCTTCAGGATCCTTTCTTTATCCTTACTTCTTCTCATTGTGACTATGATGTGTTTTGGTGTCTTCAGGTCTGAGTTGATTCTGTTTGGTACTCTCTGGGCCTCTTGAACCTTGATATCCTTTCTGTTATTCAGGTCTGGGAAGTTTTCTTGTATTATTTCCTCTAGAATGTTTGCTTCCCCTTCCTCTCTTTCTTCCTCTGGCAGGCCAATTATACGAATGTTACTTCTTTTGATATCATCCCATATGTCTCTGTTGTTGTTTTCAGTGTCTCTCAATCTCTTTTTAAGCTCTTTCACCTCTTTCTTCGTTTTCTCTAACTCATCCTCTGTCTGACTAATTCTGTTTTCTCCTTCTGTTAGTCTGCTTTCCCTTGCCTCAGCTTCTTTCTTCATTACAGCTATTTCAGCTTTTAGTTCTCTAATTGCCTCAAGATAATCAGTATTTTCCTTGGGGGTCTCAACTGTTGTTTCCCTAATACTGCCATTCCTTTCCTCCAATGTTGTTTTCATTTCTGTGATTAATAAGTTTATTATTGCTTGCATACTTTTCTTATCTATGGTTACTTCTGACTGATTTGTAGTTTCTTCTGGGCTCTTGTCTTCATTCATTGGGGTAGCAGTTTTATTTGTTTTTAATCTACCCATTTTTTTATTTATGTGTTTCTCTTTTTTTTATGCTCTGTTGTTCCTCAGTTGTTGTGTCTTGAGTACAAGTAACACTGTACTAAATACCTTTATGGCAATTGCACTCACCAACCTTCGGAATTACAGTAGCAACTGAAGTAAGTATTGAAGTAGTTTAATCGTTACCAGTTAGCCAAACAATTTCTCCAGTCTGTGAAAAAATAGTAACCAAATCCCAGTGAAGAAAGAGAAAAGAAAGAGAGGATAGCATGAATAGACAGTTATGCAAATCTACTATCCAGTGTATATTCTAGGGGTAACAAGAGGGGAAAGGGAACTAGAGCAGAGATACACACATAGAGAGTCCACTCTGAGTCAGATTTCTTCCCCAAAGTAATTCACAAATTCAGAAAGGCAAAGAAGAAAGAAGTGTATGACAAGATTAAAAAAAAAAAAAAAGAGAGGGAGAGAGATAAGACAGAGAAAAGGGAGAAGATAAGAAGAAGAGTTGTAATTAAAGAGCAGTGCAAGGAACTTCCCAAATGTGTATCAGTGAATTCAAAAAAAAAAAAAACAACACCCTGTTTGGTGGTATGGGGTATCCTGCTAGGAGCTGGTCCCAGGGACTGCTTATGGGGGGGGGGGGGAGGGCGGCAGGAAGGATGTATGCTTGAAAACTAAAAGGAAGAAAAAAGAATTTTTTTCCCTACTCTAATTCTTAACCCAAATTAAGTTATAGTCACCTCCTTGGTGTCTAAGGACACCTTATTGGCTGGCCTGCTAAAGGCAGAAAATCCTATTTTCTCCAGGGGATTGTGTTCAGAGCTCAGAGGCTAGCAGCTTCTCCGTCCGCCATCTTCCGGGAACCCCCCCCCCAGACTTTTTTAAAGGATTTCTTGAAAATGAAAACTAGCTCCAAGTCCTTTGATCCAATGAGAGCTATACTCAAGAAGTCTTTGGATCCGCCCTCAGGGTCGCGGTGGTCCCTGGAGACTCCCAAGAGAAAGCCCCCGAGATAAAGTGCTCTCTCCGGGTCCTCTGCCCGCTGTGCTCTGCAACCGGCGGAGGAGCCGCCTTCCCGGGCGGGCGGAGGACAATGCCCGGCGCACTCGCCTTGCCCGGCGCCTCCTGGGAAGTCTGGAACCCCGCTAGTCCGTGTCACCTTTACTCTAATTCTTAACCCAAATTAAATTATAATCACCTCTTTGGTGTCACCCTTTATTGACAAGCCTGCTAAAGGCAGAAAATCCTACCGTTTCTAGAAGATGTGATTAGAGAACACGCTGTTAGCAGTTTCTCAGTCCGCCATCTTCCCCCACCCTATGAAGAAATTCAAGTCGCCATTTTTTACAGTAATATTCTTGTACATCTTCTCAGCTAATAACCTTACTTTCTACTCCACTGAAACAAGAAGGAATCTCAGTCGGAAATGTATACTCCCTCTCCTCCGTTCACATCTACCTATTATATCTAAACCTATATGATTACAGACTGTGCTATTATTACATTTCCTTTGTGATTTTTCTGAAACCATTATTGTGGTAACACTGAAGATAGAACTATCAACCAGCCTTTACCACCCCTGCTTGTCAGCCATTGCTACACTGGGTATGGGGGTACGGAATCTTACCTGTATATTCATTGCTTTATGTCCTTTCTTAAAAGAATGTCTAGAAAATAGTATACTATCTCCTCATTCATCTGAAAATTGTAGATATCATAATTGCTTATTTAACAGATTGTTAATATGATTGAACCAGCATTACACTGCCTAACTTAAGGAAAATATACCTGATTTAACATTATTTTTAAATGCATGCTTTAAAAATTCCTAACCTTTTTTTTTTTAGTTAGAAAGATTCACTTTTCAAGGTTGCTAACTTGCATTGTGAAAAAAGTGTTTTTTCTCTACCTTAGTATATTAACTTCTACATCTATTAGATAAATAATATTAAGAAAATGAACAAATGTTAAAAAGTGACTCACATTGAGAATACACATGTTAGTGAGTTAAATAGGACTGTGCTTTGTGACATAGATGAATCTTGTTTATTTTCTGACTTTGGAGGAGAAACACAGAAAAATAATGATGATAGAATAAATAGCAGGGCAGGAAAACATTACGTTAGCTTGAGGTATTCTCATCTGGACATGTATTTACTTGTTTGAAATATTGCCAGCCTCTTAAGAACCTTACTGATAATTTTTTTTCAAAGTCAAGTGGAGGGATAAATATAGGCAGAGAAAATCTATGAGGTAGAAAAATCCCTGAATTCTAGATTAAGTTTTTTCCCCCTACATTTTATGAATTCTATAGAGGATAATCTCCTTTTAAAAGTACATGCTATAGTCCTTCTGGTAGTAAAGATAGCCTTCATACTGAAAATAAGTATATACTATAAATGAAGTGTGAATTCCCTTCATTTGCTTACTGAAACTTCTAATACTTCTATCCCTACATATTTGGATATGCAGAGCAGAGTAAAGCAACTCTAATTTTGTAAAAGCATAGAAAAACAGATCAATTATAAACCTACCACACTTTGCTGAGAATACTAATATTGCTTTGACAACTATGCTCATGGGTAAAAATTAAACTACATTAAAGCTCCAACTTCATGTGATTCACAATTAATATGATTTTGTTGCAAGAAAATAGATTCTCCAAGAGTAGGTGAAACTTTAGGGACTTTTGCATGATAGCTTTACATCACACTTTCTTATTTTGAAAGAGGTATTTTTTTTATGTAATCTGTAAAATAGTTCTCCAATGTTTACTATTCTTATGTTTGAAGAATGTAACAAATCACACAGTAAATATGTGTGTGAAGAAGTAAATGTTTTCACATAGGAACTTATTCCGGATTTGTTTGTGTCCAGATCATGTCCAGAACTTTGGATTCTCATAAATGGAAGACAGAACACAGAAAGAAAATGATATTATCAACAAAGCAGATACTGAGGTGATAAAACCACAGGAAATTGATAAAACAAGAGGTAGATACTTTCCTGAACACTCTAAAGAAGACAGCCCACACTCCTTGTTTATTACAGGACTATGGTAAACAAAACTGCAGTACTGCAGTAGAGATAGACAGGTGGGGAGATGGCACAGTGGTTATGCAAAGAGACTCTCCTGCCTGATGCTTGCTCTAAGATCCCAGTTTCAAACCCCTACACCACTAGAAGCCAGAGATGACTAGAGCTCTATTTAAAAACAAAACAACAACAACAACAACAAAATGGAAGATAATCCACAGTCCTGAAATAAGCTCAAGAATTTTTGATAAAGGAACCAAGAACATCAAAAGAAGAAAGCAGATTCTTTCAAATAAATGGTGTTGGGGAAATTGCATAGTTACATGCAAAAGGATCACTGTGTTTCACCATGTATAAAAGTGAACTCAAGGGCCGAGTGGTGGTACACCTGGTTGAGCACACTATGTGCAATGTTACAGTGTACAAGATCTCAGCTTCAAGTCCCCATTCTCCACCTGCAGGGGGAAAGCTTTGTGAGTGGTGAAGCAGTGATGCAGGTGTCTCTTTGTCTCTCTCCATCCCTGTCTCCCCCCTTTACTCTCAATTTCTGGCTGTCTCTATCCAATAAAGAAAGATAATAATACAAAAATTAAAAGTCAACTCAAGTGGATTAAAGGCCTGGATGCTGGACTGGAACTTCAGAAATGCCTTTGGTAACTCAGTCCAATGGCATGGTAAACAAAAGCAAAATAAATTTAATTCCATAAAACTGAATAGTTTTTTTTCTCAGCAAATAAATACATAATTAAAATAATGACATTCTAATAAATGGGAGAAAAATATTCACATCCTGTGTATGAAATGACAAATAGACAAGATTTATAAAGAACTCATAAAACTCAGGAATAATAAATAATCCTATAAAAATGGCACAAATATTTAAACAAATGCTTGACTAAAAAATAACAGTATATAAAGATGGCCAACAGGCACATGAAAAAAAAAATCCTCATTTTCAGGAGCCTGTCGACAGCAGAGTGAACATGTTCCCATGTGCACGAAACTAGTTTCTAGTCCTGGACATTCATCTGGGAGTATCTGAAGTGAGGAAACTTCACAAATAGTGGAGTGGTAAGTACGCTGCAGTCTCCCTCCACTCTGTGTGTCTCTGCCATACTTCAGAGGAATTGAAAGGGAAATGTGACCACTGTCTGTGTGGGGTTGTTAAAGCACTAAGTCTAATGGTATCAATAAAGGTAAAAAAAATCCTCACTCTGTTATTTTTTATTAGAAAAAAATACCGGGGCCAGGCGGCGGTGATACATCTGGTTAAGTGCACAAACTACAGTGCACAAGAACCCAGGTTCAAGCCCCGGTCCCCACTTGCAGGGGGGAAGCTTCACGAGCAGTGAAGCAGGGCTGCAGGTGACTCTCTGTCTCTCTCCCTCTCTATCTCCCCTTCACTCTCAAATTCTCTTTGTCTCCATCCAATAATAAATAAATAAAAATTAAATAAAAAATATCAAAGTCAACTACCACCTCACAATATAAGCTACCACCTCACACCTGTGAGAATGTACCAGGCTAGCGTGGGGGTGCCTCTTCCCGCGCAGTACTCTCTGGGTTGGAGAGAATGCGACCAGAGCCCGGTGACATGAGAGAGATGACTCAGGAACAGACTCTTGGTGAGGAGGCAATTGGATTCTAAATTGATCAGAGTGCCCAAGCTTTTAAAGGTGAGACCTGGAAGTGGCAAGTCGAAATGGAAATGGCTTGACATGGTTTGAAAAGGGGCAGAGAAAGGCAAAAGGGACTGGGAAAAGTAGGAACTTCCTTAGCAACCGTTGTGAGGGTTTTAACTGGTAGGATTAATAATACCCTGCAGGCAGGGAGGGTCTTGAGGGTAGAAAGAAGATAGATCAAAGGAATGGAATGGGTGGGGATCTTTCAGGCAAAACAGTGATTATGTTGATAGTAAGTCTGATAAGATGAGAGGATGGATGCTCCCCCCCCTTTAAGTCAAGCCCTGCCAAGCTCAACCACATCCTTACAATTTCCCAACAAGAATGTCCTATATCTACAATTATAGAAATTAGTACTGGTGACAATGTGAAGAAAAAAGAAACACTTTTCCTTTTTTTTTGGAAACACTTTTTTTTTGAAATGTAAATAGGTCCAGACTCAATGGAAATCTGTATAACAATGGAATACTACTCAGCTATTAAAAATGGTGACTTCAGCTGATCTTGGATGGACCTTGAAAAAATCATGTTAAATGAAATAAGTCAGAAACAGAAGAAACAGATGAATATGGGATGATCGCACTCTCAGGCAGAAGTTGAAAACCAAGATCAGAAAAGAAAACACAAGTAGAACCTGAACTGGAATTGGTGTATTGCACCAAAGTAAAGAACTCTGGAGTGGGGGGGGGGGAATACAAGTCCAAAAAGGATGCCAGAGGACCTAGTTGGGTTTGTATTGTTATATGTAAAACTGGGAAATATTATGCATGTACAAACTATTATATTTATGGTTGAATGTAAGACATTAACTCCTCAATAAAGAAATTTTTTAAAAAAAGGAAATCAGTATAGAGATTCTTCAAAATGTTAAAGATAAACCTACCATACAATTCATCAGTTCCTTTCTTTGGCATTGAATTTCTCTGATAGTGACTCTGAGAATTTTTCCACATGTCTGTTGATCCTTTGCATCTCTTCTCTTGTGAAGGTTCTGTTCATATCCTCTAACATTGAATGCGTTTGGTTTTTGCTGAATTTACTGAGTTCTTTATATATTTTTATTGTTATTCCTTTGTCTGATGTGAAGCATTTCACAATGAATCTCTCGGTTTGGGGAGTGGTTTCTTCTGCTATGCAGAAACTTTTTAGTTTGATGTGGTCAAACTTCATTTTTTCCTTTTTTTATTATTATTTATTTATAAAAAGGAAACACTGACAAGACCATAGGATAAGAGTGGTACAACTCCACACAATTTCCACCACCAGAATTTCATTTGCATCCCCTCCCCCGATAGCTTTCCTATTCTTTATCCCTCTGGGATAATGGGCCCAGGGTCATTGTGGGATGCAGAAGGTGAACATGGGCATTGACATGGTCAATCCATACTCCCAGCCTGTCTCTCTCTTTCCCTAGTGGGCTGGGGCTCTGGGGAAGCGGAGCTCCAGGACACATTGGTGGGGTTGTCCAGGGAAGTGTGCATGGCATTATGGTAGCATCTGGAACCTGGTAGCTGAAAAGAAAGTTAACATACAAAGCCAAAACGTTGTTGACTTATCATGAACCTAAAGGCTGGAGCAGTGCAGATGAAGAGTTGGGGGGGGGCATTATGTAGATAGCTAGTAGGCATATTTTAATTATATCCCAAAGGGCCTGTGGCTATACTAGGTTTTTTGTTTGTTTTTCCCCTGAGTCAAACTACATTCCTATTTTGTTTTCACTGAGTTTGACTTGAGTTACCAAAGATGATTTTAAAGCTCAGATCATAAAGAACACTGTCAATGTTTTCCTCTATATATGTGACAACTTATAATTTATCATACAAATCTTGAATACATTTGGAGTTTACTTCTGTGTATGGTAAAATGTAGTGGTATAGTTTCATTCTTCTGTACATTTTAACTCATGTTCCAGAACACCATTTCTTGAAGAGGCTCTCTTTTCTCCAATTAACATTCTCGGTCCCTTTGTCAAAAAGTAGATGCTTTGTTTCCTTGCTTTCATTCTATTCCACTGATGAGTGTGTCTGTTTTTGTTTCAGCAGTGTGCCCTTTTGATTACAATAGCCCTAGAGTGCTCTAGTGGGTCTACCTCTACCAGGTTCTCACCTTCTCTTACTATAAGATAATTATATTAAATTTCTATGAAGAATGTATGAATAACTCAGTCTTTCTCAACTACGATACCAAATTATTAGTAAATAGGGTGTTTGGAGAATACAATGGCAGGAAAATTCATTCTGTAACTCAGCCAAAGGAGTAACAGAATAAAGAAGCTTAAAAGTAAACATATTTGTAAAAAAAAAATACATAGGAAGTAAAAATGGGATACTTTTCTCACAGAAAGAAATTGAAAAACAAGATCAGCAGGGAAAACACTCAGCAGAACTTGGACTGGAGTTGGTGTATTTCACCAAAGTCAAAGACTGTGGGGTGGGTGGGGCAGGGGTTCAGGTCCTGGAACAGGATGGCGGAGGAGGACCTGTGGGGTTTATATTGTTATGTGGAAAACTGGGAAATGTTATGCATGTACAAACTATTGTATTTTACTGTCAACTGTAAATCATCAATCCCCCAATAAAGAAATTTAAAAAATAATACTTTTAATAAAAATCACAAAATTCCCATTAGTATTACTATAAGGTGTATTAAAATGATTTGTTTTCCACTCACATGAACGACAAACTGTGCCTTTCAAGTAGTTGGATTTCATGTACCCCTCCCCACCATGCTGTGTATACCATTGGTTCTTTGAAGTGCTCACTCTTTTCCAAGCAGGAATAAGTCATTAGTGCTATATGAGAGAAAAACAGAAAGACTTGGCGGGGGGGAGGGGGACATGAGGAAGCACATTATTTATTAAAATATTGAACTACAAAAATCTAAATTTCATGAAATATTTAAACTCTTTAAATTGTGTCAGAAAACAATTCATTCGGTAGTTCTATTTTTACTTGAAAGTTCTAACCCTTTTCTTTTTAATTTTAGAATGTTACATGTTCTTTAATTTTTGGCAGAGCTATCTGGGTAGGAGTTAGGGGAGTCAGATATTGTATATAACAGAAGATTGCCAAAAGCAAAACAGTATCTAGGTGCTTTCTAAAAGACAGTCTAATTGCAGGATCTTGTGTTTAGCATAAGTACTCCTTGAAACAGAGCAAATGAAAATAAAAGGTATCACGTACCTTTGGGATAATATTTGATGGTTACAGTATGATTGTTACATACGGGTACAATTTCTCATCTTCCCATGATAGGTATCAGTTAGATACTCTCACCTTTAACTTACATGCTTACCGCCATAGTGCCCCAGGACCCTGAAGCCCTCTTCAACCCCTTCTCCCCTCACTACCCACAGAGTCTTTTTGTTTCAGTACACCATATCCAGTTCAAATTTCATTCTGTGTTTTCCATTTCTTTTCTGGATTTTCAAGTGTCACCTATAGTGACATTATCTAGTTTTCACCTTCCTTTTTTTGGCTTATCACACCTACCATGATTTCTTTGAGATCTACTCAAGGTGAGGCAAAGGAGATGATGTTATCATTTTAACTTTCTTAGCCACTCAGCCATTGTTAGATATCAAGGTTACTTCCAAGTCTGAACTACTAAAAATTGAGCTGCTGTACCCACAACATCATGTTTAAGGACCCAATTTCAAGCTCTTAGTCATAAACTGAAACAGATTAGCTTCAGCCTATATATACATACATACATACATACATACATACATACACACACACACATATATATATATATATGTCAGTCCCTGCTCAGGGAGCCATTTGCCGGGCTGGGCTAGCTTTGCGGGTGGAAGATGGACGACCAGGGACTCATGGCTGAGCTGGGAACGCAGTTCAATCTTTAGTGATGAGTGGGGAGGCAGTTCAACAATCTAATCTCTTCTAAATCTCTCTTCATTAGAAAGCCCTGTCTTTTATGTCTCCTGAGGCGGAAGTGTCAGGAAGAGGAAGTACGTAGGATAGGGGGTGGGGAGAAGGAGAATAGCGTGGGAACCAGTGGGGACTAAACCAATGAAGACAATGATGATGTAAATAGACCACAAAGTCAAGAAATGCAACAGAAGGGGTCTTAGAAGCAGAATTTAGAAGCATACTAACATATATATACATATTCATTTACATATACATATATATGTAAATTGAGATGGCTTGGGGTGGGGTGGGGACAGAATTCACTGGGAACAGTGGATTCATTGTGAAGGCATTTAATTTCAGCAACAACCCCAGTGACAATAAAAAAATAATGTGTTGCTGTGAACGCAAGTGTACATAGATCTTTTATCTTGTCTTATTACTGGAAATGTATTTGTGTATATCCTCTTTGCCAGCTTCAATAACCATGTAAGTGAAGTCCTTATTTTATATCTTTTTAAGTTTTTTAAATTATCTTTTATTTATTTAATTTTATTTATTATTGAATAGAGACAGAATGAAATTGAGAAGGGAGGGGAGATTGAGACGAGGAGAGACAGAGACACCTGCAGCCCTGCTTCACCACTTGTGAAGCTTTTCCCCTGCACGTGGGGACCAGGAGCTTGAACCTGGGACCCTGTGCACTGTAATGTGTTGTATGCTTTACATTGGTTTGTTCTAGCCCTCCCCCGCCAAGAGAATTGGATCAGTCCTGCTAATTTCGCGGGCCCACTTGGCCCCACCCCAAGGAACCTCGAGAGAGGGTTCTTGAGTTCCAGAGAGACAGAGTTGCAGAGTTTGAGAGTAAGAGAGAGTTCCTGGGTTCCGGAGTTAGAGAGAATGCTTGCGCCGCTGCAAAGAGACAGCGGAGTTCTGTTTGGTGATTAGTTTGTCTTAGTTTATAAATCGTTGTTCCTGAATAAAGAAATACAGCTTCCCTGCCCAGCCGTTGTCTCCGCGTCTCTGTTACCCGCCCGTGAAGCAAGCCCTGCCGGCAAGAGCCGACGAATTTTAACAACAGTAATGTGTGCATTTAACCAGGTGTGCCACCACCTGGCCCCTTAAATTATCTTTATTTATTTATGAGAAAGAGCCAGAAATCAAAAGAGAAGGGAGTAATAGAGAGAGGGAGAGAGTAAGAGAGGCACCTTCAACACTGCTTTACCACTTGCAAAGCTTCCCACCGCAGGTGGAGAACAGGGGCTTGAACCTGGGTCCTTGCACATTATAACATGTCCGCTCAACCCAGTGCACCACCACCCGGCCCCCTTACTTGATATGTTTATCCATCTTTACTATATCTGTATCGTCTATTTCTACATCGTCTATATCTGTAGCTGTCTCTCTACTCTACTGTTTCTGTTTCTTTGGAGAACTCTGACCAATACATGTTAGCAAAATATGGACAGAGTCAGGAAATACTACAACCTCTTCATCATTTGAGTTGATTCATTTTATCACACTCCTAATTCAAATCGCTCAAGTGGAGGCTTTGATGCTGGAAACATTTTTGTCTGAGCATCCAATATATATTTCTTCTCTATGCCGAGACTATTGGCATTAATTATCTTAAGCTTCTAATCATATCTGACACACCATGAGAACGTTATGGAACAGCAGTCACAACACGTTTGTGCTTCCCGTGTAAGGAAATATACTGAATAAAACAAACCATCTAGAAAATAGCATACAGAATCTTTTGTAAAAACTACTTTAATGCTCAGCCCCAAGCAGTGATGATATCTGCATTTAATAACAGGTACTTCAAAGATCCACAGAAATATGTTTGTGTATGCTCCCATGAGAAGAATGTGTACACTCATTTCGCTGAAATTAAAATTAATTGTAAAATGTCACTAAGGGAATTCATCTTTTGATCTTCTCTGTAGGGGAAAATTTATGTTTAGAGATTAAGCATTAAAAAATGAAAACAAAAAGAACTAAAAGAATGTATGTTTTCATCCTGTGATTGGTGGGTAGGGCAGAGATACATCTCAACACATTATTAATTGAGTGCTTTCAAGGATTTGTGTTTAGAACCTGCCAGAGGGACACGCCCCTAGTACTTTATGAAGAGTTCCATTTCTCTTCTTACTAAACTGTAGCATGCGGGCTGCTTTTTGCTCTAAAAAGAATTATACCACAAGTGTGATTACTGCACAGACATTTACCAGTAATTCATCATTTAAAGGTTAGACAATCTGTAGATGAGTAAACATATAATAAGTTCACTGCAGCTGCCTAGAGAATTTCTTTTAACGCACCTACAACAATTTTTCCATATTAATAAGAGTAAAAAACAGAGACCACTTGGACCCCCCTACCCTAGAATCTTGCCTCATTCTTTTTAATCATTTAGTTTCCAAGCAATTTTATGGGTCCTAAGTAGCACAATCCTCTGGGTTCTTAGTTCATGCCTAATTTTCTTCATTCGATTTTTCAAAAGAATCATTCATTCTCAGTGGACGTAGCCTGATAATTCCCCAGGAGGGCGCTACCACACCAGTGGTCTCTTGAAGGGCTGCCAACTCGCTGACTCAACTGAAGTAGCCTCCTGCAAGTGTGCTCAGAGGACAATGACAACCACTTCACTGTCCGATCGGATTAATAAAAAGGAAAAAAAAATAGCAGGAGAGTTGAGATGTTCGTGAGCTGTGCAGTCATGTAGGCAGGGATTAGAGAATGCACTCAGCATTCGGATGAAATGTAGGCATCCCGTTTCTGTAGGGGTGAGTTCAGTGTTCAATTAGTGTGGCGGGCAGGCAAGAATCCTACCACTGAACCACCGATGCTTCCAAGTGTTAAATCAGTGAATCGTGCTTCTCTGATTCTACTTTACTCAGTTAAAGAGAGGTGACATGAAGAATAAGAGAGAAAAAAAAATCTAGTTTATCATAAATGAAATTTAAAAAACAAAACTGGAGAGAGAATGTATTAGTAAAGTAGTTGTACATCTGACGTTAACGGAAACCAAATGGGGAAAAGATGAGTGTGGCATAGAATTGATTTACATAATCGATGAGAATGATTTTATTTGTAATATTTTTAAAATCTACTGAGGTTGAAATGGAAACAACTGAATGCAGTCAGCCAGTAAAACTAGAATGAGTGCAATGACTGGGAGTTGCAGAGAGAGAAGATATATGTAAAATGTAAGACATTCTGGATAGTTGAAATAGCAATCAAATGGAGAAAAACTGAAGATCAATGTTTCTAAGATGTAGTTAGGTCGATTTGAAGAATACTTTTAATGTAATATAGAGACATTGTAAGCAATGAAAGTAAGGGAGTTTATCTAGGTACCAAACTGCCCAGTTCAAAACTACCTTTCTCATTCTCCATTATAAAAATCAGAAGGCTCTGGGTAGTGAGGCACCTGGTTGAGCACACATGTTACAATGCACAAAGACCCAGGTTCAAGCCCCCAGTCCGCATTTTCAGTGGAAAGCTTTGTGAGTGGTGAAGCAGTGTTGCAGGTGCCTCTCTTGTCTCTCTCCCTCTCTATCTCCCCCTTTCCTCTTGATTTCTGGCTGTTGCTATCAAATAAATAAGATAAAGATAATTAAATTTGTTAAAATCTGAAGCCATGCAATTATTTTTTTCCAATGAACAGTGGATGGGATTACTATAAATGTTTTTATTTATTTTACTAGTGATTTAATAATGATCAACAAGACTGTGGGATAAGAGGGATACGATTCTACACAAATCCAACCACCAAAGTTTCACATCCCATTCCATTGGAAGCTTCCCCATTTTTTTTTTTTTTTCTTGTCTACAGGGCTATTTCTCGGACTTGGTGCTTGAACAACAAATTCAAACCTTATAGTGACCTCCCCACTCCATCCCTTATTTTTTCTTCTTTTTTTCTTCTATTTGTCAAGATAGAGATAAATTGAGAGGGGGATGGGAGATAGTGAGGAAGAAAGATACCTGATGATCAGCTTCACCACTCTTGATGTTTTTCCCTGCAAGTGGAGACTGAGGATTTGAACCTTGAGCCTTGTACAGGGTAAACTGTACATTCATTGTGGAGGATTTTCAAGTAACCTAATAGTTCTATGCTGTGTCAACTTGCATAACTACAGTTCCCAACAACTTAATAAACCACTAATCCCTATTTTGCTTTTAAAGATTGTTTTCAGATATGTTATGTCCCTAATCAATGAGGTGTAAGTAAGGGAGATTATCCAAGATAATCTACATGGGCCTGACTTAATCAGCTGTAAATCTTTAAAGCATAGTCTTGTGTGTGTGTGTGTGTGTGCTTAATGAGCCTCTAAGGAGAGAGGTCAAGGGAGATTCATAGGATGATGGTGTATCGCAGAAGCTCATGAGCCATGATGTAAAAATTAGCCCTCTATTCATGTAAACACACATTCACATTCACATACTTCTACTTTTTTAGAAACTTGGGCCCTGTACCTTCCCACTGACTCAAAGTACCACACACAGAATAAACGTGTGTGTGTGTGTGTGTGTGTGTGTGTGTGTGCTTGTAGGAAAGTGAAAGCATCACACTTCTAACTTTAAACTATACTACTCTTCCTTCCTGTAACTGAAGATACACTCTGGTAAGTAGCTTCCAAGATGGCACTGGCTACTTATATGAATTGCTTCTATCCTGAGTCTTTCTTTCTACCTTTTGTCACTCTCTGTCCATGTAGGCCTTCATCCACCTTAGGCTGAATGAATTTTATTTTATTTTATTTTATTTATTTTCCCTTTAGTTGCCCTTGTTGTTTGTAGTTGTTGTTGTAGTTATCACTGTTGTTGTCGTTATTAGATAGGACAGAGAGAAATGGAGAGAGGAGGGGAGGGCAGAGAAAGAGAGACACCTGTAGACCTGCTTCACTGTCTGTGAAGCGACTCCCCTGTAGATTAGGAGCCAGGGGCTCGAACCTGTATCCTTAGGCCGGTCATTGTGCTTTGCGCCACTTATGCTTAAGCCGCTGTGCTACTGCCCGACCCCATGAGTTTTTTTTGTTTTGTTACTGTTGTTATTTTATCTAGTTGATAAAGGAATGACTATGAAGTTGCTTCTTCATGACTCTGAAAATCAGACTTTGTGGGATGTAGCAAAAGCAGTCCTAAGAGGAAGTTTTTAGCAATATAGGCCCACAATAACAAAAATCAAAGATCCCAAGTTAATTAATCCTCCTTAAACTGTTGCAGAAAATTGAAGAGAGAAAACACTCTCAAAAACATCCTACAAGACTAACATCACAAAAATCCCTAAAGCAGGAAAGGACTCTTCCACAAAAGAAAACTGTAGGCTGGTATCCTTGATGAACACTGATGCAAAAATTCTCAACAGAATCTTGGCAAATCAAATTCAACAACATACCAAGAGAAAAATTCAAAAAGATCAAGTAGATCCATTCCTGGGAAGCAAGGATGGTTGAACAGTCACTAATCAATGTCACCCACCATATCAACAGAAATAAAGATAAAAACCACATGACCATATTGATTGATGCAATAAGAAAATCATCGACAAGATCCAAGAACTTATAACTGAACGTTTTCCCCTAAAATCTGGAATTAGGCAAGAATATCCACTATCACCATTATTATTAAACATAGACATGGATGCTCTTGTCGTTGCGATCAGGCAACAAAGGGAATCAAAGGTATACATAACTGAAAGGAAGAAATCACGCTATCACTATTTGCTGACAACATGATAATATGTGTAAACAATTCCAGAAACTTCATTAAAAAAACTACTGTAAATAACTAATAAATCCAGAAAAGTAACAGGATACAAAACTAAACCCATAAATCTGTGGCATTTCTATATACAAATGATGAGTTAGAAGAAAGGAAACTGAATAACTTAACCCCATTTACAATCTAATACAAAAATATAAAATACTTCAGAGTGAATCTCACGAAAGAGGTGAGAGATCTTTATAGTGAAAATTATAGAGAACTGTTAAATAGAATGTGAAGCAAAGAATTGGAAGAACATTTCTTGTTCTTGGATTGAAAGAATAAACATTATTAAAATAGTCATCCTACCAAAAAGTAATCTACTTATTAAGATATCAATGACATTTTAAAATGAAATTGAACAACTCCAAAAATTTGTGTGGAATTCCCCCTCCAAAAAAGGAAAAAAAACAAAAAAGCCCCACAAACAATCAAAACAAACAAACAAAAATAGTAAAGCACTTCTGAAAAAAAAATCACACTTGCCAACTTCAGTTTATATTTCAAAGTAATTGTCATTAAAACAGCATAGTATTGCAATAAAAATGAATGCTAGGATCAAAGGAGCAGAACAGAGAGCTCACACATATATAATCACCTGGTCTATGACAAATGAACCAAACAATTCAATGGGAAAAAATAGGTCTCCTCACAGCTGGTGCTGGAACAACTGAACTGCAACATGTAGAAAAATAAAACTAGATTACAATTTAATACCATGAATAAAAATCAAATAAAAATGGATCTCAAAGATCTATACACTAGACCAAAAAATCTAAGTTATATAGAATCAAACATTGGCAAGACATTGCAGGATCTTAGCACTAAAGGTATATTTAGAGCCAGGAGCCCATGTAAAATGAAAAAAGATTAAATAAATTAGACTACATCAAACTAGAAAGCTTCGACACGTCAACAACAAACTATAGAACATAACCAGGCAACCAAGTAATTCAAAAAATGTTACACACATCATAGATTAGTGACTGATATCAAATATCTATAAAGAATGGATACTCAGGACCAAAAGAAAAATAACACAAGAAAAAGTGGTCTAAAGATTGCATAGGTCGTTTTCTGAGGAAGAAATGACCTGCACATGTGCATGAGACCTGCAGCTGTATGAAGAGCCACCCCTCTTCATTAGCCACTGGAGATGCAAATAAAAACTTCTCTGAGTGAATTCCAGAGGTGTGATTATGGTGGGGGAGCCAATTCAGATCTCTCTCATTTTAAACAAGAAAAAGCAACAAGAATATCACCTGGAAACTCAACAAGATACAATCAAGGTTATTTTACAAACTTGCTAAACTACAGGTGAGAACAGACATTTGTGGTCAGTGGGTGAAAACAGGAAGAGGAAGAGATGCTTGTATTCAAGAAGCCAAACTTGATGAAGGCTGCCCCTGAGTGAATCAACTGAGCACATTTCTGGTGGCAGGAGAAGATCAAGGATAGCATTCTGGTTCCACACTGGAGCTCATCTCCCCAGATTACTGGCTATTAGTGCAGAATCTAGTTCAGCCACTTTACAATAGGGGAGAGAATTTGGGGTCACAAATCTGTCACTTATCTGTTGTGTGGCCAAAACATTTCCCTTTCTCAGTTTCTGATTTCTCTCTTATCTGCTATCTCTTTTATCTCTCTTATCTTATCACTCTTATCTTCTCTTTCTTATCTTATCTCTATTTTCTCTCTTAATCACTATTAAGTGATTAAGTGAAAATTCTAGCTATAGAAAAAGCCCTCTGACTGGCTCAGGATCCCAGAATCAACTAGAAAAATATATTCCTGTTAATTTCCTGGCATTATAGAAGGGGACTAACAACTACCTTGCTTCAACTCAGGGGTTGAATGAAAGCAATAACAACAATTAAAATTTATAATAGTGACCTCTTAAGTAACTCACGTAAGTGAGATCCAAGCTAGCATGATTAGTAGATTGAAAAGGAGAGAGACCCTCCAAGACTTAAGAAGCCATGTTCAGCATAAGCAAGCACCATCTTGCTGTCCCACTCATTTATTTCTCTCTTCAGTTCTAACACAAAAGATCATACCTCTCATCTTCCAAAGGCAGCGGTGTTGCCATTACAATAGCAGCTTCAGACAATCCTAAGACACACCAAAGGTGACCAGCTCCAGTAACCCATCAACCAACAGACCATAGTCTACCTCACACCATACCTGAAGAGCAACACCCAAGACACAGAATTCAAAAGACACAAAATATAATAGTCTAACCAAAAATAAACATCGCAGAATCTCAGAAATCAGAAACAAACACTGAAGCCCAGAAAAAAAAATTCTACTAAGCCAGAAGCAAGTAAGAATGAGGAAGATATCCAAACACTAATTGACACTATTATCACAGGAGTGAGGAAAGCTTTTGATGGCAATGTTATCAGAAATGGAGAAACAACAAGGAGACTGAAAGGAAACTATCTCCAGGTAATTGGAGGGCTAAAAGCTTAACTGGATGAGTTAAGAGCCTAAATAGCGGAACAAAGATTAACATCTATGTTACAAGTGAGGGGCCCTCTAAGTATGTCAAGCATCTATGGACCCATAGTGTCAACAACTGTCCTATATATCATTATCCCCCAATGAAATGATTAAAAAAGGAATCTTGATAAGATTTATGTCTTTACCTAAAGTACACACAAACATTTATCCAAAGGAATGTGTACCTTTATCTTTGCTGCAATATTTACAGTAGCCAAAGACTGGATGCAGTCAAAATGCACATCAATGGGGGTAGACAGCATAATGGTTATACAAAAAGATTCTCTGTGCCTAAGGCTCAGAGGTCTCAGATTCAATCCCCCCACACCTTGTAAGCCAGAGATGCTCAGTGCTCTGGTAAATAAAAAAAAAAGAGGTGTGTGTGTGTGTGTGTGTGTGTGTGTGTGTGTGTGTAATATATATTCCATGGAATACTACTGTGAGGTAAGAAAAAAGTTATATCCTTTGGGACAACGTTAATGTAACTCGAGGTAATTTTGCTTAGTGAAATAATTAAAGAAATGAAGGACAGTACAGGATGGTTTCACTCATATATGGAATCTAGAGAAGTGAAATGCATGATCCTGAAAAAAGAAAAAGAGACCAAGTGTCTTTAAGACCTTGAGAGTGATTCCTATAAAGACGGAATTTGGTGTTGTCTATATGAAACTATAACCACAATAAATAAAAAATAAAACCTAAAAATAGAAAACCGGAAGAAGAGGGGCCGGGTGGTGGTGCACCTTGTTGAGCGCACATGTGACAATACGCAAGCCGCCGGGGTTCGAGCCCTTGGTTGCTACCTGCAGGGGTCAGGGAGAAGCTCTGCAAGTGGTGAAGCAGGGCTGCAGGTGTCTCTCTTTCTTTCTTTCTCTCTATCTCCCCCTACGCTCTTGATTTCTGACTGGCTCTATCCAATAAACACATAAAGATAATATTTTTTTTTAAGTAAAAAGGAAGATGAAAAAAAAGCAAGAAAACATAAGAGAAATTTAAAGTCCATCTTGGAATTAGAATTGTTAACTACTTTGAAGAAAACTGTGTTTAAAAAAAAATCAAATTCTCCCTTAAAAATGAAAACATATCCCTCCCCCACTTTTGAATGGGGTCTGTCTTTATTTTGTTGCTGAGTGTTGTGAGCTCTTTATATATTTTGGTTATCAGCCTTTTTTGTCTGATGTAAGGCTTGTGAAGATCGCCTCCCATTCTGTAGGCTCTTTGTTTGATGGTAGCTCCTTTTGCTGCTCAGCAGCTTTTGAATTTGATGTAGTCCCATTGCTTTGTTTTTATTTTTGTCTTCCTTTTCACTGGACTTGAATCACTGAAGATGCCTATAAAACGTAGATGGAAAAGAGTTCCACATGATGATGGAGGAGGACTTAGGCTGGGGGTGAGAGTGTTTTGCAGAAAGTCTAGAAACTTTACACATGGGTTGGATAGTAAGCCAGCTCCCCCTGGCTTCTGCTTAACCATATGCCTATATAGGGATAGATTTAATCCCATTCAAAGCTTTGGTCTATTTACATAAATCACTTTTACATTTACATAAAGCACCACACTCCCTCCAGGGCATTGGTGGTTTAGTGGTAGAATTCTCACCTGCTCCACCCCCTCTCCTTATCACACCCTGATCCTCTCCTTGTCGCACTCTGATTTTCACCAGTCACTTTTTGATCCACCCTCTCTATATCACATCCTGTTTCCACCCTACTTGGAGAGTATAAAAACAGCTGCTCTTCTGATTAAAGACACTTGGAAATTGCTTTCCGGCTCCGAGAGTTCCCGAGTGTATCTCCTGCGAAGTTAGTGCGGCACGAGTTCCTGATCCCTCTCCCACGCAGCAGCCTAGATCGGCTCCAGTTGAGTTCTCTCCAACCCGGAGAGCACTAGCTCGGGAAGAAGTACCCTCAGGCTATCCCGGCACACCTGTATTTTACAATTGCATTTACTGTAACTATTAACCCCTGTAATAAAAAAAAATGAAAACAATTGTTGAATGACTATAGCTTACTCTAAAAGCACGGTCTATGTGGTTAAAGTAAGTGCAGGGAAAAAAAAGTCATAATTTCACATTATTTGTAGCTAAGAATTATTAACAGAACATTTTTAAAATTATGCCACCTTAGTAATTTTCACTAAAATAGCCCACTGGGTAGTGGAAATTAGAATAAATTGAGAATCATAATATTTAGTTTTGCAATAAACTATATGTTTGATTTATGAGAGTATTCATAACCTCTCAGGTCTGTTTTTATCATCTGTGAAATTCCCACTTGAATTGAACGACCTAACATTCTGAGCTAGTGGGAAGCGTCATGTTGCAGACACCCGTCATGGGAAGGAAGCTTAAAAACTGGACCCTTGCAGCAACAACTGTCCTAGCAATCATTATTTTCCCATTTAAATGATAAAAAAAAATCATTGTAATAAAATTTATGTTCTTTAGCATATTGTTAAAAATGCAAAATTATATTTCTTAAGAATTTCAGGAATTTAGAAGCACATAAATATTCATAAAAGATGTGGCCAAATTCATGACAAGCAAACTCTGGTGTGTTTTCTCATCAACCTAAATTAAACTACAATTGTACCCCAAACAGCCTTCTATTTCTGTGAGTTTCTGCCAATATGCAGTTGGAGCTCTCTTCTGCAGCTGTCTGTGATGCTCCAAAGAGAGTAGTGAATACTGTTGTCAAATTAAAAGTGTAGAAAATGGTATCATTAAAGCCAAATGAACAAATTACCAAAGCCCTATAAGAGCATCTTGAACAAATGAACACAGACAACAGCTAACATGTAAATTTTTGGCATTGCCCAAATTTGGCTTTGAAAATTAAAAAAAGGGGGTCGGGCGGTGGCGCATCTGGTTAAGAGCACATGGCTCAAAGCTCAAAGACCAGCTTAAGGATCCCAGTTCGAGCCCCCGGCTCCCCACCTGCAGGGGAGTCGCTTCACAGGCGGTGAAGCAGGTCTGCAGGTGTCTGTCTTTCTCTCCCCCTCTCTGCCTTTCCCTCCTCTCTCAATTTCTTTCTGTCCTATCCAACAACGAAAAACATCATCAACAACAATAATAACCACAAGGCTACAACAACAAGGGCAACAAATAGGCGGGAAAAAAAAAGAAAATAAAAAAAAAAATTGAGAGTTCAATTTAATAATATATGCTCTAGTTCAAAGTGTTAAGACTTATCAATAGGTAGTTTTACCTATAAACATTTGGAAATTAAATTTAATAAAAGACTCCTGAATATGAAGTTGGGAAGTCTGAAATTTTCAATTTTACACTGAGGGTCTTTGTTGTATTAGCCTATTGATTTTTGATTCGTTAGTGTGTAAATTAAGTCTGGATTATACAAAAGGTTTTTTTTTCTTCTTCAAATAATTTTATGGGAGGGGGCTATTTGGTTATACTAAAGCTGTTGACACATGGGTATGACTTCTCATCTGCCTGTAATAGGTGTCTGCAAACATCCTCCTCACCCTCAACTTAGGTCCTTCTGCAGCAGGATCCCCAGGTCTTCTCCCAGCCTTTCCTCACCTTTCCTCGCCCAGAGTCCTTTGTTGGGTGTAATTTCCTATACCCAGTCCAGCTTTCATCTTCTGATTTCCCTTTCTTGATTCTAATTGTAAAACTGTTCTGTTTAGTATTGGAGACACACATACACGCGCGCGCGCGCGCGCGCACACACACACACACACACACACACACACAACATAATACTTAATATTTTACCTTGAGAGACTTCTGGGATGCATGGCCATGAAATAACTGGGACCAAATCGCCTCTCCTCCCAAAACAAGAAATAAATACAACAAGAGACCCAACTGATGTCATAATCTGCAGCGGCTGGAGCCAAAAGGGGTGTGGGTGCCCTGTGGGCTGAAGAGCAGCAAAGTCAAATCAGAGCTCTGGGGCACACTGGCGCTGAGCCCTGTCATTTTGGCAATTTCACTTTAGGCACAGAAAGCAAGTAACATTGCTCCTAGTGTTGCAAGAAAAGAGACTGGGGCTTAAAAATCTCTCAATCTTTTATGGGGGGGGGCAGTCTTCAAGGACACAACATAAAACAGGGCATTTGTGACCGCAAGACAGACCAAAGCAGCCACCCCAAACCCGTCCCACAAACCAAAGATCTTACAAGCAAGAAAAACCTAGAGATCACAACAGCACCACCTGCTGGCCATCAATAACCAGCACAAAAAAATGCACAAGCAGAGAAACAGAACAGCCAACTATGCCATGTCAGCCAGACAGAAATGAAACAGAGGAAACCCAAGGAATTGCAGATTTAGAGAGACTCTCAGAGACAGGACTACACAGAGCTCATTACAAGGGCTCTCCAAGAAATCAAGCAAGGATTAAAAGAGCATGTTACTATGGAATTAAAACACATGAGAGATGAACTTCTTCTTCTTCTAGCGTTTGCCCTTCTTCCGTAGCCAGTCAACAGCATCAGGTTGAGCCTGATGTCAAGTTTTGAGACCTCCTTTGAATCTGGAGAGGTGGCAGTCGTTGACTATGTGGGTCATAGTCTGCCTGGAGACGCAGGGGCAGTTCGGGTCGTCTCTGGCTCCCCAGCGATGGAACATAGCGGCGCACCGGCCTGTTCAATAGCGATTGAGGAGGGCCCAATCATAACGTGCTAGGTCAAAGCCAGGTTGATGCTTTCAGGGGTCTGTGATGAGGTGTTTGTTCTTGACCTCAGCTGACTGCCAACTCTGTTTCCAAGAGTCTGGAACAGAGAAGTTCAGTGTAGGCGTAGGGGACCAGATTGGGTGATGAGACGTCAAGCATTGGACAGGGTGGGCGAAGATATCTGCGTATATTGGCAGGTCCAGTCGAGCATAGACGTGGGAAATGAACTTAGATGATGCCGCATCCCGACGAATATCTGGCGGGGCGATGTTGCTAAGAACTGGCAGCCATGGAACCGGGGTGGAACGGATGGTTCCAGAAATGATCCTCATGGAGGAATATAATTTGGAATCGACCAAGTGGACATGGGGGCTACGGAACCATCCTGGGGCACAGTATTCTGCAGTGGAATAGCATAATGCCAGAGAGGATGATCGTAGTGTGGAAGCGCTCGTGCCCCATGAGGAGCCGGCCAGTCTTGCAATGATGTTATTCCTCGCGCCCACCTTTGCTGCAGTTTTTATGAGATGTTCGTGAAATGACAGGGTGCGATCGAGAGTAACGCCTAGATAGACTGGCTGGGCTTCATACCGGATTCTCGTATCGCCAAGCTGCACATTAAAATGAACTTATCACAGAGATCACTAAATTCTTGAAAGAAGAACTTGAGTCAGAACTCCAGGGAGTAAAAGACACTCTAACTGCAACCCAGGCCAGGTAGAAGGCTTAGCCAATAGATCCACACATTCAGAAGAAATAATCTCCAGTCCAGAAGAGACAGCCAGGCCACTCTTTCAATTCAGATGAGGGAGAGGAATGGTTCAGAAAGACTGAAGCAACTCTCTGTGAAATTGGAGACTCCATCAAAAGATCAAATATAAGTGTGAGAGGTATGTCTGAAGAGGAGGACAAGGCCAAAGACCCAGAGTCCATTTTCAGAGCAATTTTAGCTGAAAACTTCTCTCGCTTAGGAAACCATCAGAACATTCTCACCCAAGAGGCAGAACGATCACCCAGATTTGTAAATACAAAAAGACCAACACCAAGGCTCATTACTGTAAAACTGTCAAAAGTCAACGACAAGGAAAAAAATTTTACTGGCTGACAGGGAAAAGAAAGAAGTTATATACAAAGGCAGAGCTATAAGACTTTCATCAGATTTCTTTTTACAAATTCTAGAGGCAAAAAGAGAGAGGAATGACATATTTAAAGTTCTAAAGGAGAGGGACTTCCAGCCACAAATATTTTATCCTGCAAAATTATCCTTCAAATATGCGAGAGAAATAAAGGTTTTCTCAAATATTCAAAAACTAAAAGAATTAGCCATAATCAACCCCACCTTACAAGAACTACTGAACCAAGTCCCACAAGAAAGGAGGAAGCGGGGTCAGGTGGTGGCGCAGTGGGTTACGCGCACGTGGCGAAAAGCGCAAGGACCGGCATAAGGATCCCGGTTTGAGCCCCTGGCTCCCCACCTGCAGGGGAGTCGCCTCACAGGTGGTGAAGCAGGTCTGCAGGTGTCTGTGTTTCTCTCCCCCTCTCTGTCTTCCCCTCCTCTCTCCATTTCTCTCTGTCCTATCCAACAACAAACAACATCAACAATGGCAATAATAATAACAACAATGAGGCTACAACAACAAGGGCAACAAAAGGGGGAAAAATGGCCTCCAGGAGCAGTGGATTCATGGTGAAGGAACTGAGCCCAGCAATAACCCTGGAGGAAAAAAAAAAGAAAGGAGGAAGCAAAGGAACACACATTCCAAACATCAAGTTATAGATGCTACCATGATGTTAACCTGACTCACTGGGACAGATGACTTCACCAGTGCACCCTGGAACCCACCTCTCTAGAGCCCTGTCCCAGTAGAGAAAGATAAGGACAGGCTGGGAGTATGGATCAACCTGTCATGTTCAGCGGGGAAGCAATTACAGAAGCCAGACCGCCCACCTTCTGCACCCCATAATGACCCTGGGTCCATGCTCCCAGAGAGATAAAGAACAGGAAAGCTTGGAGGGGATGGGATATGGAACTCTGTTGGTGGGAAATGTGTGGAGTTTCACCCCTCTTATTCTATAGTTTTGTCCATATTTTCTATTTTACAAATAAAAGAAAAAAGTTTCTAAAAAATAAAAATAATAAAAAATATTTTACCTTACTTGCATTTTAGGAAGTATATATTATGGTTTGCATGCACAGAAGTTAGTTGAGATTAACTTGAGATCATTAATGACAAAACCTTGGTAAGTAAAGAGAAGTCAGATGTTTGAGGGAAATGGAGTTAGAAACTAAAGCAGATGAATGATTTGAATGTTCACTGCAGGTGTCAGACTGGAGCAGTGCAGATATTATTTACTTCTTTGCTGGAGTCAAAGGAACAAATTAAACATTTTCATGTCTGTCACAGAGTATTTGAACTGTATACTCCCTTCAGTTATTTAAATGGAGACTTGGCAACACCAGGGATTGCTAATAGCAAGAGTATGAAAACTGGCAGCAACAATTTAGCAGGTAGGCACTAGTACAAAGAAGTACATAATTGGCACTTTCTATTCACATGAATATGTACATGACCTATGTCTTGGAAAAAAAAAAAAACCTGTCAGGTTGTTGCACCTTCAGAAGGTTATTTTTGGTGATGGAACCCAATCACAGCTGGTCAGAACAGGCAACAGTAGTTGTTTTTCTGTTTCTTTTTTTGTTTTTAACTTAGAATGAAACATAAACAGGCAGTAGAGTTGGAATCGGGAGTCTGGAGTCCAGGTGCTAATTATCCTCTCAGTGGCATCAGTAGCGGTCAGGGAATGGAATCTGATGGATAGTCTATCCCTGCTCGTACTGACCAGGCAGAAGGAACTTTATGCCAAATGCAAGGGGGGCATTCAAAGGGTTCAATAGGAAATAGGTGTGATACATTTTTAGGTGAGAATTGCTGCAACTCTGTCCTGTTACTCTTTTTGCTAAGTAAGGATTATTCTGAATTACAGAATGTAGAATAATTAGAATTATAGAATATCTGCACTGACATTGACTTTGGCTCCTGTATTCAACTCCAGTCTAGTGTAATGGCATCTCCTTCAACTCTTTACAAACCCACACCCCGTACATCTGACAGTCAGACTAGATCATTAATAATCAATATCTCTTTCAATAAGTCTAGGAAAGGAAGTAATTGTACTCTTCATCTTTATAGTAAGAGAATAAACATTAAAAGAAAGCTATATTTTAGAAATTTTGTCCAGTTTGGCTCACTAATGAATTTGTGCTTTTTAATTCATTACTCAACTTCAACATTAAGTTTTTCATGTTGGAAAGAGGAATATTTCTCCCCAATCTTATCCCTCAAAGTGAAACACATCTACTGAAAGTTTTGTTAATATCTTCGCCAGAGCCTGAAATCATGATATCAGGAAATTGATCTCAGTTGTATCTATTGAGTGAATGGAAGGACACATGTCAACACAGGTGGATGATGGCCAAAGATAGCAGCTCTGGGCTTAAAATGGTTGGTGGAACGACTGTTACAATCAGTAGTTTATAAGGACAAGGATATTTCTATGCATAGTTTCTCCACCCCAAGTGTGCCTTAAAATTATGTGAGAACCTTGTTTTATAAAATAAAAAGAGAGAAACAGGGACAAAGCGGGTAGGGGTAGGAGGTGTTAATTAGTACACAATGGAAGTGAAAAGGTCTCCCCTGTCTCCCGCAAGCAGACTCAGAAATTGGCCTCTCTAGATTCCCACCCCCACACCTGAACAAGAATAGAAGACATTTTCTAGGAACAAGGGATTATAAAAATGGGAGGTGGAAGACAAAAGAAGGAGAGAGGGAGGTGGGTGGTGGTGCATTTGGCTGAGCACATGTTACAATGTGCAAGGACTCAGGTTTGAGCCCCCAGTCCCCACCTACAGGGGGAAAGGTTGGAAAGTGCTGAAGCAGGACTTAAGGTGTCTCCCTGTTTTTCTTCCTCTCTGTCTCCCCCTTCTCCCTTGAATTCTGTCTCTACTCAGTAAATAAATCCAAGATAATAAGAATTTTTTTTTTAAAGAAGAGGAAGTACTTGGAAGGCAGCATGACAATGTCCCCAACATGCTTGATCCTAACAAACCAGCTTTTTCTAGAACGTATTCTAATGTGAACAAATCAAACAGTAGGCCCTATTTAGGTGCACTGTCAAATCTACTGATTTCTTCTTCTTCCCCTCCTCCTCTGCCTTCTTTGTCTCCTATTTCTTTTCCTCCCCCCAACCCCCTCCTTTTTTTTCTTTGGTAAGGAAATACAAATTTTCAAACTTTATTAAAAAGATACTTTGCAGTGCAATCATTCTCAAGCTTTTGTTCTATTAAGAACATTATATGTGAATTTGTTAGATATGCAAGCATAGGGTGAAACTTGGACCGGTTATCGTGTACTGTACCAAAGTAAAGGACTCAGGAATGTTGTATGCTTTACATTGGGTTGTTCTAGTTCTCCCCCGCCAAGAGAATTGGATCAGTCCAGTTAGTTTCGCGGGCCCACTTGTCCCCGCCCCTAGGAACCCTGAGAGAGGGTCAGAGTTCGAGAGTTGGGGAGTTGGAGAGGGACAGAGTAAGAGAGACTGCTTGCGCTGCTGCAAGGAGACAGCAGAGTTCTGTTTGGTGATTAATTTGGTTTGGTTTATGAATCGTTGTTCCTGAATAAAGAAATACAGCTTCCCTGCCCAGCTGTATGTCTCTGGTCATCTCTGTTACCCGCCCATGAAGCTAGCCCCGCCGGCTAGAGCCGCCGAATTTTAACAACACAGGAAGGAGGGAGATGGCGGGATGGCAAAGTACTGTGTTTCTGGTCTATGATGGTGGAAAAGAACTTAGACTGGGGGCGAGAATCTCTTGCAGGCACCTATTATGGAGAGATAAAAAGTTGTACCTATGTGTCCACAACTCTATTGTTAACCATTAATCCCCCATAAAGTGGGTACAATTCATGCGAATGATTGAGCACTGTTCTAAATCTACAAATTCAGCAAAACTGGCATGAATCTTAGAATTCTCACTTTTAGAGCGATTTCTTGTGTCATGCACTAACTGATTGCGCCACTGGAGCTACAGTGGACATAATCTTTCACAGTGAATTCTAGCTGGTACTGATGCATGAAATCTCAAATTCAGTTGGTACAGACAGTAGACTCGGTATTCACATTTTTCCCCCCAGCATTCTTCAGATGATTTTAACATGCACTGAGATTTGTGAACTATGGAATTAAAAGATATTTAAGAAACATATACATAAATACAGAATCAAATCCACAAAGAGTAGGAGCAAAAGAAACACAGTAACAGGTGACGGTGGAGGCAGAGTCAAGCCTGCTGTCTGACAAGGTGTAGCCAGGCAGGGGCTACCTGCAAACAGGGACGTCCTAAGACCAAACTGAAGCTATTTACTCCTTTCTGTTTAATGGCTGAAATGAAGTCAAGCCTCCTATCTGACAAGATCCAGACAGGCAGGGAATACCTGCAAACAGAGAAGCTCTAAGACCAAACTGAAGCTATTCCTCCTTTTGTTTCCAATTACATTGGTAATTTGAGGACTTACTGGCTACATTGGAAATACACAAATATTACCTGGGGACTGTTGGTCTGCTTCTAAATTCTGCTTCTAAGACCTTCTGTTTCGATCATCACGTTAGGCTCGCTCGTATTGCTTAACGTTGTGGTCTATTTACATAATCATTGTTTTCATTGGTTTAATCCCCACTGGTTCCTTGCTTTTTCCTTCTCCCCACCCCCTATCCTACGTACTTCCTCTTCCTGACACTTCTGCCTCAGGAGATATAAAGGACAGTATTTTCTAATGAATAGAGATTAGATTGTTGAACTGCATCCCCACTTGTCAATGAAGATTGAACTGCATCCCAGCTCAGCCATGAGTCCCTGGTCATCTCTCTCCCGCCTGCGAAGAGAGCCCGGCATCTGGTGCTCGAACAGGGACCGCCAGGGACAATAAAAAGAGATCCCCAGGGGAAGTACATAGTAACAGCTAATATGGCAGTGAGTGTGACAAGACCAAAAATGGCCTAGGAGCAGAATTTGCTACTCATTAAGAGCTATCTGTCACCACAACAGCTTCTCTGTTAGGTGGACTCAGACCAAAACCCAGAACTATGGGTGGCTTATAGAATGAGTGGCAGACTGTGGTCTCCACCTAATTATGAACAAGTCCTATTGCTGACCCCCACCCATAGACCCCCCCCACTTCCACTTACATGTATTTATGATGAATATATAGGCTGTGTAGTTAAAATAATGTTAGGGTATATGGGTAGAAGTTAGTAAACTTTCACATATGCAAAGGTCAGCCAGAAGAGAGCCCCCGTGGTGTGTGCTTACTTTACAGAGGGAGATTTCTTTAGGTGGAGAACTTACTAGATATTACAAAAGACTTGGCTTATATGATCTATTAGACCCATCCAAGAATTGGTTAAGAAGAAAAGCTATTAGACTGAGTTCCAGGGAGGAATGTTGATTCATACAGTTGGTCAAAACAGGGAGATGGTCAAAACACAGATGGTCATTTCAAGGGAACTTTCAAGGGAAGATTAGGCTGCCCCAGACCAAAGGAACTTTCAAGGGGAAATTAGGATGCCCCAGACCAAGGAAACTTTCTAAGGAAAACACACCTAAAATAATAATAATGTTGTTTAAGGTTACTCTTCATGTTAATAAAACAATCATGCGTGATGTCAACTGTATCCTTGATGTTAATGAAAACAATCTTACATGATGTCAACTGTATCTGGGTAAAAATTGTTTAAAAATAAAGCTCTGCAGGGAGAAAAACAGAGACGCCTCTCTCCTACCCTTGAAGCAGCTGACGTGTCTCTCACTTCATTACCTGCCAACTCCCCTTTCCTTCAGAGACCCTATTTACTCTGCCAGGGTCAGCCCCCGGCAAGATGAAAAAAGGATATTACGATTATAAAACATTAGCTAAATTTTTGTATATGCTTATTTTATTTTTATTTGCTGTCAAGAGGCACAGTAGAAAGAAATGGAGTCTGGGAAAATAGCATAATGGTTATGATAACATTTATACCAGTTGCAATCCTAGTCACCACCGTAACTTAGAGCTGAAAAGTCCCCTGGTTATAAAGAAAAATAATAAGGCAGTAAGGAAATGTTTTCTAGAGCCTGTTACTTGGAGTATGTTGGTTATAAAATTTCAAGTCAATTCAGCATAAGATGCTAAACAACTTTATGAAACAAACCATGAGAGTTTGTTATACAGTTATTCTTCAAGAAACTGTATCTGTGTGTCTAAGTAAAACAGTGACTCTACCTCAATCTTATTTAATCCTCAAACCAGCCTTAGGGGATGTAAAACTTATTACACCGATGCTTTGTAGACATGTGAACTGAAATTTCCCTTAATTAATTTGCCCAGAGTCATACAACAAGGGGGTGACACAGTTGGGATTGAACTCAAGTCTTTTTCACTATACCATCTTGTTTTTTCACAAAGGGGACACTTGAATGATTAATATTAAATATGAATCATATAAGAATATTCTTAATCTGTAATTAAAGCTCAGCATGGAAGTCTCATCCTACATGGTTTATAGCTAAATTTACCTATTTTTTTTTTCACCTGTGTTGAGACATAAGCAAGAAGGAGGAGGAAGAAACATTTCTTAATGTCTCTCATGGTAGGGTGACTTAAGTTATACTAATGCATTTATCTTTTTTTATAATCTTGGGTTGTGTGTTAGTAGCTACTTATAAGTAAGGGAATTCAGGCTATGTCTCCTAAGAATGGTAACTAGAAAGGCAGCATTGAACACAAAATCCAAGTTCAGTTCTGTTTGATCACAAAGCAATTTGACTACATTTATTCTCACTATAATGGTTTTTCCCTGTTTCAAACTCTTCTGAAGAGAAAAATTATGAGGGCTTTCTGAATTATTTGTAGATTGAAAAGAATGATAAAGGATAAGATGAAGAGAGGTAAGTTTGTGGAAGAAAATGCATGCAACTACAGAGAAATGTGGCTGCCAATTTAATGGTATACATTTAAACATTTTTAAATGGCAAGCTTTTCAATAAGCAAACTTAATGCAAGTGAAAAGTAGATACTGGAAATTAAATGCATTCTTTGGAGACTTAGAAGCAAGCACCGTGACCTAGAAAGTCAGAAATCAATTAATGAAAGAGATGTTCATGACAAAAAAAATAAATAAAAGTACATGTGTATCAAATGAAGGGGACAAATTGTGCATTTTAGGGAGAAATAAAGAAAATAACTGCCTTTTTATTTTTATTTATTTATATTTTTTAAAAATACTTTTTATATTTTATTTTATTTATTTATTCCCTTTTGTTGCCCTTGTTGTTTTATTGTTGTAGTTATTATTGTTGTTGTCGTCGTTGTTGGATAGGACAGAGAGAAATGGAGAGAGGAGGGGAAGACAGAGAGGAGGAGAGAAAGACAGACACCTGCAGACCTGCTTCACCGCCTGTGAAGTGACTCCCCTGCAGGTGGGGAGCCGGGGTTCGAACCGGGATCCTTATGCCGGTCCTTGTGCTTTGCGCCACCTGCGCTTAACCCGCTGCGCTACAGCCCGACTCCCTATTTTTATTTTTATTTTTTTTAGATACAGGCTCTAAGATGTGGTGGTAAGTGAAGGCTGTGGGATATTAAGGGTCCAAATACCAAGATGTGGATTGGCCTCTGGAGTGTGTTCTGTACTGCTAAGTGCTATCATGCAAGAGAGCTGAGGGATGGGAGAGGGTTGGAGCTTTGGTTCCTTGTGGAGGGTTAGTGTATCATTTCATTCCCCTAAATTTTATTAGTGGCTTAATATTGATTTACAAAATTATGACATAATGGGAATAATTCCAAACCATTCCCACCAGCAAGAGTTCTGTGTCCCCATTCCCTCCAATGGAAAATTGTAGAAATTATCTCAAGGTCACAGATATGGGTTGACTATTATTTCTATAACTATCTAAGCTGTGTGTGTGTGTGTGTGTGTGTGTGTGTGTGTGTGTGTGTGTGTGTTTGAGGGCTAGTGTATCTGCCTAAGTGAGAAGCAACACATTTTCACAGCAAATAATGACTACCGCAGAGAAGACATTGATTTATATATATTTTTGAGAAAGTAGTCTATTTTCCTGCTTTATTCTTGTGATATTTTATTTTGGTACCATATATGGTATCAAGTGAAAAGAGTCAAAGTTTCAATATTGAGAAATATACTAAGAATGGATAAAGAAAGGGAGTCATCACTCAGGGAAAAGAAGAAGTTGCCTGAGAGGTGAGAAGAACCTCAGAATAATCTCAGCTGGAAAAATGCTGCCCCATGTTCCAAAGTTCAATACATGCAACAAGAACCATGATTTTACCATTTCTCTGTAGCATCTACATTTTTCTTATCTTAACATGCTTACATTTATTAGATGTATTTTAGCTAGGTCTGTGCATTTTTATGAGAGAGAGAGAAGGATCAGGGTACAGTTTAGCTCTGGCATATGACTGGCAGACTGTACTTGGTATCTCTAGGGCCTGAGGAATATAAGTCCTGTGCTCTTAACATTTCTCAACCCCCCTGCTCCTATTTAATATTTTATATATGATTTTATGTATATACTTATAAATCAACTTTGTGTCACTACCAATAAATTATTTAAATGTCCATACATTTTCCTAATTCCAATGAAAGCCATACGGAACTCAACTGTCAAAAGTGAGTCAAAATTAGGAAAGTGATTTCAAAAACCCAAGACCTATGTTTCAACTTCCCTAAATGTGAATAAAACAAAACAAACAAACAAACAAAACAAAACACAAGGAATTTGGCAGTGCCAGAAGTAAGAGGCCAGGCACTACAGCACTTTAATCCCGTTGCCTCTGATATCACACGATCAGGGTGAGGTTGCCACATGCCTGCCATGACTTCACTATATTCCAACTGCTTCAGGAGGGAACTCTGGTTTTTCCATTTGTCTGACTATCACTTGTGTAACACAGTGGTTTGGAGAAGTAAGGGAGTTGGGGGGGGGGTGTTGGAGATGGGGATGGGCTTTGGAGTTCTGATGAATGATGGGAAGTGACACAAGTCTGAGAGTGAAAATTTTTATCAGAAGCCTGTCATGGGGAGGTGAGGAATGGTGTCCACGTGTTAGCAATTGTACTAAGCCATTAACATACTCCCATAAAGTACAAAAAATATAGTGTAAAAGAAAAAGTAATTTAAAAATTGTTCTGTGACAGACACTAGGATACACATCAACATGATGTATACGGCTGATAAAATAGTGCTAAGTTTTAAAGAAAAAACTACTCATATATATCAAGCACTGAATTAGGAAAAGTGTCTTCATTTATAAAAGATTCATATTCTTAGGGGACATTTAGACTAATTTTACTGTCTTGGGTTAGTAATTATTAAAAATCCCACCATTTCTTATTTATCAGTCACATATGATAATGACTTATTTATTCTGATTATTTTAAATAGAGTTTTTCAATTAAAATTTAGTTTTTAGTATCTATAATATTTAGCACTGATTTTATAATTGTGAGTATGATAGTGTCTTTCTAGTGGAAAACAAACTCAGATAATTTTTTAAACATGAATTTTTACTATTAATACTACTTAAGTCTTATATGTAATATTGGATTGTTAGAAAAGTCATAATGCATTTTTGTGTAGAAAAGTATGTCATGTGAGTCCAGTGGTAGCGCAGTGGGTTAAGTGCAGGTGGCGCAAAGCACAAGGACCCGCGTAAGGATCCTGGTTGGAGCCCCCAACTCCCCACCTGCAGGGGAGTCACTTCACAAACGGTGAAGCGGGTCTGCAGGTGTCTGTCTTTCTCTCCCTTCTATGTCTTCCCCCCACTCTCCATTTCTCTCTGCCCTATCCAGCAATGACAACAGCAATAATAACTACAATAATAAGACAACAAGAGCAACAAAAGGGAATAAACAAATATTTTAAAAAATAAAAATAAAAAATAAAAGTATGTCAAGTAAATCTTGGTAAACTCTTGTATGGTACAGCAATTCCTAAATATGGGATCTTCAAAGCAAACCAAATTCCCAGATAACTTGATTATAACAATAACTATCTACTGACTTCTAAGGTAGCAGACTCTAAGATAGCAGAGACCTTCCCCATTTTCTATAAAACCCATATTTCTCCCAGTCCTGGAATCCCTGAGGCATGGTTAGTTTTCCTTTATACTTCTCTCAATCCATAGCATTTGTTACTGTACCCGTTGAGCTCGACCAAATCAATGCAACCAGTATCTTTGGACTATCCAGAGATGCTCGGCCTGGGATGCCAACCCATTAGCTCCATTACTCTGGTGAGACCTTTCCTAGCTCACAGGACTCCAGGTGGTGCACTTCCTAACAAACATCAGAACTTGGATATAGACCAAGGCCTATGAGATAGAGCACATGTGCACATGTACCTATAAGTTAGGGGAAAATATACACCTTAAATCAAAAGTGCACAATAGTTTGCAGTGACCCAATAAATGCAGCAAGTAAGTAGAGAGACCTAAGAAAGACAACATAAAGTACTTAATCAAATAGTTTCTACTTAGACCACGATATCCTCCTCACTTACTTCCTATTTCACTTCCCTCTACCACCTTAAGGCTAACCTTGTTAAAGTATGGAATACAAAAGCTGGATAAGGACAAGAGACTGGCACACTTCAATGATGGCTCTTTTTTTCACAACCAGGTCACCCCATAATTCAGGGCCATAGACAGAGAAGCCTGGGATTCCCACACAGATATGATGGGCCTAGACCTCTAACACATCCCTCTCTCCACCATCTCTGGTCATCTCCATCAGAAATAGCATTGTGGACTTACGCCTCTACAGGACCTTGTCCTCAAAGTGAAACAAAAATGGTAGGGACTGCCCCACTCTCAGAAGGGAGGCTGGGTCAACATACCCTGCCACTCAAGGAAGACTGGTCCTGAATTGGGTGCAACCTAGAATGTTCCCAGCTGTAACTACAGAATGTGAGGTCAGAGCTATGGGGATACAGTGGTTACAAAGGCTCCTATGTCGAATATGGGCCCCAGATCAGACTGATGGGGCCATAGTTAATGGTATTTATGTACTTCTCCCATATTTGGAAGCTATTCTCTTCCCTGATCCAGCTTTCTATTCCTGTCTCCAACTCTGACACCATCTTTCCAGACAATACCTTTAGGCTACATGCAAGTTAGCTGCTGGGCTCAGGCAAAAATCAGTAAATTCATGGGTCCCCTTGGAATAATTAAACTAGAATTCCTAGATCCTTCTAACATGAAGACCCAAGTTCTTATCTGCAATATTTTTATCTATAGGTTCCTGATTATTAAACAATTTGTTCTGCTTTATATCTTTGTCGGGAAATTGTGAGGAGCCTCACAAAGCACCCTGAATTTTTCTGCCTCCAGGAGCCTGGCATGCCTTAAAACATTAAGCCAGCGCCCCCTGATCCACCCTGCATTCCTGATACTATGGCCTATCTACATAATCATTGTTTTGCCTGAAAGATTCCCACCCTTTCCATTCCTTTGATCTATCTTCTTTCTACCCTCGAGACCCTCCCTGCCTGCAGAATAGTATTAATCTTACCAGTTAAAACCCATGCAAAAGTTGCTGAGGAAGTTCCTACCTTCCCAGCCCCTTTTGCCTTTCTCCACCCCTTTCCTAGCGATTTCCATTTCTGACTTGCCACTTCCAGGTCTGCCCTTTAAAAGCCTGGGCTCTCTGATCAATAAGGATATTGCATTGTCTCACCAGGAGTCTGATCCTGAGTCATCTCCCTCACATTGCTGAGTGAGTAGCAGCCCAGGCTGACTCCAGTTGCATTTTCTCCAACCCACAGAGTATGTGCCTGGGGAAAGACACCCCCATGCTAGCCTGGCATATCTTAATGCTTTTTCAGTTACCAAGCTGTAGATGCTACCATGATGCTACCATGACTTCCTTGGGCAGAAGACCTCACCAATGTGTCCTGGCATACCCTCCTCTCCCTCCATATCCCTCCCCAACTGGGGAAATATAGAAACAGGCTGGGAGTATGAATCGACCTGCTAATACCCATGTCTAGTTGAGAAGAAATTACAGAAGTCAGACTTTCCACCTTTTGCCCCCATATGATCCTGGGTCCATAATCCCAGAGGGGATAAAGAATAGGGAAGCTTTCAAGGGAGGGGATGGAATGCGGAACTCCAGTAGTAGGAATTGTGTGGAATTGTGCCCCTATGGTCTTGTTGAGCATTATTAAATCAATAAAAATTCAAATTAAAAAGAAAAGTATGTCATGACTTTTCTGAAAACTCAATTAAAAAAAACCTCTCACTATTTACAAATTAAACATATGCAAGTTATTAGGATATCCAACATAACATTTTATCAAATTAGAAATTATAACTTTTGTCAGAATTTGAATAGCATGCACGTGCAGAAATGTATAATGAGAGGTGGGAAGGGGAGGGAAAGGAAAAGCAGGAAACAAGAGAAAGCTGTTGGTTTTGAGTAACTTCCTACAAGTCTTAAGATTGTTCTGGTCTCCAGAGTTAGCTTTGGAATTGATGTGCACCGCTTGGATACAGTAAGTTGATTTAGATTCTATTTTATTTAATTTTTAGAAGAATTTGTGTCTCCAACAGAGAACTAAATTCATGACTTTGTCTAGGTAATCTATCCCAGGACAGTCCTGTGAAAAATACCTTTTTGCTGATGCTGTTATGCTTATCCCATTCCCTACCTTTACTGAAAAAACATGATACTTATCTTTTTACTTTCACATTTTCTCTCAAGGATACTTTTAAGACTCTTAAGAATTGATGTTAGAATACTGGTATCAGAGCATTAGGACAGAGTCCTCAGAGAATCTCAATGGATCATGAATATTCTCAAGTGTCCTTGAGTCATTCATCACATACAGATGAATTTGAGATTAATGTGCCACTACTTCCCCAATTAGTGTAGATAATCAAGCATTGATTGCAATATTATAAGGACAGAAATCTAGTTTTTTTGACAGTTGAAAATAGTTTTAAAGATTTCACTCACTAAAGAATTCTGTTCATAACATTTTTGAATACTATTTTTCTATAATTATTAAGTTCATCACCTGTACAGTAATTTGACCTTTGTTGTCTCTACCTGTCATTGTCATTGGCCTTAAACTCAATGAAGATGGAGAGAAGCAAAAGATACACTGGAAAGAAGGCAGTGAACCATGAATTCCTCCTGTCCTTTCTTGGAGACCTCTCTTGCTGTGAAGCTGACCTTTTTTTCTATTAAAAATTCTATTATAATAGTCCTTAGGATATGCTCAAAGTATTAATCAATAGTAGTTATGGACTTTCTGCAATGTAAAGTATGATGACTTACATGATATTGATTTTTTTATTACTTTTGGCATTCCTAAAACACTTGGTCTTTGGATTTTAAAGAGTTTATTATAAAGTATCCAGCATATTTTAATCAGGCCACTACTTTATATGAAAGTGAATCCTTCTGTATTGAAACTTATGAAATCATTATTTTAAGTTTGTTCATATAGATTCTTAATAGACATCAAATTGATTTATGTGCATTCTGTTTCTCCGTGTTCTATCTAACCCCACAAAGATGGTCTTAGATTCTGACTTTTATGCTAACAGTCTTTAAAATCCTTCAAACAATCTAATTAATGTGAAAATAAAGAATACTTTCCCAAGATTTCCTGAGGATTTGATTTAATGAAATTTCTAAAATGTTCTTTTCTCACTGTCTTATTAATTATTTTATATGAACATGCTTTTCATGGCTTCCTGGCTAAACTCTACTACTTGAGAGGAGAGTTGTGTTATTCACATCTGATATTACTCATAGGACATACCCAATACTTTGTAGAGTGTAGGTATCCAAGTAATATGTGATTAAAGATTGAATGTAGTATGTTCAGTAATGACCATGTCACAGATATATCCATTAATGCAGTGAGCTTATGAGGTGCCCACTATTTCTTAGAAACTTTTTTCTGCCTAAGTATAGATCTTCCTTCTAATATGAAATTTAATTATTCATTTGGAACATGTCCCTTGTATTTTCCTAGAAATCTCAAATGTCTTGCCTACTTCTCTCTGATTTCTTTCCTTTTCTAATTGTTAGTGATTTATTTGTAAAATAAAAAATGTCGACAAGACTATAGGATAAGAGGAATACAATACGACATAATTTCCACCAGTTCTGTGACTTTGTTAGGCAGTGCACCCCACCCGACATGGAACTGAGAAGTCCTATGAGCTAGGAAAGGTCTCACCAGAGTGTTGGAGCTGAGGGGTTGACATTCCAAGCCTGTAGTCTCTGGACACAATACAAAGCGAAATGTGTCGAGGTGGTCGTGGTTGCACTGGTTTGGCTGAGCTCAGTAGATGTAGTATCAAATGGCATGGACTGAGTGATATGTGCAGGAAGACAAACTCTGCCCCAAAGTTTTCAGGACTGGGAGAAATATGGGGTTTATAGAGAATGGGGAGAGTCCCTGCTGTCTTGGACTTTATGAAGGCAATAGATAGCTATTATTGTCATCAAGTTACTAGTGTGTTTAGGATTTGCTGTATCATATAAGACCTCACTATAATGTATGTCATTTAATGCCATTTACATATAGGTGTATCTGATATAGTGACACAAGAAGTTGCCTCTCTGCTTTCTATGATTATTTTCATGTCTTCTGCTTCTATTCTTTCCTTCGGAATATATCTAGTCGGAATATATATATAACAGAATAAATCTAGTTTAATGATAAACTTCTCAATCTGTTAAAAAAATTTGTCTTCCAGAAATTCCTCTACATATGTTATTCTTTCTCAACTCACATTACACATTGTTGGACATGTGTTAAGTTACCTGAGATAGCATTTGAATTATCTGTGTCTTTCTCTTGAAATGTTGGCCTGATTTAGCAGGTTGTATGAACATCTGTTAATCAGCTTTTCTGATTCTCACGCTGTTTCTTAGGGTACCTTTAGGGTGGCATGTAATTTGAGTATAACACCCACTACAGATTATCAAATATTATTGTGGTGACTATTTCTGTCTAGAGAAATTAGAATGAGATGGTAGTCACAGTGCCATGGTATAAGTAAAATCTACTTTAATGGAGCCTTATATTTTTTTCAAAACATGGTCACACAGGTGTTGTTTCAGAAGAGAAACACTTGCTAATAATACTAAAGTGGCTGACTTATGATGTGTTCTCTTAAGATTGATTTTCTTTTTTTTTTCTTCCATTTTTTAATTTCCTTTGTATTTTTTATAGAAACAGAGAGAAATTGAGAGGGGAATAGCAATATAGAGAAGGAAAGAAGAAGAGAAAAACCTATAGCACTGTTTTCCCTCTTAAGAAGATTCCCCTACTGCAATTGGGAACTGGGGACTTGAATCCAGGTCCTTGTGTGTAGTAATGTGTGTGCTCTACTGTGTGCGTGCGTGCTGTGGTGCATGACTGTTTCTGTGTTTGTTTCCTTTGAGTAAGTCCATAAGACATTTCTTTGTGGTTCCTGTTCCAGATTCTTTTTTTGTTGCGATATCTCTGTACATTCTAGACACATGCTATTCGTGCATTTAACTTATCAGGGCATATCTACCTCCACAATAAAGGCAACTAATCAGTAAATTCTCCTCTAGATCTAAATTCTCTAAGTTCATGTATCAGTTTCCTTTGTCCTTGAATATGTTTGTGTTTTTCTCTTTCAGGGGGACATTAAAGGACTAAATATTTAAAGAAATCACAGTAGAAGGAAGAGGCATTGATTAAAATATTCTGCTAAATAAATACAATGACACATGCAGGGATAAGATCTTTTTAGGCTTACTGTTCCAAAGTTTTCTTTGAAAAGAGATTATTACCATACTTCTCTCACCCTCTTGCTCTACTTGAATGAGGAAAAGTGGAAGCTGATGATACAATGGTTTCATTAAAGTGGGATTTGACTTTGCTCTGAATGCCAAGTGTATAGACTTAGGCTGAGAGTAAATCTGGGCCCTTTGGCAGTTTCACTATCTATGATTTTGCTCATCCCTCTGGACATTTTTTCTCCTCTACTCTGTTCTGTTATTTATTTCCTTGCAGCTTTACATAGCCTAATTATGAGCTACTCAAAAGATATGAATCATGTCCACATTTTAATTAAAGCATTCAGTAAATTCAGTATGCTTCTGTAGAATAGCAATCTTTCATAAATAATGTAAGCTGTATCAATTAACTTTAAACTTTTTAATCCTTAAAGCATTGCTGATTAGCAAATTTCATTAGGAATTCCATTTGTGTGTGTGTTTTTTTTTCCTTTGAGCAAATTTCAGGAATTTTGTGAGATCTTGCTGCTTAAATAACATTCCACATCTGGCTCTTTCTTGGTATTAGATCTAGAGATTCATTCCTTCTATCTTTAGTTAATATTGTCATTTGTCTCCTGAACTAGATTCTCAGCAGTGATAATAAGTCCCAACACTTTGAACCCCCCCCCCCAACCTCCCCACCTCCTGAAATATCTTTTCTTTGGAGCCTCAGGCAGGAAAGTCTGTTTACATAACCATTATGCTATCTACCCTCCACCCTGAAATATCTTTTCTTATTGTAGTAATCTCATCCTCCCTATCATAGGAAACTCATACACTCTCCAGTATATCTGAAGGAGAGAGAGAGAGAGAGAGAGAAAGAAAACAGGAGATTTCCTTTTATTTGCATTGTGGATCCTTAATTACTATCAAGTAGATCATATAAAAAAGGATAGGATTTCACTAAGAACAAGCCTTTATCAAAACATAAGTTCCTGGTGAATGATTTGTGCTAGTTTAGTACACCAATATTTTCAAGTTTCTAAACTAGAGTTTATATGTAACAGAAATACTGACTTGTATCAATAAACTGCGAAGAAATTACTCATTGGATGGATCACACATCCAGCTGCTAGGTATTTTCATATATATTACAGTAAAGGTGCTAATCTCTTATATTGGAGTTGGCTGCATTACAAATAAATGATCAAACAATATAACCATTAAAATAGCATATAACATACTGAAGAGAATATGAACTGAGGCTCATTCATGTGGAGTTACATCACTCTCCTTCGCTGACTTTTTCACCTACATCGTGACATGTTGGGTGTTGGGAGGATGGGTACCACAGCACTAAACTAGAGCTTTGTCTAGTGTTGTAACACTCCCATGTGGCGCAGAGGCTTGAACCAGTGTGGCACAAACATAGTTTCCTACCTAGCTGCCCTCTGCTGTCCCAGAAATAATGAGTTTATAACATCCTGAAAAGTGGTACAGTGAATAAAGCACTGGACTTTCTTTTTTAAAATCTTTATTTATTGGACAGAGACAGCCAGAAACTGAAAGGGAAGGAGGTGATAGGAAGGGAGAGAGAGACAGAGAGACACCTGCAACACTGCTTCACCACTTTTGAGGCTTCCTCCCCTGCAGGTGGGGACTGGGGGCTTGAAACTGGGTCCTTGCACACTGTGATGTGTGCGTTCAACCAGGTGCGCCCCCACCAGGCCCCAAACACTGGACTTTCAAGCTCAAAATTTTCAGTTTGATGTTAGGCCTTGCCAGAGTGACCCCCTCTCAGCTCTCTTCCATTAATAAACAAAGCATTTATTAGACATAAACATAATTAATTTACAATCAATTTCCCAAGCTGTCTAATTCTTCTTCTAGCGTTTGCCCTTCTTCCATAGCCAGTCAACAGCGTCAGGTTGAAAGCTGTCAGGAGGTGCTTGTTGCTGGCTTTGAAAGTGACTGGGATCCATGTGGATTCAGTCGGCTAGGAAGGATCGTCAGTTTCCCCAATGAATGGGTACTCACGGGATGCACCACGGGAAGGTCGATCCAATGCATCCCAAGCTGTCTAGTGAAAACCATGGACAAAATTTGAACTAGATTTAGGGAAAAAAGTGTTATTAATGCTTGAGCAATTTCAAGGCTTTTTCTACTTATTTTGATATTGATATATAGAATCTTGTACAAAGTGAGCTCAAGAGACTAGAAGAATTTCCATTCATGTGAAACCAGCAGACTGCAAGCTCTAAAATCATTTTAAGTCCTATGGAAAGTCATTGTACTTCCCTGCAGAAGCAGATAGAAGGAGGTCCGGTCTACCCAGCATTAACAGTTCAAAACCTTGCGTAAATGGTGTTAGTTTTAAGTGTGAGGAAGTCCAAGTGAGTCTTACTTAACTTTCTAAATTACCTTTTGTTATTTGTAAAGAAATCCACTTGGGGGATTCGTAGCGCAGTGGGCTAAGTGCACATGACACAAAGCACATGGACTGGCTTAAGGATCCCGGTTCAAGCCCCTGCAGCAGGGGGGTCGCTTCACAGGCGGTGAAGCAGGTCTGCAGGTGTCTGTCTTTCTCTCCCTATCTCTGTCTTCCCCTCCTCTCTCCATTTCTCTCTGTCCTATCCAACAATGACAACAACAACAATAACAATAATAACTACAACAATAAAAAAAAAACAAGGGGGACAAAAGGGAATAAATAAATATTAAAAAAATTAAAAAAGAAATCCATTTGGATTTTATTTATTCATTTTCATTATTGGATAGAAACAGAGAGAAATTGAAAGGGGAGAGGGAGGTAAAAAGGGAGAGAGACAGAGACACGCCTATAGCCCTGCTTCACCTCTAGCAAAGCTTTCTTCCTGCAGGTGGTGGCTAAGGGCTTGCTCATTGTAACATGTGCTCAACCAGGTGTGCCACCACCTGGCCCAAGAAGTCTATTTAGTATCTCAAGTTACTGTTTGTCATTTGAGGACAGCGACCTCGTGTTCTTTATTTTCCTTGTGGATTTCTCATTTTATTCTCTCTGCAAGAGCCCAGTCCTCCCAATTCTCAGTCATGGTGAAAAGCAGTTACAGACCTTTATCTCATCGTTTCAGCCATTTGAGAAATTCCCCTGCTCACTGCAATTTAACATGGGCAACTCATCGAAGTTCTCCACATACATTTCCTCCCAAAATTGTTGAAAATATGCCTCTCCTAGAAACAATGTAATTGTACTATTTAGTTATAAACGCCCAGAGTAATGAATTGTCGGTGAAATGTTTGCCCAAATTATTTCTATTCAGATATTTCATTCTCTCTTTATAAAAACAGGATGCTGCAACAATATTTTAAAATCACCTGTTGGGCAACAAGAAGAGCCTCTCAGGGCCTGGTTGGTGTTGCACCTGGGAGAATGCATACGTCACTATGAATAAGGACCTGGGTTCAAGCCCCACTACTCATCTGCAGGGGTGAAGCCTCACGAATGGTGAAGCAGTGCTGCAGGTCTCTCTTTTTCTCTCACACTCTCGGTGTCCCCTCTTCCGTGTCAATTTCTCTCTGTCTCTATGAAAACTTTAAAAATAATAAATCAATGTTTGTGATAAAAATTTTTCTTACTGAGAGACAATCAAGTGCCAAGAGTTCAGACACGCATGTGAGCTACTTGTAGATTCTGGGATGAATTATTTAGTATGTGAGCATCTTTATTCAGCACCTTAAAGTTATTTGCACTGACAGCCGGGTGTTGGTGCACCCAGTTGAGAGCACACAACACTATGCAGAATGACTGAGATTCAAACTCAGCTTCTCACTTGCAAGAGGATGCTTCACGAACAGTTAAGCAGGTCTGTCGGTGTTTATCTTTCTCTCTTCGTCACCCTCTCTCCCCCCTCCCAATTTCTTTCTGTCCAATTCAATAAAATAGAAAGGGAAAAAAAAGGGGGTGAGGGGAGGCCTCCAGGAACAGCAGATTTGTAGTGCTGGCACTGAGCCCCAGACATAACCCTGATGGAAATATATATAATAGCTCCTAGCAAACATGAATTTTGCCATATAAACATCATGTTTCCCAAATACAATATGCCAAGAAAATTATCTGCTCTCTGAGATGACCTTACAAGTAATAAACAGTCCCAGTCTAACAAAGGGAAACATGAGACAAATACAAATTGAGAGACATTATACAAAAGAACTTACTAGTTATTTTCAAAGTACTGGATTTTTGAAAATAAAGAAAGGACTGAAGTCATTTTCTAAGTAAGAGAAAATGAAGGACATAGTCCAGAAAAAAATTACAAGGTGGAATCCTGTTTTAGTATATATGCTGCTGAAATGAACACATAATGTGGAATCCTATATAATATTTTGGAATGGAAAATCGTCTGCAGTACTAAGAATGTCTGACAGGAGCAGTGAAGTCTGGGGCTTTGTGTGTGCACAATGACTCCACTGTTTCTATTAGATCTCCTTCTTCCCTTCCTTTCTCCCTCCCTCCCTCTCCCCCCCCCCTCCTTCCTTCCTTCCTTCCTTCCTTCCTTCCTTCCTTCCTTCCTTCCTTCCTTCCATCCTTCCTTCCTTCCTTCCTTCCTTCCCAGGATTATCACTGAGGCTCAGTGCTGGCACTACAATTCTGTCTCTCCCAGAAACCATATATTTCTTTTTTTTCCTTTCTATTTGTATTTGATAGAACAGGAAGAGGTTGAGAGAAGAGGGGGAGACAGACAGGGAGAGAGAAAGACAGAGACCTGCAGACCTGCTGTACCCAGGTCATTGTGCTTTATCCAGGAAGCCAGAACCCAGGTCTTTGTCCTTGGTAACCTGTGTGCTCAACTGGATATACCACTTCCCGCCTCCAACATTTTTTTTCTTCAATTTTTCTTATGTTGGGTAAACCAGAGAAAAAGGAAGGGAGCTACAGAGGAAAGGAAAGACACCTGCAGCACGGCTCCTGTAAGTGTCTTTGTGCAGGTGAGTACCAGAGGTTCGAAGCAGGGTCCTTGCATAAGTTTCATGTGCTGTCTACCAGGTGTACCACTGCCGGATTGCATTTTATGGACTTTTTTTTTTCTTATCTCTCTCTCTCTCTCTCTCTCTTTCTTTTCTTCCAGGATTATTGCTGGGCTCGGTGCCTGTACCACAAACCTACTGCTCCTGGAGGCCATCCTTTTGTTTTTTCCATTGTTGTTATCATTGCTGCTGCTGTTGTTGGACAGGACAGAGAGAAATGGAGAGAGGAGGGGAAGACAGAGAGGGGGAGAGAAAGACCCCCCTGCTGATGGGGAGCCAGGGGCGCGAACTGGGATCCTTGCACCAGCCCCTGTGTTTTGTACTATGTGCACTTAACCCAATGCTCTACCACCCAGTCCCCCATTTTATGGACTTTTAGATATTTATTTATTTATTTAATTTATTTATTACTGATGAGAGAGAAGCTTGTTTCATGAGACAGAGAAGGAAGAAGCCAGAAAGCATGTTTCTCTGGGACAGCCAGTGCCAGGAGTTGACCAGTCCACCTCAAGCACCCAGACGGGCTGTTCTGCTGGCTGACTTATTTCCACACCCAGCATTATATATGCTGGCAAGAGCGCACTGTACCAACGCTGATTTCCTAGTTTAGATATTCTCCGACTATATAGATCTTTTGTATTAGGAAAAGTGCTTGAAGTATCAAAGGAATTACCTGCTATTTTCAAAATTCATCTCTAAGTCTAAAATTACCCAAGATAGAGAAGTTTTTAAAAATTCATGCTGGGGGGTGAGAAGACAGGTCAGCCTGGGACATGCATACCTGATGCCCCAAACATCGCTTGTTCATCCTCCAGCACAGTTTATGCCAGAGATGGCACTGCTCTGCTCCTCCTTCTCAAATTCTCTCTGATAGTAAATAAATACATCTTCAAAATATAAATGCTCCCAGTTAGCTTTGTTTTTTTAATGCATTGTTTAAAAAAGGCCCTAAAGGCAGAGGAGGACCTAACCTACTGGGGGTTGTATTGTTATGTGGAGATGTTATGCACGTACAAACTATCGTATTTTACTGTAGACTGTAAACCATTAATCCCCCAATATAGAAATTAAAAAAATTTTTAAAGGCCCTAACAGTACTGAAGCCAAGGGGACATTCATGTACAGGTCCCTGATTGAGCAGGTAGAAAATATAAAAACCAGGCATCATATAAACTGTTTCCTAAGCTTTCTGACATTTTCTATTCTCTTCAGGAACAAACATAGCCAGGAGGAAAACTAGGAGCAGAAAGAGGAAGTCAGAGTGGCTTATCTTCTTTTCATGCCCAGAAGGAAAAAGAAAAGTGACTAGGAGAGATAAGAGAGGCAGTGGGGAGAGCTGGGTGGTGGCACATCTGTTTAAGTGCATGCCACAAAGCACAACTATCCAGGCTGAAGCCCGTAGTCCCCACCTGCAGGGGGAAAGCTTCACAAGTGGTGAAGCAGGGCTTCAGGTCTGTATCTCTGTCTCTCTGTCTTTCTGTCTCTCTCTCTCCTTTTCCCCTCAATCTCTATGTCCAATAAACAAAGGTAATTTTTGAAAAATTAAAGAGAGACAATAAAGGAGTCGGGCTGTAGCACAGCAGGATAAGCGCATGTGGTGCTAAACGCAAGAACCTGCGTAGGGATCCAGGTTCGAGCCCCCGGCTCCCCACCTGCAGGGGAGTCACTTCACAAGCGGTGAACAGGTCTGCAGGTGTCTGTCTTTCTCTCCCTCTCTCTGTCTTCCCTTCTTCTCTCCATTTCTCTCTGTCCTATCCAACAACAACAACAACAATAATAACCACAACAATAAAACAATAAGGGCAACAAAAGGGAATAAATAAAATAAATATTTTTTTTAAAAGGAGAGAAACAACAGAGAGGAAGTTAAATGTGATATGTTATTTCCACATTTCCCCTTTTCTTTTTAAGCAATAATTATTTTAGTGTCAAAGGAATACTCTTCAACAACTCTAGGTATTGTGATTCAAACTAGACGCTTAGCCTCTTTATCATTTTACTCTTGTTCCCCATTGATGTTTAAGTAGAAATAAATAGCATTCTGATTTCCTTATGTACATGGAAATGATAGATGCCTGAAATATTCATTAATTAAAGTCTTGTTTCCAAAGAGATGATTTTTAAATCATCTTCATAGAACATGGTTTTGATTTACATATATATTTGAGATGGCAAATTCTCAGTAGTTTCTTTACTTCTTTGTTTTCATCTAAAATAAAAGAGAATGGAGGGATGGGATGATATTGTTGTGGTTAGACAAAAGACTCTCATGAAGGAAAAAAAAAGACTCATGCCTGAGGCACCAATGTTCAGAGGCTCAGTCCTTAGCACCCCCTTAATCCTGAGCTGAACAGTGCTGGGGTATATCAATTAAACAAATAAAGAAATTGAAAGAGATTGAAAATGAATATGCATGAGAATGAGGACATTTGCAACCAGATCTCTGGCTATTAGCAGCAGACAACTTAAACAACTGACATGTTTCCATCTGAATCAGGGCAGTTATATCTGCAGTGAAGACCTTTTTTTCCCTTCAAAATTCCAGCTGGAATAAGAAACTCTGAAACACACGTATGGACAAGCAAATAAGAAAACCAACTGTTTTTGGTTGGCACTATGCCAAAGCCATGGTCTTTGCAAAGTGCTAGTAGCCACTCATGGCTAAGAAGCTACGTAAGCACTGCATTTTCATGTTTTTTTTTTTTTTTCCAAAAGAAGGCAAAATCTAAGATTTTAATAAAATTTCTCTTTTCTGCAATTTCTTTCTCACAAGATTGCTAAGGATATTTAGAATTTATAGTCCTAGATATTCTCTTCCAACTTCAGAACTGGCAACCTGAACAGTGAAATAATGAATTAAGTAAGTTAGTGGTCTGTCCTAATTACAGATTATATACTTGGGAAATTAAGAAAACAAATAAACATGTTTAAGGACTTTTGGAAGGTGTGGCTGAGTGGCAAACTCTTATCCAAAACAATAAATATCTATAACTACCAAACTTAACAAAATTCACCAACTACAGGTGAGACATCCGCAGAAACACCACAGCCTCAAATGAGTGCTTTCTAAGAAACTGAACAACTTATTTAAAAAATTGTGTGGAACTATAACAAAGCATGAGTATCAAAAGTATTCCTGAGGAAAAAGAAGAATGGAGGCATTACAATGTCTGACCATGTTATACTACAAAACAATAGTAGTTAAAAAGGTATGGCATTGGGACAAAAATAGACATATGAATCAATGGAAAAGGTTTAACTCATATGTGGAATTTAGAGAATTGAACTTGAAAACAAACAAAAAGTCTATCCATATCCAAGACTATGGAAAACTATAGTGGTTATCTAGAGGTGAGTGGGTGGCTGGATGAACAAACCTTTGGTGGTAGAACAGCTGTGATATTATTATTTTTTTATTTTTATATTGTGGGATTAATGTTTTACAGTCGACAGTAAATACAATAGTTTATACATGCATAACATTTCTCATTTTTCCACACAACAATACAACCCCCACTAGGTCCTCTGACATCCTGTTCCAGGACTCAAACTTTACCCCCACCCAGCTACCCCAGAATCTTTGACTTTGGTGAAATACACCAATTCCAGTCCAAGTTCTGCTTTGTATTTTCTCTTCTGATCTTGTTTTTCAACTTCCGCCTGAGAGTGAGATCATCCCATATTCATCCTTCTGTTTCTGACTTATTTCACTTAACATGGTTTCTTCAAGCTCCATCCAAGATGGGCTGAAAATCATGAAATCACCATTTTTACTCTGAAAATGTCCAATAGTTCTAGTTTACCTATCTCTTCATTTAGCTCCCTCATTTCTGTATTGATTTTCTGCCTGGATGATCTGTAAAGTTGAGATAGTGGGGTGTTTAAGTCCTCTACTATTACTGGGTTACTTAAGCTCTTTCAGTAGATGTTTGATATATTTAGATGGCCACTCCTTGCGTGCATAGATATTGACAGGTATGACATTATAATCCTATTAATTTATAATCTCCAAAATCACTATTAATTTAACATATTGGGGTACATTTAATAGTTCAAGTTCTCTAATTGCCTAGACCATAGCTCTGAATATTCATATTTTCTTTAGCCTACATGTTTAATATCTCAAATATGTAAGATAATCAAATTATGACACTGGACTTAAATTGTTTAAGGAGTTCTAAAAATACGTTTATATACTGTTTTTTTTAAATATGTAAGTTACCTACAATCTTAGGCCAGATAGATCAAAGCCATGTGGCCTTGTCAGTATCTAAGATGCTATCTTTAGTAGATACCCTTAAATGTTATAGAGCATAGTGAGGTCAAGTATAGTACTGTAGGAGATCCTAACCATATAAAATCAAACCCCCAGCTAACGTATTTAGAGTAATAATTATCTATCGGTACTTTAGTCTTTCTAAGACTACTTCCCTTTCTTTTTCAGATTTTATTTGTCCTAGTCCTGGAACCTCTAGGACTGTGCCCATATTTCTTGATGTTTCTTCTCTCGGATCCCTTCTTCTTCTTCTAGCGTTTGCCCTTCTTCTGTAGCCAGTCAACAGCGTCAGGTTGAGCCTGATGTCAAGTTTCGAGACCTCCTTTGAATCTGGAGAGGTGGCAGTGGTTGACTGTGTGGGTCATAGTCTGTCTGGAGCCGCAGGGGCAGTTTGGGTCGTCTCTGGCTCCCCAGCAATGGAACATAGCGGCGTACTGGCCATGGCCTGTTCGATAGCGACTGAGGAGGGCCCGATCATAACGTGCTAGGTCAAAGCCGGGTGGACGCTCGCAGGGGTCTGTGATGAGGTGTTTGTTCTTTACCTCAGCTGACTGCCAACTCTGTTTCCAAGAGTCTGGAACAGAGAAGTTCAGTGTAGGCGTAGGGGACCAGATTGGGTGATGAGACGTCAAGCGTTGGACAGGGTGGGCGAAGATCTCCGCGTATATTGGCAGGTCCGGTCGAGCGTAGACGTGGGAAATGAACTTAGATGATGCCGCATCCCGACGAATATCTGGCGGGGCGATGTTGCTAAGAACTGGCAGCCATGGAACCACGGTGGAGCGGATGGTTCCAGAAATGATCCTCATGGAGGAATATAATTTGGAATCGACCAAGTGGACATGGGGGCTACGGAACCATCCTGGGGCACAGTATTCTGCAGTGGAATAGCATAATGCCAGAGAGGATGATCGCAGTGTGGAAGCACTCGCACCCCATGAGGAGCTGGCCAGTCTTGCAATGACGTGATTCCTCGCGCCCACCTTTGCTGCAGTTTTTATGAGATGTCCGTGAAATGACAGAGTGCGATCGAGAGTAACGCCAAGATAGACTGGCTGGGCTTCATGCCGGATTCTCGTATCGCCAAGCTACACATTAAGCTCACGTGAGGCCGAGGCATGGTGTAGATGGAAAACAGATGATACCGTTTACCCTTACCCTCATGCCTCTGTTGATCTCAACCAAATCAATGCTACCAGTGCTGCCAGCCCACATTATGCTGCTACTGACTTGTTACTGTGCGTTGTTGCCAGACAGAACAAGCAATTTAGTAGAAAGACCCAAAAAAGGCAGACCCCATAAACCTAATATCAGTTTGTATACAATAAATTGCACTCAGCACTCTAAAAACTGGGAGGAAGTCTTAGCTCCTCAGATAAAGAAAGGGAAATAAAAGCTGGAAAAGCAAGAGACTGGCTCACTTTATGATGGCTTAACTTGGTCATTACCAGGCCACCCCATCATCTGGGGTCCTTGGATTCCCACATAGATACAATGCGCCTAGAGATCTAAAATAGATATATCTATGGTGGTGGGAGAAGTCCAGAATTATACACCTGTTATCTTACAGTTTTGCAAATCAATATTAATTCACTAATAAAACAAAAATAAATAGAAAAGGACAAACAGGATCAACTTTTGAAAAAAGAATACATGTTCAAATAAGACTAGGCAATGTACAGGTAACTCAGATTTAGGAAAACCTTTCTTAATTAAAGGACACTCTGATCATCTGTACACTAAAATGTGTGTAAATCCCTGATAGGAAATTAAGATATCCAATTATTTCCTAAAATTTCCAAAGGTGAAAAGAGACATAATGCCTTGGCAAAAACTATGACACACCAGCATTTCAATATATTTGTGTTTATGTAGAGAACATAAATGTGGGAGCTTTATATTTTTAGTTTTCCTGTACATTTCCACACACATCTCTTCATGTGTTTTCATTGTTTTCTCAGGTTTCAGGACTGTCATCTCACTTTAATAAAGTGTGACCATCAGATTGTTTTACCCTGAGCAAATCTGAATAATAATCTCGAGTGGGGTGAAAGCAGATGTTTGTAGAGCCTTTGCTCACATTTTTGATTTTGGTGCTCCAGCCTGTTCCTCATGCTATGATTATGTCTCTGCACTCTATAATCATGCCTCATCAATTCATGCTGGTTCAATGTCTCCTTAGTGGTTTTCTCTGTGAATCTCACTTGTCGTTGCCCTGTTCCAGCTGGATTTGATAGCCTGCTGAGATTCAATTCTCTTCACATATCCTTTTTAGAGCAATTGTCATTTCACTGTATTTAGAAAAGTTCACATATATATACTTTTTATTCTTTTGTCTGAAACACAACTTTGGTGCTACTGACAGTAAACATTTGACATATGTTACAAGTGAGAAATCTCACTGAGAGGCAACAAAGGCCTTTAATTGATAGCAGAATATCCTGACTTTAGTCTTTGCTTGGTTAAATGTTAATCTTATTTTTCTTTTCTTTTTAAAATTGCTTTTAAAATTTGTGACTAGTACTGATTTACAAGATACTAGGATTACAAGGTTTCATCCTACAACCACCATCTAAGTTCTACCTCCAACCCTCCCAATAGCAAACACTGCCATAGTTCTCGTGTTCATAGTTTGCTTACTTCTTTTTTTATTTGTTTGTTTTCTTTTCTTCTTTTTTGCAAGTTCATGCTACATGTTATATATATAAAAAAAAAACTCTATAGGGGCAAAAGATCACACATACTTAACCACAATTCCTTTATTTGTGAGAAAAGTAACAGACTAAGTAGGCGGTAGAATATCTTCCATTTTCAAAGATTAAGATAAAGTCTGTTATTCACAAATTGAGAATACATTAGAATCACCTTAGGACTTGTGAAAACAGTTTTCTGGAACCCAATCCAACATTTGATTTAGTGCTTTAGATGTATGGACCATAAATTAGCTGATGATGATTTTTCTTCAGGCCAATCATTTTAGTGCATTGTAACATGAAATACTGGATATCAGCATATTGATATGCTCATTTTTACATGACAGACTAGCTGAGTAGCATTTCCTGATGAAAAGATTTAATATTTTACAAGATAACATGTTAGAGATATAGACATAATAGTCGTAAGTTACACATACTTGAGCTGAATCTCATTTCTCTCTGTAAACTCTTTTTTAAAGACTTTTATTTTTTAAGTATTTTGTTTATTTTAGTGAAAGGGTTAAGAATTGAGTAGAAGAACCAAATACATGTAAATACATGCATTACAATTAAACTTCAACTCTCCCTTGACTATCTTCTTTCTAACCCCCATTTTTCAATGTGAATATCATATCATTTGTTGACAGTTCGATTAGCTAACACAGTAGGAAAGGTTGGCTATCCCAGTATATAAGAGTTGTCTATAGGGGGTTGGGTGGTAGTGCAGCAGGTTAAGCACACATTTCGCGAAGCGCAAGGACCAGCTTAAGGATCCCGGTTCAAGCCCCCGGCTCCCCACCTGCAAGGAGGTCACTTCACTAGCCGTGAAGCAGGTCTGCAGGTGTCTGTCTTTCTCCTTCTTTCTGTCTTCCCCTCCTCTCTCCATTTCTCTCTGTCCTATCCAACAACAATGACATCATCAACAACAACAATAATAATAACAATAATATCACAACAAGGCTACAGCAACAAGGGCAACAAAAGGAAAAAAAAAAGAGAGAGTTGTGTATTTGCATAGCATTACAAGTGATTAAAAATAAAGGCAGAGGAGGGCCTGGAGGGGATTCGAGTGTTATGTGGAAAACTGAGAAATGTTACACATGTATAAATTACTATATCTTACTGTTAACTGTAAACCATTAATCCCCAATAAAGAAAAAAAAGAACCCTAGATGTTGAAAAATTGCAGTGAAGGTGAATAATCCAAAGCACTAATTCTCAGAAAATTTCTTTCTAATAAATATTGCAGTAGCATTAAGGAGTAATATATAGTCCAACCTTATAGTCTGGGAGAAAGTGAAATGGCAGTGTCAGTGGTGAGAATCTTAAAGAAGATTCTGCTCCTTGCTTAACTTTAAAATAGTCTATATGTTATGCCAGACAGTAGCTCATGTGGGCACTGCGCAGAATTTGTTGCACATTTCACTCCAGTTAGAGTTCAGTGTCTTTTGCACTGGAAGAAACTTCAGCTCCCTCTTCTCTTTTTCTCAAAAAAGAAAAAGAAAGAAAGGAAGAAAGAAAGGAAAGAAAGAAAGCCAGAGAGGTTAAATCTCAGTGAGGGCTGGGAAAACAAATAAGTAAATAAACAATCTGTATGACCAATTAGAAGGATCTTTTCAGAAAATAGTAAGTGCAAATAAAGTAACAGAGGCAAGAAATTTGACATTGTAACTCAAGTAAATGTGTTACTGCTATCTTCTCAGGAGAAAAAATACAGGGGAGAAATAGGAGGCTGTAGTACGGCTTAATGACCAAACAAACAAACAAAACAGCAGAGGAGCTGGCTGTTCCCACATCTTGTTCTATCTGTGACCTTCAAGCACCTTCTTGGTCCTTCCATTTTTCCCTCACGCCCCATAGTGCTGAGAGCTGCCCTAGCGGGCAAGACTGGCAGCACAACACAGTGTGAGTGGATAAGACTCCCAAGCTGCCAGCCAAACACAAACAACAGGGCAAAGATCCCAATTTTCCGGAGTCAGGAGGTGGCACAGCAGGTTAAACGCACGTGCGCAAAGCTCAAGGACCAAGGACGGGCATGAGGATCCCGGTTCAATCCCCTGGCCACCCACCTGCAGGGGAGTCGCTTCACAGGTGGTGAAGCAGGTGAAAGCAGGTGTCTCTCCCCCTCTCTGTCTTCTCCTCCTCTCTCCATTTCTCTCTGGCCTATCCAACAACGACGACATTATTAACAACAACCATGTTAAATAACAAGGGCAACAAAAGGGAAAACAAATATTAAAAAAAAAACAAAACAGAATCCCAATTTTCGACAGTCTGTCAGGTGTTTTGAAAAGATTTAGAACTAGCTTCCAGAGAGAAAAAGACAAAGACAGGAACTTGGAACACATTTAAGGGGGAGATCAATGTGAAAAGCAAAAAGTTGAAACCCAACCATTTGGGGGCATGCTCACAAGTAGAGAGGGCTGTGTCAAGCCCAGTCATATTCTGGAAAAATCTGTGAATGTGGAGGAAGGTAAGAGAAATCAGGACTCAATTGTTTGCTATTTGGAGAGGAAACAGTCAGTAGAGTCTCTGCACACACCAATCCCATTGTGAGAGAATCAGGTCTCAAGTCACCGCCTTGTGGACCCCATTAAGCTTTCCCTGGCCCTGGTGTTACACAGTTCAGAGACTTTCATTGGTTCCCCAGCTTTGGTTGTTCTCACCAACAATGCAACATAATATAACTAGGCTGATTATGAGTGATATGTGTTTATTGGTGCGTTAGAGAATGCAGGGAGAATAAACGGAAAAGGAATCAGTAAAGTGAATCTATTCTCCCCTGTAGGAGAGAAATGTAATTGGGTAGTCCTTTCTCAACTATTTATAGTTTTTAGGAATTCTGGGAAGCCTCATGAGGAGAAAAAAAATAAAATAAAATGTCCACCTTCAGTTTTTTTACATTTCTTTCTGGATATCTTTCTCCCAGTCCCTGGAAAAGAGAGTGACCTTGGTTTTCACTCCCAGAGCAATAGGACAAAACATCAAGAGAAACACACACACACACACACACACACACACACACACACACACACACACACACACACACACACCAGCACAATGGTTTTCTCTTTTCATTGCTGGAAATACCAATTCACTCTTTTGACTACTTTACTATCCTGCTTCAAGGGTAAATGTCATTATATGCTTAAGTGGATACACATTTTGATTAGGCCACTTGCTACGGATGTGTAGAAAACAAAGCAGACCATAACAACCGCTTGCATGTCCATGAGGAAACATTGAGGGCAGATTTTGACAAGGACTTCTCATTTGTTCCACCAGAACCTCTCACAGGTTAGGGTTGGAGTGGGCCAGGACTACGACTCTAGTAGAGCATGTGCATTTGACACAAGTCTTGCATAAGACTTCCAGCATCCTCTCAATTATCAGCTGAGTTCTAGAAATCAGCATTATGCACAAGGGTGAAAACAGAGTGGAAGAACTTTTTAGACCTTATATTTGTGTTTGAATCCTAGTCACTTCTGTCGTCTTTTGAGTCTTAATGCCCTTATGTATAGAATGGGACTAGGCTTACTTTAAAGAGTCATTATGAAATAATGCATTTAGACATTAGCTAACCAACAGCACTACTCCATTATTCTGCTAGTGAAATTCAGTAACGACAGTACAGTGATAGCAGTAACAACTAGACTCCATCTGTCAATGGAATTAATACAAAAGAATTCATGTCTTTCTGGGCCAACAAAAGTACCTTACCTGGGAGCATAGCTGCTCTGCTGCATGTGAGAACTAGGTTTAAAGCCTGTGACACACCACACTTGGGCAAGTGTCAGTAGTATTCTTCCTCTCTCTGTCGGCTTTCTCTTTCTATCTGAAAAAATTGGTCCAGAGTGGTGAAGCAACCATAATGATAAAAATAAAGACTCTGTCCATCTGTGGTTATTATAACGAGTCAGTGAGATGATAGTAGCAAGGATAGACAAGGTGAATGTTGTGAGAAAAAAGAGAACTTTATACCGAGTGCCTGACTTTCACACTGAAACTCAAAAAAAAAGAAGTGACTTTTAAACAGTGACGGTTACATGAACACATTTGTTTTCTAATGAGGCTGTTTATTTTTATTTTATTTTTTACCACAGCACTGTTCAATTCTGGCTTATGGCGGTGTCGGGGCTTGAACCTGGGACTTTGGAACCTCAGGCATGAGAGTCTGTTTGCTTAACTATTATACTATCCACCCTTCACTAATTAGATTGCTTAGAGAACATTATTTAAGATAGGCATAATTGGAACAGAAGAGATCAGTTGTAAATGGATGACAGGCTGTAAGAAGTGAAGTATGAGTAGATCTTTAAAAATGAAGAAAAGGCAAAGCGCAGGGACTGGCGTAAGGATCCCGGTTCGAGCCCCCGGCTCCCCACCTGCAGGGGAGTCGCTTCACAGGCGAATCAGGTCTGCAGGTGTCTATCTTTCTCTCCCCTTCCCTGTCTTCCCCTCCTCTCTCCATTTCTCTCTGTCCTATCCAACAACAAATTGCGTCAACAAGGGCAATAATAATAACCACAACGAAGCTACAACAAGGGCAACAAAAGGGGGAAAAAATGGCCTCCAGGAGCGGTGGATTCATGGTGCAGGCACCGAGCCCAGCAATAACCCTGGAGGAGGAAAAAAAAAAAAAAAAGAAGAAAAGAAAATTGAACAGAATGGAGAGAAAGTTTTAGAAAGTGCAGAGAAGGGAGAGTTGAAAGGGTTTGTTTTAGATGCCAAGGAAGGACCCAGGCTCAAGCCTCTGGTCCCCACCTGCAGGGGGAAAGCTTCACGAGTGGTGAGGCAGGGCAGCAGATGTCTCTCTGTCTCTCTCTATCTCTATCTTCCCTTCCCCTCAATTTCTCTCTGTTTCCATCCAATAATAAATAAAGTTAAAAAAAGAAAAAAATACATATAACCATGAAAAATAATGTATTATCTGTTGTTAGCTAAAAATGAGGTTTTTATTTTTTTTTTCAATATAAGGTTCATAAACTATGAAGTTAGATTTCTAAAAGAGAATAGATTAAATTTATATAGGAAGTTGTTTTACATATTTTATTTTATTAATGTTTGTCCCTTCCCCCCCATGTTTTTCCCTTTTTAATTTTTTAATCTGTCTTTATTGAATAGAGATAGCCAGAAATTAAGAGGGAAGGGGGTGATAGGAAGAAAGACCCCTGCAGGCCTGCCTCACCACTTGCAAAGCTTCTCCCTGCAGATGGGGACTAGGGACTTGAACCTGTGTCCTTGTGCGCTGTGACATGTGTGCTTAACCAGGTGCGCCACCACTCAGCCCCTCCTGTTTGTTTGCACACACTGAAACTTGTTTAGAGAAATTTTTTGCTCTTTCCTTCTGTTGAAGGAGTTAGATGTGGCTACATTTCTTTTTGAAGTCTACTCCTCAACTAACTGTGTCTTTTGGTAGGTTATTACTTTCAGCATCTATTTAACTGTATAAAATGCATGGATAATAACATTGAATAAGTTACTGCTTTGTTTAAACAAAGAGATGTTGTGTGATTCAGGAGGGGGTGCAGTAGATAAAGCACTGGACTCTCAAACATGAGATCTTGAGTTTAATTCTTGGTAGGACATGTACCAGAGTGATGTCTGGTTCTTTCCCTCTCTCTTCCTTTCTTATTAATGAATAAATAAAATAGTTGAAAGACTGATGTAGATAAATCACCTAAAATATACTGTCATTAAAAATATCTTTTATTAAGCATTATATATAAAAGACATATTATACTCCTTATGAAATCCGGATTTCCCTATAACAAGTGAGCTGTTATTTATACCATCGGACACCCATGTCTCTAGGTGTTCTACACCTACAGCTTAAGAAAAAAAAACCTTCAGTAAAATTCTAAAATAGATTTGCTGTTTTTCAAATCTTTCTTCAAACACATGCTTACATAAGTTATGTGAACTTTATTCTGGACTTCCAGGAGGCATGGCTAGAGAGTAACAGTGAACAGAACAGACTCTCCCCATAAACAACAAATATGGACAACTAACTATCTATGTTTGATAAAATGTCAATAAACTATAACTGAAACATCAACAGAAGCACAGCAGCTTTAGCCACCAAGCTCCAGATGCAACTATGATTCCATCCTGAACTTCCTGGGCAGATGACCTCAACAATGTCCGAGAACCCCACATAGTAATTTCAACTCTGGTATAAATTGTTACCAGGATTGAACCTCTGACCTCTGATGTCTTAGGCATGAAAGTTTAAGCTATTTCCTTGGCCATCTTATGAGTGTTTTAAAATATTTTTGGGGTATGGGAGATAACATAATTATGCAAAAGAGACTCTCATGCTTGAGACTCCAAAGTCCCAGGTTCAATCCTCCCTGTACTACTATAATCTAGATCCTTGCAGTGCTCTGGCAATAAAACAACTGAACTATAATCTTTATCTTAAGAATTATGGTTATGAAGCTTTGTTGTGAATTCCTTTATTTGTAGGAATTGAACTATCAATTTGTTTAAAACCCCTTTATAGTTTAGTGCCTTTATTTTAAAAAGTCTATTCATCTTGAACCAAGTTCAGGTAATGTAGGCTGATGCCATCCAGCTGTCTAGTCACAGATGAACTTACATGACTTTACATAGGCTGGCAGTATGTTGTGCCAAACTGACAACAGAAACCATTTGCTTCTCAAAACCAGAATGCTTAGCACACCCTTCTTAGGCAGAAGGGTTCTAAGAGAGTTCTAAACAAAAACACTTTGCTGATGCTCTGCTGGAAAACGAAGCATGAGTCAGTAGCAAGTATGAACCATCAGATAGGGCTCTAAAGTTCTGTAACAAGGAAAAAGATAGGGGCTGGGTGGTGCTGTTCCTGGGTAAGTACACAATTTAACAGGCACAAGGAGCCTGTTAGAAACCCCACTCCCCACCTGCAGGAAGGGCATTTTATTAGTGGTGAAGTAGATCTGCAGGTGTCTGTCTTTCTCTCTCCCTGTATAACACCCACTCCCCTCTCAGTTTTCTTTTGTCACATAAAACAAAATAGAAACAAAAAAATAAGGGGGGGATGGTATCTGGGAGCAATGAATGTATAGTACTGGCACTGAGCTCTAGTAATAATCCTGGTGGCAATAAAAAAAAACAAACAGAAAAAAAAATAACAAGAGAAAAGACATGGACAGGAATAATTGCTGAAAGTTCTTTAATTACATAAGAGCTTGTTGTAGACTGTATTTTTTTAATTTCACTTTTTAAAACATTGTTAAAATGTTTAAATTTTTTAAACAGACTTTGAAAATTAATTAATTTTTTTTTACATAAAACAGAGAGAAATTGAGAGGAGAAGGCAGAAGTTACAGAGTGAGAAACCAAAAGACCTGTAGCTCTGCTTCACCCCTCATGAAGACCCCTCCCTCCCAGCATGTGGGGGCTGCTTGCTGGAACTTGGCTGCTAGTGCTTAGAAAAATGTGCTTTCAGCCAGGTCCAACGCTGACTAGCCTCTCTTCCTTTAGCCTCACATGTTTTATATAAATTTATAGACTAAGATATATTGACTTTATCTTTCCTATTTTTTTTCCTTTAACTCATACATGTACAGACGTAATTCACTTACACATATTAATAACTAGTAATGGTGTGTCATAGAAAAATTCTCATTGTTTATCAAATTCTAGTTGCTGTTTTTGCACTCTCCTAAGCATGTCAGCTGGAGGGCTTGTTGATAGAAATTTACATTTCATATACAGCAGTTTAACAGAATGAGTCTAATAGCAAGGGAACCAGAGCTCGGGGCACTCCCAACACTGGGAAATTCATTTCTGCATAGTATATTCTCTGTTTTAATGAGGTGTTTGCCCTGGGAGAAAGACTTATGCATTAGTTTTCTGACTGACCAGGCTTGCTTGCCAACATCTCTTTCATTTGTGTCATAGCTAAGTCTTACCTCCTTTGTGGAAGATCAGGGAAAAGTCTAACCACTTTCTTGGCCACTATGTAATTCTTGTTCATCTTTGTTCATCAGCTTTGGGATGCATTTGCTGCTCTCAGATAGAACTATTCTAATGGTGGTGGTAGGTCTATAGTCTACCAATACATTTAGCTGTGTGTGCTCCAGATGAGGTAAAGTTAGTGTGATCAAGTGAGGATAGCCTACTAACCCTAACCCTAACCCTAACCCTAACCCTAAAGCCTGCTTGTGTCAGGTGATCTTACTCACATGATTTGGAATTGCTTGTAGTGGATTATGGCCATACAGATGATTCACATCACTTGTCCATCAAGGCCGGCATGCTTTGCCCATACTTATTATAGTATGCCAGAATTCTAGAGAGAGTAGGCCTCTACACACCTCCATGTTGTTGATGTCTTATTAGAGAGCAAATCGTCATAGTCAAGAGCAAACCTGAAGAGTATCAGATTGAGAGAACTCACAAAGTTCTATAATATAATAATAATAAAAGGAAAAGAAACTTATTGGGCTCTTTGGAGGGGGTAAAATTTATTTACTTTTCTTTTTATTATTTTTATTGTCACTAGGGTTAAAGCTCTGGATCAGTGCCAACGCTATTAATGCACTCTTCCTTTTGGACGTTTTATTCTTTCTGTTTTATCTGTTAGGGCAGAGAGAAACTGAGAGGGGAGAAGGAGATAGAGAGGGAAAGAGAAAGGTAGAGACTTGTAGACCTGCTGTAGTACTTGGGAAGCGTCCTCCCTGCAGGTGAGGAGTGAGGTCTTGAACAATGGCCCTTGTTCATGGTAACGTGTGCAATCACCGGTATGCTCCCCTAGTTGTAGCTTTTATAGTTATTCTGCACTGCTTTCAAAAATGTGTAGGTAACATGCTCTTTTTCTAGCCATGCTCAGTGTATCTGTATTGTCATTAAATGCTAAAATATCTACATCCGGTTCTGAGTTTGTTTTCTCTTCAGTCTTACCCACCTTCACACTTTTATCATCTATAGTAAAATATATGGTAAATTATATAAATCAATGCTCTTTTATGACCTGAAAAGTGGTGGGTTTGCTTTTTTTTTTTTTCCACTCAGCTTTCTAGATTTAGAACCATATCTGTGGTCTTCTCTGCTGGTTATACATTTTTAGCTATGTTTGGGAATGAAGTTTTCTCCTTTTGAATTTCATTTTTATTTCCCAAACAGAAAACCTCTTTTTTGATGCCTTAACTGTATTCCATCAACAATTTTCTATTAATTGCTGTACTTAAACGTTAAACAAAACACTACTGCAGTTTCTCTATGTGTATCACTTTAAGGTAATTTTCAGCCCTCTGCTATTTCAATAGCTTTCTAAATGATTTACTTAACTCTAGTTTATTCCAGATCTTATTCTCCCTAAATCATTTAAGTGATAATTGAAAGGGCTATTAATAACTTTTACTTGTCTCAAAATTTTTAACAAAACATTGGTATGTTTTCCTAAGTCTTATAGCTTGCTGAGTTCTGTTTCATTTTTAGTGTGTTTCACTGAAAATGTAATTCTCCTTTCTTGTTTGTCTCTGTGTTTGTACTTGTTCCCTTTCACTTTATTCTCAACACACAGTCATGGTAATTCTAATAAATGTAAACTAGTTTGTGTTAGTGCTCAGCTCCAAACTTGCCATTTTTCTGTAAATCAGTCTGAGCAAATCATCAAATTCACTACCAACAAATGGTGTGATAGGAATGATTATCTATCTGAACACATCTATCGCACTTCTATTTTCTGCACTCCCTTCACTGCTCTTTGAGCATACTGAGCATCACACATGTATTCATTTCTCTTCTTGAATTGCTTTCCCCCAAAATAATCACATTTCCTGACTATTTCAACTTTGCTAACTCATCTCTTTTAATGAGGCCTTCACACTAAATCCTGTAAAACTACTGATTCCTCAACACTACCACACATCTGCTCTTCCTGACTTTAATTTTTACCTGAACTTTCCCCAGCATTCTTTATTGGTGTGAGAGTGAAATTATCCATTCTTCTGGGTTCTTCAGAGGTTACATAAATAATCCAATAAGCATGAACAAGATGACAAGAGAATTAGTAAAGGAAAATGTGTTGGTAACTTTGTACAAGGTAGTAATGATTATAGAGGTCCAGCTAGTATTGGTAGGGGAGAGGGTTTTTTTTTTATTTACATAACTAAAACTTCAGTGAGTCAAGAATAGGGGAGAGAGATCTTCCAAGCAGATTAAAATGGAGCTAGGGATGTAATAGTCAATTTGAAAGGGGATTTCATTGCCCTTGGCTTAAAATGATCTGTTTTCTGGAGAGTCATTTGGAGAATACATACTCTGAGAATTTTGGGGTTGTCAGCTATGCATGTAGGTTCACTGGGAAGAATGTTTTCTTCCCTGCTCACTGTTCACTGTGCCATCATAGAACACAGAAGTGACTTCATCAATATTTATTTGAGCCCATCTTAATAGAGTGAAATGATTGAGTTAAGGAGGAAATGCTAGAGAAGAATGTATAAGAATTTTCACCTGAGCTTAGATAATTTATGATCTACCTAAAATGTGTAAGTAATTGATGTAGAATTTAAACCTTCATAAATTATCTAAGCTCAGGGGCCAGGTGAAGGCACACCTGGCTGAGAATACCTGTTACCATGCTTAAGGACCGAGGTTTGAGGCTCCACTCACCACCTGTGGGGGAAAAGCTTTATAACAGGTGAAGCAGGTCTGCAGGTATTTATCTTTCTCTCCTTCACCTCTCAACTTCTCTCTGTCCTGTCAGATAAAATAGAAAGAAAAAATGGCCACTGGGAGCAGTGGATTTGTAGTTCCAGCAGTAAGCCACAGAGATAACTGGTGGTAAAAATAAATAAATAAATAAGAATATTTATCTAAGTTCAAGTGTTCTCTGGAAGTTAATTAAAATAACTTAATGGGAACATTACAATGCAAAGGCCATTGTCCTATAATACTATTACTATAATTCTTAATATTTAGTAAGTATCAAAGATGCAGGAAATTCTAACTTACCTCACATATATAACACAACTCATAGACATAACAGCTCAGGCTTAGTTTTGTGCATATTGTTTATTTGGTAACGTTATTAAGAAATTTTATTAAAACATTAAATATTGGGAGTAGGGCTAAGCACAGGTGACGCAAAGCACAAGGACCAGCGTAAAGATCCTGGTTCGAACACTGGCTCCCCACCTGCAGGGGAGTTGCTTCAGAGGTGGTGAAGCAGGTCTGCAGGTGTCTATCTTTCTCTTCCTCTCTCTGTCTTCCCCTCCTCTCTCCATTTCTCTGTCCTATCTAATAACAACAACAACAACAATAATAACTACAATAATAAAACAACAAGGGCAACAAAAGGGAATAAATAAATAAATATTAAAAAACATTATAATATTAAAAAATATTTTAAAAAGTGGGTTGAAGAACTAAACAGAGTTTTCTAAAAAGGAGATATGCATGACCCACAGACACATGAAGAAATGTTCCACTTCACTCATCATTAACGAAATTCACATTAAAACTACACTGAGATGCCATCTCAAACCTGAGAGAATGGCTTACAGCAACAAACCAGGACATGACGGGTGTTGGAGAGGTTGTGGAGAAAAAGATACTCTGCTACACCACTAATGGGAATGCAAACTGGTACAGTCCTCTTGGAAAACTATATGGAGATTTCTTAAACAAATAAAAATGGAACTATCTTACGATTCAGTGGTATCACTCTTAGGCATTTATCCAAAGGACACTGAAACACTAATTCAAAAGGACATACGCACCCCTGTGTTCATAGTTGCATTATTCACAACAGCCAAAGAGTAGAAGCAGCCTAAATGCCCATCAACAGACGACTGGCTGAAGAAGTTATGGGATAGATATTCTATGGAATGCTACTCTGTCATTATAATGATGCTATAGTGTGTCCTTTGAGACCAAATGGATGGACCTAGAGATGATTAGACTTAGCTGAACAAGCGAAGAGATGAAAGACAGCCACCTAATGGTTTCACCCAGATTTTGTCTATTTCTTTTAGGAGAGAGGATGTGTGTCTGTGAGACTCTAGAACACTATGCTGGGTGGCATGTGAGGTGCTGGGGATTAAACCTGGGACTAGATTTATGCAAATTCTGTCCTGTACCTGCTGAGCCACATTCCTTGAGATTTTCATTTTTAAATGAAAGATTAAAGGCTAGAAAACTAACATAAAGGCTACGGAGGCTGGTAGGGCAGGACAAATAGCTCACCTAAGGAATATACTTGCTCTGTCTTAAACTTGACCCAAGGCCTGGCTCCTACTCCACCGGAGAAAGCTTGGTGTTATGGTGTCTGTCTTTGTATCTCTCTGTCTCTGTCTCTATCCATTTAAGAACTGATAATGGGGTTGGGTTGTG